>NW_026705944.1:0-361369 GCF_029867415.1 Vicia villosa | reverse complement strand
ATGATACCATGTGAACATGCAATCTCATGAGTATGGAACTTCATAGTTGCCATTGATGAATGAGAAGAAAGCATAAGATGCATGTGAAGAAGAAGAAGAAAGGTGCAAGTTCTATATTATTCATCTCAAAGAGTAGTGGAAGTTACAATGAGTCTTATATAGTTAGCTAGTGTAAGGTAACTAACTATGCTAACTAACTAACAAACAAAATAACCAACTAACTAACTATACACAGTTAGTTAGTATTAGTACACGTGGAATTATCTTCTTCAGTTGCATCATTCACAAAATTTGTTACCTAAGGACTGACAAATAAAGATAATTCAACTCTTATTAATTCAAGAATTTTGGTGAAGAGAATGAGATCAAAATGCAACTTATTGAAGCCTACACTCCTCATCAAAATGAAGTGGGTGAAAGAAAGATCATAACACTCATCAACATAATAAGAAGTATGTTATTAGGAAAGGGAACAGCAAAATTGTTTTGGCCTAAATCCGTGAACTGGGAAAACTATATAATAAATAGAAGTATTATTACTGCTACACCAAATATCATTGAATAAGCTTGGAGCAAATCAAAACCCTTAGCTTAACACTTTAGAATCTTTGGATGCATTTCCTAAGAAAACAAGGCTATATATGCATATATAGTCTTGTACAAAGTGTATATATGGTATAAGACTATATATGGACTAAAGCAGACTCCAAGGGCTTAGTATAATAAAATAGATAAGTAATTTGAAAATCAAGGCTTTTTCAAGTGTCCTCACGAACACACATTATTTTTGGAAGAAGACAACAATAGAAATTGGTTGATCATTACCCTTTATATAGAATAATTAATCTTTTTTTAGAAAATGACAATAATATGTTAAAGGGTTTCAAGTAATCCATATTGCATACCTTTGACATGAGTGTCTTGGGAAAGAAGATACATTTTCTAGGAGTCAAAATTATGCAGGACAATGAAGAAATATCCATGTGCCAACAAAGATATGATAAGGAAATACTTGACATGTTTGGTATGAATCAAAGTAATGTGTGTATACCAATTATGTTAGGGACCAAGGTATCAAAACAAGACAGTGGAAATAATGTGGATCATACTCAATTCAAGTAAATTCTGGAAAATTTAATATACCTAAATGCTATTAGGCCTGACTTGATGTTTGCAGATAGCATGATAAAAAAATACGTGAAACATCCGTGGAAACTCACTTATTGACCATCGAAGAATTCTAAGGTATCTGAAAAGAACAATTGAGATGTGAATTCAATACAACAAATAAGAACACTTTGAATTGGTTCCTTAATCAGATAGTGATTATGGAGATGTATATGACAAGAAAAGTACTTTAAAGTATGTGTTCTTGCTAAGATCGGGTATAATGTCTAAGTCATCAACATAGCAATGTATTGTGACCTTATCCACAATTGAAGTTCAATTCATAGTTGCAACTCATTGTGTGTGTCAAGGCAATATAGTTGTAGAGAATTCTAGATTGCTTAGACCTAAAGCAAGGTCAGTGCTTAAATATATTATTAAAAACGTTAAACAAAAATATTGTTATCAAGTTAAACAAAAATATTGTTATGCATGAAAGGAGCAAACATATACATACAATTTCATTTTCTAAGAAACCTAAATAAGAAATGTGAAGTTGATCCATATATTGTTTCTCACAAAACCAACTAACATATATAATGTCAAAACTTCTAAACCTTGAAGTCTTCGAGAAGCTCATTAACATTTGCAAGATTTCTATAATAGCTAGTTTTAATATTTCTAGTTTGATTTGATATATTGTTTATAGGGAAAAGCTAACATGTTGTTGCACCCCAAAATTTGCCCATCTAATTATTCTTAATTGGCTTACATATCTCATTCATTTGCATTTTTAAGTCATCAATAAAATCACGCATTCGTAAATAATTTGAAGTGAGATTGAGGATCTTGGGTGTAAGGACTCCTTTATGGCTCTTAATAATTATTCATATGGGGAACAAGATATGTTGAGTCATTCTCCGACTCTATTTTTCTATCTCTCACCAATTCAAGGGGTTCCTACAACCGATTGAGGTACAAGAAATGATGCATGGTTTGTGCAGTAAAACGATAATGAGTTCATTTATTTTGGGTATATCAAACCAATGTCTTATTTATATCAAGTTTGTTTCAAGTACAAGGTATTATGAATATTATGAATTTGAGATTCATTTAGGACACAAGTGTTAAACTTTGATTAAATTAATATGGAATACAAGTTTGATTCAAAGGACTTCATTCAAGATTCATACGGATGAAATTTGTG
Organism: Vicia villosa; assembly: GCF_029867415.1. Lineage (NCBI taxonomy): Eukaryota > Viridiplantae > Streptophyta > Magnoliopsida > Fabales > Fabaceae > Vicia > Vicia villosa. Next base: position 359,055 of record NW_026705944.1, on the reverse strand, counting down.
ATACAAGAAGGAATACCATCAGTCCTTACAAATTAAAGCATACAAGGGCATTACATGAAAATGGAGGATTTACAAGGAAATATACAAAAAACAACAATTGTTGACCATGGCAGACCTATCCCATTTCAGCCTCATTGTTGTTATTCATTCAGTGGAAAATTCCAATTTGACTTCAGGATAATTGTCTAGTACACCATTGCCGCCTTGCACTCGAAATACCATACACAATCCAGACAGCCCTGCAAAGAAAAAGCTTCACAAATCAAAACCAATTCAAAATCAATAAGCAGCAGCCTTGCATATTAAGCAGTCCCATACCAAACACTTGAGACCCTGCATAATTCAAACTACTTCTAACCATTTTTATCATTCAACACTCAGCCCTGTTCAGAATATAAAAAAAACAGTCAATAGAACCCAAACAGAAATCAATACACACACTAACCCACTGGCAGTACACTTCAAGTTCCAGCATTTCACTTTAACTAGTTTTGCCCATATTTCCTCTTATTAACAGTTTTCTAAACAAATCCATAACTAAACTTCATCAACCGAATAACAAACTTTCAACTTAACTGATTCTGTTATAACCGCTAACAGAATCCTAACCTCTTAACAGCCAACAGAATCCCAACACCTTTAACAGATTCATAACCAATTAGTAACAGAATCCTAACCGATCCCTAACTACCTCCTAACAGAATCCAGATAATATAACAGGAAAAAAACAGAAGAAAATCAAAGAGAACCAACCTCATTTTACTTCAGATTGAAGCTTCTCCATTGCTATAAATCAGAACTTGGCTTCATTTCTTCAGGTTCCTCTCTCCAATTCACACCATTTCCATCTTTATCATTCATCAAAGTTCGACTCTCCACCAATTCTTCAATCTTCACTCTCTCTGATTCCACCATCTTCATCATTCTGCAACCATCATCTCCACCATTTTTCACACCATCTTCATCTTCATCTCTTCACTTCTCTGCTTCTACGCATCAACTCTCCACTTCATCACACACTCTGAACCATTCATTACATCACCTTCAGCAACCACACAATTCATCATCTTCACTTCTTTCTTCTGAACCCTCAATCACCATAGCCAAACCTTCAAACAACTTCATCAACTCTCTTCAATCATCAGCAATCTTCAACAACAATCATCGAATCTTCGAGCTTCAATATTCAACTCTCTCCCTCAACCTCGCAGCAAGAACAACAGAGCAATCACAACATAGAAAAAATTCAAGAAAAAGAAGAAGGAGAAGAGCAAGAATTTCGAGAAGAAGAAGAGGCAATCAGAAGAAAGAGAGAACAAACCTCCTCTGAACCGTGTTCACGCATCATCAACACTTCAATCTTCATCGCGTCTTCGTTCTCATCTCAAACACGATTCAACAATCTTCATGATACTCATCCGTGAATCTGCGCCCACAACAACAATGTTCATCATCTCCATCGCATAAACTAGCCATTCGCTCGGAATTGCATCGAGTTGAGATCGAACGAGAAACGAACGGATAGAGAGCACTCGGAGAGTCATGCCACCGTGCCGTTCACGTCGAAGAAGAGAGGGGAAGCTCTTCAGAAGCTCAATCGGTACACAACAATGAACCCTAATCCCCATTTCATTTTCCTCTTTCTTTTTTTTTGTTTTATTATTTTATTTTTATCAATTTGTTCTGTTAATAATTCTGAATAATAGTGATATTGGATCAATGCAAGAAAATCTGTGGGCCTATAACTGAATTGCTAACGCATACCCCCTTGGCCCATGCCTTTTCACTAACAAAAATCTGTAACATAGAAACATTGGGCCACTGCTATTCATCACCCTCTTGGCCCATCTCACGCCATTTTTGGCATTCCTAAAACTACAACAAAAACTCAAACTGGGCCCTAAACCCTTACTATTCACCACCATGCAATTCATTTTACACCCCTGGTTTCCATTCATTTTTCTAATTTAATTTAGGTTCTTAATTGAATTTTTCCCTTTTCTTTAGGTGATAAATGCTAATTTTTCTCCTATTAATTCTTAGGCCTTAATACAATTATTGTCACATAAAAAATAATCATAAAAAAAATATTAACTTTTAGGCTATTTGTTTTTTAGTCTTTTTACTTGACTTGTAATCCATTTGCTCTCATAAAAATCAACATAAAAATAATAGTACTTTTAACTCACTTTTGTGCTATATTTTGACTTGTTCTATTTCATGCTCTTGCACTATTTTCATGTATCCTACTTGTTGACTTCTAATTGTAATCTTTATGTTCATATTCTTTTATTCCTAACCTTAGGTAGAAACCATGATAACATTAGGTAGAAATTCCCTTCATGCTTAGGCTAGTTTCTTTTCCTTTTCAACCTTAAAACATCTAACAAATACTTGAATTAATCCCCTTAAAAAATACAAAGAAAACACTTAAAAAGCACTAATAAAAAAGCGAAAATTCTTAAAAAGGGAATGGAAGCTTGAACGTCCCTTGCTTTAGGGAACGTTCGAGTGCTTAGATCTCCCTTGCTTTAGGGTTCCATTCAGGCGTAAGTCCCCAACTTCTAAAAAACACAAACCAAAGAGCAACTCGAGTCTCCCTTGCTTTAGGGTGCCACTTGAACGCTCAAACTCTTTTCTCTATCTCGCCTCCGAGGCATTCTTTAATCGGACACGTTATTTCCGCTCCATTCCCAGCTTAAGACTCCAGAGGTCGAGCAGCGGAGTGCGAATGTAACTTCGTCCACTAAAAAAACACAAAAACAAACAAAAACTAAAGAGCCGAACTACGGCGCTCTGATTCCTGAAAAGGATACGTAGGCATTAGGTCGCGGGGCCTAAGCGAGCACAATTATTTAAAAACCTTATTTTCCCCGTGTTTCTTTCATTTGCATGCATTCCCTTAGCATTAAGCTTTAGATTTATACACCCTTTAGATAGCAACAAATATAGGTGGATACCATCGAGTACGATGGGCGTGAGGGGTGCTAGCACCTTCCCCTTGCGTAACCGACTCCCGTACCCTATCTCTGGTCGCAAGACCTTCTCTTATCCTTATTTTAGGTTTCCTGATATTCCTTTCCCTCTTTGGGATAAATATATTGGTGGCGACTCTGTTCACATTTTCGCGAGCGTGCGACAGCTGGCGACTCTGCTGGGGATGTTGCTAGACCTATTGCGGGTCCATTCTTAGCAAGTCGATCCTAGCCTGCGTTTGTCTGTTTATTTACTGGGTGTTTACTTGTTTTATGTCTATACCTTGTATATATGTTTGCATGCTTATTCTTTGCTTGCATATCATGTTTATTTCTGTTTGCACACCATGCATATGGATTATATTTTGTGTTCCTTGGGGTCTTCTGTTCTGTTTTGCAGGTGGGGGGTTTTTGTGAGGTAAAAGGCCCACTACCCAGGCCGAGTGACACATAGGATTAGCGTGGATGCTCATGTTGACTCCCGTGGCCCTTGCTACGATCGAGTTCAACATGGGGTACCACAACTGGGCGAGGTTCTTTCATGGAACACTGTGTCTGGCACCCTTGCTGCCTCAAACACTTTGTACCCCATGGGAACTGTAGACCCTAGTGACCATTAGGGACCACTTGTCCGTGTCTAGACTACATACCCGTGAGATTGGGGTGGGACAGGAAACTTGACCTCCATCATACCCGGATTTCTGCTATTCAATAAAAGACGTCGAACCTTTGATCCTGGGACATTTGACTTATACAGAAGTTCTACATCAGTTATATATCAGAATCAACGTCGAACCTCTGAATCTGGAGGGTTCGACCATCTTTGACTTATGCACAAGCTGTTTATCCAGAAAGCAACGTCGAACCTCTGAATCTGGAGGATTCGACCATATCTTATTGACCATGAGAAGTTGTTATCCAAGAGGCCTTGATCCTTGATCCTGATTTATGTTGCATTTGCATCATCATTAACATTTTGCATTCATGCATGTGCATTCATGGTTACCAATACTCTTACCCATTTCTCTCCATCAGATCAGTCAAGACGATTCCTCCACACCGATATCTGACAAGAGCTCACAGAAGAAGAATCATGGAGAATTACGAACAAGATCAAGCTACTATCAGAGAATCCATGCCTCCTCATGAGAGAACCTTCCACCAAAGGAGCCTAAAGACTTTATGTTTGTCAGAGAACATTTCATTTGCATCAAAATAAGGCCAATCTTGCCATTGTTTAGATTTCTCTAGTATTTTCAATTGTACTATTTTCGTTGTTATCAAGTACTTCTCATTGTAAGAAACTCATTCTGTTCGAATAAATAAAAATAATGCAATATACATGTTTTTCTCAAATCATTTCATCTTTGTCATTATGTTCATTGATACTTCACTCATTTGTCTTAAGCAACTAAAAAAGGAGAATGATGAAAATCAAAAACACATGAACTACTAACTGTATGCTTTTGGAACAAAGATCCTGCTGATGATGTACAGGCATTGTTTCAATTCCTAAACACTGGAGTTATAAGGGAGTGAAACCTTCGTTAACCCCTTTGAGCCTAAGGAGTAGTAGTTCTTTTCAAAAAATACAAACCCTCAATCTTAACCTGGGGCAGGGTAGACTTCAGTTAGTGCGACGCGAGGCGCTCAACTTTCAGGTATTCCATCAGAGGATCAATCATATCTCAGATCTCACAACAAAAAAGGAAGAGCACAATCCACAATGGATGTCTCCCATTCACTGAGAAGAAGGCAGTCACAACCTTTTCATCAAGTCAATCACCAAAGTCATACAACTTGTTCCCGAACGAGACAAAAAAATGAAAAGAAAGTTATGAATCATGATAAAAAGAAAAAAAAAAGAAACAATAGCCCGCTAAGTCAAAAGAAAAAGAAAAGCTTTGAAGCAATTGACTTAGGCAAAAATTAGGGCATATCCCGCTGGACAACGAAAACCAAAATCAAAAGAAACTTTCTGTCCAGGCAAAAGTTAGGGAAAGCAAAAGACAAAGCAAAATAAAAATCCTCCAAGGGACAAGTTGTTGTGACCATCAACAAAAGCACCAAAGGGGTGGCTGCCACCTCCATCAAAGCTACAAAAGATCCTCATCCATCATAATCCTTCCTGAAAGGCGAATACTCGTGTCGAACTATCTGAACATAGGACTGGAGAACATCACGAAGAAGGGGTGGGTTAAGTAGAACTTGAGCCTTTATCCTTTGTTTCTCAAACCGTGAACCCGACCACGTTACAACCCTCAAAAGTCCTAATTGAAGCAGGGTTCGTTCCGAAAGCATACAAACTGTAAAATCATGTCAAAACTGACTCCTATTGTTGCCGTGTCCTTTGTGTTAGTATCAATACAACATTTTGACAAATAAAAACTTTTCTTTGAGAGTAACATGTGCATTGCATTTCTCATTATCTCTTCCAAAACAGAATTGTCTCCAATCTGAAAGCAAGTACTTGATACCAAGGAAAGTTCAACATTGAAACTCCATCGAGTAATCTTACAAAGGCAAAGGTTGGTCATCTGCAAAGCAAACATCTGAAGCATCCATTTGGTGGAATAGTTCCTTTCAGTCTAGGGCACTCACTCCATGATCAACACTGGGGCAGACCATTGCAATCTCCATCATTCAAGCACTATCAAAAGTTCTATCTCAAAAGATCACGCAAGCTGGGGCAAGATAGAAACAAGTCGTTTCTTCATCTTCAAGCAAGTTTCAGATATGTGTCGAGGAGTCAAGCCAAACACCTCACCCTCAGGAGTCCTGTACTTCAAGCTATGACCTTTCCATAAAGGCATTCTCCATCCACTCCTTATATCCTGGAAGCAATCATTCTATTCATCATCATACATGCATCATGCATATCATTGCATTCTCATTGGCATATCTCCCTCAATAATCCAATCATCAACAAAGCTGGGGCATCCACCCTATCTTGAATCAAGCAGAGTTCAGAACTCCATCTAATCTACACCATACAAAGCAGAAAACCCTGAACATCCAATCAGTACACTGCATATAGCAATCATTGCATCGCATCTTCAGAAGTGCATAAAATAAATCAAACATTTGCATGTGAAGCATAAGCCAAGTTACTCATCAGATGAGGTCCCTACAAAGTATTCAAGTTGATATTCCACTGGATCACTCAGAGTTACCATGGTGGTGTCATCTTCCAAAGTCAACCATGTTCATCTTTCTTCAACCCAGAGTTGATGTTTTTGTGTTCAAGAGTTGATTTGCCTTTCATCTTTTAACCCCGAGTTAATCATCTTTTCCCACTCACCCAGAGTTGACGGTTGTCATACCCCAAAATTTGCCCATACATTTTCTCCTATTCAAATTCAAATCAAAACACAAAGCTTCAAGACACACTCTCCTAAGCAAAGATCAGAGAATTAGGGTTTGGTTTATTCAAGGGAAAATCAGTAAATCAATGGCTCCAAGGCATCTCATATGACTCAATATATATCACATCATCCCCATGACAAGTATCAAGTCTCATCTCAAAGAATTGGTCACTCAATTGTTCAGAAAGTCAACAGTCGACTAGGTTAACCTAAAAGTCAACTGTGGTCAAAGCAAAGTCAAAACTCCTGATTTTTTGTCAAGATCCTCATATTGAAGTGTCATTCACCATTTGATCAATAATTGATCATGGTTCATCAAGGAAAGAACAAAAATCAATAAATCAAGAAGTTTCTAAATTAGGGTTTTGTATAGGAAAAGTCAACTGAACTTTGACCAGCCATAACTTTTACATGGAACATCCAAAATTTTCCATCCAAAGCTCATCTTGAAGGAAATTTGATTCTCTACAACTTTGTCTCTCACATGCCAAGTCTAAAGATGCTTAATTTGAGAGATATGGACCAAAACATTACAGGTCCTTTTTAAAAGTCAACAAAAAGTCACTTTTTTCAAAAGGACATAAAATGAGAATGGAAAATGATTTTGATATGAGACCAAAGACACTGGTTAGAGGACTCTCTAAGGTTTCTAAAAAGTCCTAGAACACTTCCATACCTCAAAAATTGAGGGAGATAGGCCTTGCTAAAGTTGGACTATTTTTGAGAAAAAATATGAAGGAAAAAGGCTGAAAAATTCAAAACTTTTCAAATGGGCTTGCATCCTTTTTTGTTCTATCTTCATTATAGGCCCATCCGCGTGATAAAAACAAAGACCTCCTATTTTTATATTTTTTACCAATTATTTTATGATTTTAATTCATTTTAAATCATGATTTAATTATAAAATATGGAAATAATGGAAGATTTGATTTTTTTCTCAAACTTCAATCATCATTAACCATAACCATATCTCAATATTACAACCAAATTCGTGCAAGACCAATTGGTGGGAAAAAGATTGAGTTTAGGCCAAAATTGGAAACTTTAAAAACAAATTTTCAATCAAATTTTCAACAATTTTCAATCTTTGATTTCATGAGATTCTCCCCAAAATAACTGACCTAATCTCTCCTCCTATAAGTACCAAACATAATCTGAGTGCAAGGGTTACGGAATTTTTGCAGTGAAGAGCTCTAACCAAACTTCCAAAAGTTCAAGAAAAACTCAATTCGGCTTTTGATTTGCAGGGCGATTCAAAGAATTTCAGGGTTTCAAACGCACTCCAGAGACTTCATTGAACGTTTCCAGATTGGTACCAAGACTCCTCACACCAAGAACACGTCAATAGAGACCACGGTTTGCGTTTTTTTAAAATTCTTCGATTACTATAATTTACGGTGCATAAACATATTTCAATGCATAATCTTGTTTATAATGATGCATGCAATATTTCTGGATGTTTAATTGCGTTTTCGTGTGTGTTTGCCATGGTTCCCGATTCTAGGGTTCATAACTTTTGATTTAGGGCTAATTGATTTAGAAAGAATTAGATCCTTAAACCGATACCGTTGAATTCGTATGGAAAAACCGAGCGGAATAGCGGTCTTGTTTTTCATTTTTCATGCGCGTACAAAGTTTTGATGAATAGCAGGTGTAAAAGGTAAGGTTTTTTACAGCGTGTCTGCAACTAGCGCTGTAAAAGACATGTTGCAGAAATCTAGTGAAGAAGATGATGAGGTGGTGATCGGGAAATAGCAAGTGTACTATTTTTACCGATGTAGTAATAATAGGATTTATCCCAAATATCGATCTCGTGGACTGCGTAGGAAATATAAGTTATTTTAATGATTCAATTGAACAAAAGATCATGGGGGTTTTGTTGTTTGACTAGAAATAATGATAAATGACAACAAATCAATAAGAGACGTAAATGTGACTTTAAACAATATGAGAGAATATGCTAGGGTGAGTGTATGAATTGCCTTGCAATGACCCTTAATCCTTAGTTATAAAATATCAATGTACATGAACTATTACCGAATCTCAAGAGTTATCTTCCCTAATTCCTCAGAGGAAAACCTTTTGATACTTTCTTGTATCCTAATTCCTTAGCAATTCAAGAAGTAATCAAGCGCAATATAATTTATCAAGATTATTATGGTTACTACGAAGCATCCTCATTCCTAAGCAATAGCAATCGTAATATAATTTTGCAAACAGCGATAAGGTGGTTTGTCCGACCTAAACGTTAACCGTAAATCAAAAATCTATTTGTCAGATAGATAGAGCAATAAGCACTTTGCACAATAAAATAATTTCACACACATAAATATTCTCTAACATAAAGGAAATTAGGTTCAATGACAATAGCAATTCAGGGACACCCCCCTAGCATTGGGGGGTTTAGCCGCTCATAATATTCAAAGAAAATACAATAGGAAGATTAGACATTACAAGAAAATAGGATTGCTTTGATCTTCAATCGCAATTGCTCTTGAAGATCTCTGTTCTCCAAAACCCTTGAGAGCTCTCCTCTTTCTTCTGCAATTCTTTCGTACGTCAAAAAGTCCCCTTCTCTTTGCCCTAAGGTTGTTCTTATAACTCGCTTCCATTCAGGTTGAAACTGAAGTACCAAAAATACCCTTACTGGTCCCCTTCAGGTGAGAAAAATAATGAAAATAAAATCAGCACGCTTCAACAACACGGGCCGTGTTGCTGCACACGGGCGCCCGTGTTGTTTCTCTGCTCCTGGGCCAAAAACACACGTTCCCTGCATCTTTTCACACGGACCGTGTGCCTGCACACGGGTGCCCGTGTGAAACCTCTGTCTTTGCATCAAACTTGCTTTTCTAGCCACTTTTTGACACGGACCGTGTGCATGCACACGGGTGCCCGTGTGGCCCTCAGCTTTGGCTTTTTCGGCTTCTTTTTCCATTCGTGCGCGCCATAAGTCTCTATTTCTCCCGTGCATCAACCTGGCCAAAAACAAACTAACAACCAGCGCATAAAACGACACTTTTATAATACTCAAAACACATTAAAATGCAACAAAGCCATACGACCGAAAAAACAAGAAACTTACTTTAAAAAACATATGCCAATGCCACTTAGTATTACCAAGATTACGAATTTCGGTCGGAAAAAGGTGCGGGAAACTTACTAGAAATGGTGACCGATCACAACCCCACACTTATCTCATTGCTTGTCCTCAAGTGATGTATCGAGGCAAAACAGAGGTCACCTGACGAGATTCTTTTCTCCACAACACAATCAGGTTTTTCGCAAGATTCCTTCACTTAGCAATCGAGTTTCTGGTTTCCTTCTTCAAACTATCAACTGCATTATCACTTTCGAGCACGTTTTCACCTGCAAGCTTTTCACACTCTCACAAAATCTCTCCGGGTTAAAGTGTCTACACTCATAGTACCAAGGCATGCATATTACTTTTAACTTTGAATATATTCTCTAATCACTACACACACAGATTACACACACTTCATGAGGTCTTAGGGTTGTAACGTGGCTTGGGTTTGGTGGGGTAACAAGGAATGGGATAACAAATGGTTTTGGTGCTCGGCATTTATGTTGGGTTCACATTTCTACTCTTAGTGGTTTGAATCGTAAGAATGGGGTTAAGACCTTCGACATCTTGTTTTAGCTTTTTAGAGTCCTTCACATGGTCTTTCATATACGTGGGCAAGGGTTAAGGATTTTTTCTTCCTTTTGTTTTTCAAACTTTCTCTTTGGATTTTCACAAGTTCAACATTCATCTTTTTTTTTTTTTCTATTTTTTTTCTTGCCCTTTTCTCAATGGTTTACAACCCCACACTTAGATTCTTTCGTGTCTTTCAAGAGAATAACATTAATGCCGAGCGATAACATGAATAGTAAATATGTGGGTGGTAACGAGAATAACAACAATGAACAAAACAAACATTACGGCTCAAAGGGGGTTGACGATGGATATCATGCATACAGGATGGCTAGAAAGGCTCGGGGTTACGAAAAAACTTGCCTCAGTGTGCGCTCTCGTAGTGTGCTTGTGTTATGAGAACATACACAAAATCAAAGTGAATAGTGCCATACCTGACTGGACTCTCATGTGGAGTTATGAATTTGGCTCTGAAATCTCACCGGGTCGGTTAAGCTTGCATGCTTCGAGGTGCTATTGGTGTCCTGCAGTTTCCTTTCATCTAAAGTACACCATACTCCTCTCTTGGTTCAGTGTTGACTTTTTGCGTCCTACCTTCTTCTCTTTGATTGTGTCAACTTCCGTGGTGCCTGTAGAGATCAAGTGTGAGATGTGTTGTTCAACCACTATCTATTCATTTGCCCCCTTCCGACTTGTATCCAACCTGGTAACACCATGGCAGCACTACAAACTTGAAATAAACACAATAACAGAAAGACAAAAGAAAATGGTTCAAATTAAACAAACTAAACTATGAATTCAAACGGAAAGCAAAGCAATAAAGCAAATAAAATAAGAACCTCCCCACACTTGAACTAAACATTGTCCTCAATGTTTTAGAACCAGCCTTGGAGAGGTTGCTTACAGAGGTATTGCATTCCAATGATCACTTCCTAGCTTCCACTAGAGATGCTCTCTTTTATTTCCTGAAAATAAAACAAACAAACAGAAAAATTAATTATTAAAACCGTGGGTTGCCTCCCACGAAGCGCTTCGTTTAATGTCGCATGGCTCGACGGTCCATTACCCTTTATTATGGAGGGTACTTCCTCCTCCAAACTTGGTTGCTTGTCACTTCCGCAACCACAAACTTATGAAGCCGAGAAGTATGGACCACTTTTCTCTTCAAGTTACTACCCACTTTCATCTTCTCACCTTTACTTTCCACTGTTTTCTTCTTCTTGATTTCTTGAATTACCGCAGGAATTTTTATAGGTGTATGAGTTGAGGCCACCTTAGAGATGATACTTGAAACTTTTTCGGGATGGTGTGGACTTTTGCTGGCTCCCTCACTTCTGATCATACCAACTTTAGATTGATTATTCCCACCAACAGCTTCTTTTTTGACTTCTAACACCTTCAGTGTTACCTCCTCATCAAATGATTTAACTACGAGTTCCCCTTTTTCAATATCCAAATTGCAGCGACTAGTAAGCAAAAAGGGTCGCCCAAGAAGGATTGGAGTCTCTTCATCCTCAGGAATGTCCATGATGTGGAAATCAACTGGGTAAACAAACTTGTCGATCTCTACCATTACATCTTCGGCTATCCCATATGAATTCTTAATAGTGTGATCAGCAAATTGCAACTTTGTTTCACTCTCGCTTATTTTTCCAATCTCCAGCTTTTTGAAGATGGACAATGGCATCAAACTCACACTAGAACCAGAATCAATTAGCACCTTTTTGAACACTCTGTCATTTATGGTGCACGGTATTGCCACCACTCCAGGGTCTTTCTTCTTAATGGGGATCTTCCTTGCTGGCGAGACTCTACCACACTTTTCAGTCACAATTTTTGTTTCATCTCCCACTTGTCTTTTCTTAGAAATTACCTCTTTCATAAATTTCTTGTATAAAGGCATATTCTCAAGTGCTTCAAAGAAAGGTAAGTTAATCTCTAACTTCTTGAACATTGCAGCAAACTTCTCAAAATCCTTCTCTTTCGAATCCTTCTTGGCCACTCTAGAGGGGAATGGTAATTTGACCACCGGTTTAGTTTCTTTCTTATTTTTCTCTTCTAGTGGCTTAACCGGTGATATCACTACTTCAGGCTCTTTTGGATTTTCTCTAATTTCTAGATCTACCTCTATGACTAAGTTGTCATCTATCTCCTCCTCTTCTTCAGGCTCTGGCGCTTTCTGACTTCTTGTTGTAACAACATTAATTTTTTCTTGGTTTTTTGGATTTGCCACAGTTGAGCTTGGAAGAGTACCTTGTGCTTGTGGAGTGAGATGTTGTGCTATCTGACTCATTTGAATTTCCAGATTCTTGATTGAAGTGCTGGTGTTCCTCAGATTGCTCCTAGTTTCTTCTTGGAATTGAGAGTTTTGAGCTGCCATTTTTTCAATAGCGATCTCCCAATCTTCTTTCTTCGGTACCTGTTGTTGAAATTGTTGTTGACCTTGAGTTTGGAACTGTTGTGGATGGTGCTGGAATTGTTGTTGGTATGGTGGTTGTTGTGGAGGTATGTCTTGATGTGGCTGTGGTTGATATTGTTGAGTCTGAGGTTGATATGGTTGTTGGCCTTGAACCGGCTTCTGGACGTTTCCTTGCTGGTCTTTCCATGAGAAGTTCGGTTGATTTTTCCACCCCGGATTATATGTGTTGGTGTAAGGATTATACTGCCTCAACATATGAATCTGCTCAAATTGTTCTTGAGTTGCCACACAATGCATAGCAAAGTGCGGTCCACCACATATTTCACAAAGAACCGCTTTAACTGGTTCCACCTGTGCCACTGTCTGAGTTCCAATATTCATCTTTTTTAACCTTCTCTCTACCTCTGCAGCAATCTGATCCTCCATCTTAACAACCTGCTCTGGCAACTTCAAATCAATTTTACCCTCCGGTTGGCTCATGGTTCGATCATACAACTCAAGATGCTCATTAGCAGCAATTGCCTCTATGATCCTTTTCATAACAGTGGCTGTAGCAAAATTGGTTGAACCACCAGCAGCGGTATCAATAAGCTGCTTTGTCTTAAGTCGCAAACCATTCACGAAATTCTGCATCTGCTCGGTAGCGTCCATGTTATGAGTAGGACATGCAGTCAAACACCTTTTGAACCTCTTGTATGCATCCCCCAATGATTCCCCCTCTTTTTGTTTGAAATTTACAATATCATATCTTTTTCGGATGAACACCGAAGCAGGAAAATATTCATTGAGGAATGCTGTTTCCATCTCTTGCCATGTCGTGATACTTGCAGCTGGAAGTGAGTAAAACCATTCTTCTGCATCTTCGGATAAAGTAAATGGGAACATCACGAGTCTCTTGGCTTCTTCCGAATGGCCTTCAATCTTCAATGATGTTGTTGTGGTGAGGAATCTTTGTAGATGCTTATTTGCATCTTCATTGATTCTTCCCGCAAACGGCTTGCTCTCCAACTGTCGGATAGTTGAAGGATGGAGTTGGAAGTGTGCCACATTGACCGGTTGGTTTACGATGGTCATTCTTCCAAGCGGGGCATTAGCCCTTCCATAGTCTCCTAAAAGTCTCTCTGGAGGAGGTGGATCCGCTGCCATAGGTTCTGATTCAGACTCTGAATGCTCAGACGGAATAGATAGTCCTTCTTCGTCTTCCGATTCTGAAACTATAGGTGATCCCTCTTTCGATGCCAGTCTTTTCCGCTTAACTTCTCGTAGTCGTGCTCGCAATGTTCTTTCTGGTTCTGCGTCAAAAAGAAGTTCAGCTGAGGCCTTACCTCGCATACAAGATTAGACAATGCTTAATCGGAAGCACAAATAATAACAAAAATAAAATCAAAATAAAAATTGCAGAAAAATAGAATTTTAGTTGCAGAGCAACAAAATTTCAATTGACTTATTAATCACTTATATTATGGCAGTCCCCGGCAACGGCGCCAAAAACTTGATCGGAAAATAGCAAGTGTACTATTTTTACCGATGTAGTAATAATAGGATTTATCCCAAATATCGATCTCGTGGACTGCGTAGGAAATATAAGTTATTTTAATGATTCAATTGAACAAAAGATTATGGGGGTTTTGTTGTTTGACTAGAAATAATGATAAATGACAACAAATCAATAAGAGACGTAAATGTGACTTTAAAACAATATGAGAGAATATGCTAGGGTGAGTGTATGAATTGCCTTGCAATGACCCTTAATCCTTAGTTATAAAATATCAATGTACATGAACTATTACCGAATCTCAAGAGTTATCTTCCCTAATTCCTCAGAGGAAAACCTTTTGATACTTTCTTGTATCCTAATTCCTTACCAATTCAAGAAGTAATCAAGCGCAATATAATTTATCAAGATTATTATGGTTACTACGAAGCATCCTCATTCCTAAGCAATAGCAATCGTAATATAATTTTGCAAACAGCGATAAGGTGGTTTGTCCGACCTAAACCTTAACCGTAAATCAAAAATCTATTTGTCAGATAGATAGAGCAATAAGCACTTTGCACAATCAAATAATTTCACACACATAAATATTCTCTAACATAAAGGAAATTAGGTTCAATGACAATAGCAATTCAGGGACACCCCCCTAGCATTGGGGGGTTTAGCCGCTCATAATATTCAAAGAAAATACAATAGGAAGATTAGACATTACAAGAAAATAGGATTGCTTTGATCTTCAATTGCAATTGCTCTTGAAGATCTCTGTTCTCCAAAACCCTTGAGAGCTCTCCTCTTTCTTCTGCAATTCTTTCGTACGTCAAAAAGTGTCTCTTCCCTCTTCCCAATTAGGTTTTAGTAGTGTTGATTCAAGTTAAAAACATGCGAAAAGTCCAAACTACCCTTAATGAAGTTGAGGTCTTTAAAAATAGAAAACTGGCAAAATTGCTCGCGCCTGCCAACACGGGCCGTGTCCTGTGACACGGGCACCCGTGTTGGCCCTCTATCCATGTTATTTTCAAAATTTCCCCCCAGGCTTCCTGACACGGGCAGTGTCACGTGACACGGGTACCCGTGTCAGGCCACTGTTTTACATGTTTTCTTTGCTTTCCCCCAGGCTTCCTGACACGGGCAGTGTCACGTGACACGGGTACCCGTGTCAGACCACTGTTTTACATGTTTTCTTTGCTTTCCCCCAGGCTTCCTGACACGGGCAGTGTCACGTGACACGGGTACCCGTGTCAGGCCACTGATTTCTCGATTCTTTTGTTTCTTCTCCTGCTTCCTGACACTGGCCGTGTCCTGTGACACTGGTACCCGTGTCAGGCCACTGTATGCACCAAATCTTCACTTTTTCTTCGATTCATCTTTGTTCAGCCCTGCATTCTTCTCATGGACTTAAACGCATAAACCTGAAACACAATCACTACCAAAAACAAGCATCAAAGCATCTTAAAAACATGAGTTCTTAGCATCAAAACAAAACATACAACTTAAACGAAACTTTCAAAATAAGAACGAAAACTATAAAAGACGGGCCATTGTGTTACCGAATTGACGAGATTTATGCCGAGAGATTGATGAAAACACCATACAAATTGGTGACCGATCATGATGGCAGAAAGATTATCTAATGAGACTTCTTGTTTAAAGCCCAAGATGAAAGCTGACTCTTGCTGAGGATAAGCAAACATGGATCCTAGACTCTGCTAAGGAAAATTGATGAAGATAAGGGTGACAGAGACTGTCCATGTCTCTCATTCCGAAAGGTGTACTCAATGTGAAATTGAGACAAACTTAGCTTGTTTAAAGTCTGGTTTAAAGAATGGAAGAAACTCACCAGGATAGGCTAAAAGGTAACTAAAGACCTGTTCCTATGTTTATAAGAAACCTGATGGGTCCTTGTATACAAGCTCAAGAGGAAGCTGGAAATGCTTTTAAGAAGCCTGTGGGTCCTTGTACAAAGCCCAAGAGGAGGCTAATCGAGGGTCATCGAGGGTCCTTGTTATAGCACAAGAGAAAGCTATGTGGTTTTTGAACTTATTTTGGCTTTAAGCAAATGGGTAAGAGGTTTCACCGGGAATAATTCCTCAATGGGTGGATGTGTCCTATTTTTTTGGATTCTAAGGTTTTTGCCAAGATGTTTCACCAGGAATAATTCATCTTGGGGGTTTGAACTACAGATTTCTAATTAGGAAAGAGCCTTCACCGGGAAGACATTCTCAATCCTAGGTCATATTCCTATAATATATATATATATATATATATATATAGTTTAACTGTCCTAAGGTTTACACTCAAACATAGTTCTAAACTAATATATGCACAGTTTATATTTGACAGTAATTTAAACAAAGACTGTAAATTGAAAGCTTGTAAAGCCTAACCTGGATGGAGTGGAGGTCTTTGAAGAAGTATGTACAAAGTCTTACCAGTAATTGATGGATAACAGTTGAATATATATGATAAACAGTTAATGGTTTTTTTGAAAACAGAAGAAGTGAAGATGGACATAGGTCACTGATCAGTGGTTTTCACACATATTTTTATCGTTGTTTTTAAGTATGTTTAAGTTTTGTTATTGAGTGTTTTATTTCTTTATTCGTCATTTTATGCTTTGGTTGTATGTTTTAATGTTTCCAGGTTCATATGGAGAAACCGGAGTAAATTAGTGCGAAACTCGGAAGTTTTGAGGAAGTTCAGAAAACATGCTACAGGAGGCCTGACACGGGTGGCCGTGTTGCCCAACACGGGCCGTGTCAGGAAGAGAGCTGGGAGCAAAGTTGAGAGAAAGGAAAAACAGTGGTGCAACACGGGTGCCCGTGTTGCTCAACACGGCCCGTGTTGCTAAGTCTGGGACCAATCAATAAAAATAAATATACCAGGGGACCAACACGGGTGCCCGTGTTGCTCAACACGGCCCGTGTTGGGTTTGACGCTGATTTCAGTGAATTTTATGATTTTGTTCAGTGGTTTGCCTGCAAGGGTGTTTTTGGTATTTCCAACCAACTTAAGTGAGTCTGCACTATTTAGGAGAGTTTTCAAGATGAATTAGGGATCTTTTTGGCCACACGAAGAATTGGAGGATTGAGAGAAGAAGCTTATGCAATTGGAGAAGAACGGAGAACTCTCATGAGCGGAAGCCATTGAAGATCAAAGTTCATCATCTCTATTGTAATGTCTTTATTTGATATCTTTGTAATCTCTTTGGATGATATGAGTAGCTAAACCCCCCAATGCTAGGGGGGTGTCCCTGATTAACATTTGTGATGATTTTGAATTCCGAATTTCAATAACATGTTTCTCTTTTACATTCAATTTAATGGTATAAGGTTTTTAATGCTTTCCTCGTCGGACCAACTGGATTGATTTATGACTGACAATTAGGATTGACCTCCATTGTTAGGGTTTTTATACCATTATATTATAGTAGATATCACCTAGGACTAGGGATACCCTATAGTAACCGGATTGTTCTTGATTATAATAATATTTGATTTGATCACTAATTTCGAAGGACTTTGGGATTAGGATTTCAATGTTCAAAAGTTTGCCCACTAAGGACTTAGGAGCAAATACCCTTAAGAACCGGTAATTGATAAGTTGAACTTTGTTAATGAAATAAGGGTTCAGAATTGTTACATGTTAATGCACACACCTACCCTGGCATGTTACTCATATTTGGCCAATTAAACCTTTTTAAGTTTATTTGCAATTTAATTTGTAATCACAAAAACCAAAACCCCAAGGCTTTTTGTTTAATTGAAGTGCGACTAACTCTATAATCTCACGCAGTCCTTGAGATCGATATTCGGGGAATTTTCCCTTTATTACTACAGAGGCAAAATAGTACACTTGCTATTTTACCGATCAAGTTTTTGGCGCCATTGCCGGGGACTGCCGAAAATTGTAGAGTTTCTAGTTTTATTTCAATTAGAATTTTGTTGCTCTGCGACTAAAATTTTATTTAAAAAAAAAAAAGAAAAATATTTTTATATTATTTTTGTTCCTCATTCTAATAATTGTCTAATCTGTTTATGCGAGGCAAGGCCTCAGCAGAATTTCCTTTTGACGCAGAAATTGAAAGGACTTTTCACGCAAGGCGCAGACAAGCTCATCAAGCTAAGCTGGAATCTGAGGAAGAAGTAATTACAGTCCATTCTGGTTCAGACACCGAAAGTGAAGAAGAGATCATGGGCGAGGTACCACCACCAGAGAGACTCCTCGGAGACTATGGAGTTGCAAATACACCGGGGGGAAGACAAACAATTATCAACCAACCGGTGAATGTTCCTAATTTTCAATTGCACCCAAGCACCATCACTCAGCTCGAAAGAAAGCCTTTCACCGGAAGGGTTAATGAAGATGCAAACAAGCACTTACAGAGGTTTCTGACCATGAGTACAACTTTAAAAATCGAAGGTCATACAGAAGAGGCCAAGAAGCTGAGAATGTTTCCATTCACCTTGGCAGAAGAAGCAGAAGAGTGGTTTTATTCCCTTCCAGCGGGCAGCATTACATCATGGGGAGAGATGGAAAAAGCTTTCTTAAATGAGTATTTTCCCGCCTCAGTATTTATAAGGAAGAGGTATGACATTCTTAATTTCAAGCAGAAGGAGGGTGAGCCCTTAGGAGATGCCTACAAAAGATTCAAAAGAATTTTAGTGGCATGTCCCACTCACAATATGGACAAGACTGAACAGATGCAAGTATTTGTCAATGGGCTCAGAATGAAAACAAAGCAGTTAATTGATACAGCAGCTGGAGGCTCGACAAATTTCACAACAGCCTCAGGCATCATCAAAATCATTGAAGCAATAGCTGC
Organism: Vicia villosa; assembly: GCF_029867415.1. Lineage (NCBI taxonomy): Eukaryota > Viridiplantae > Streptophyta > Magnoliopsida > Fabales > Fabaceae > Vicia > Vicia villosa. The sequence continues at coordinate 340,327 of NW_026705944.1, read as the reverse complement.
AAATGAGCATTTGGAATTGTATGACAGGTGTGCTAGCAAACCGGAAGGAATCATTGATCTCAAGCTGGAGACTTCTAAAACTCGGGTTGAAGATGCGATAGCCGCAGAAGTTGAAAAGAAATTGAAGGCTATGAATATAGGTAAACAACAGGTGGCTCAAGTTCAACAAGCTCAACCTGTCAGTTGTGAAATCTGTAATGGCCCACACCAAACGGTGTACTGTTTTGCTACTCCCAAGCAAATTGAAGAAATCAAATTCCTAAGGCAAAACAACCCGTATTCTAACACCTATAATCCAGGGTGGAAGAATCATCCAAATTTTGCTTGGAAAGATCAACAACAACAAGGTACCCAGAAGGCAGAGTGGGAAGTGGCAATTGAAAGATTAGCTGGGCAGTGTTCTCAATTCCAAGAAAAACAAGAAACAACCACAGAAACACTTCGGCCTCAATTAAAAATCTGGAAGTTCAAGTGGGGCAGATAGCACAACATCTCACTCTACAGGCACAAGGTACCCTTCCGAGCTCAACTGTGAAAAATCCAAAAGACCAAGAGAAGATTAATGTTGTTACTACAAGAAGTAGGAGAGTAGCAGAATCTGAAAAAGAAAAAGAGAAAGAGGAAATAGATGACCCCATGGTAATAGAGGTGGATCTGGAAATAAGAGAGAATCCAAAAGAGCCAGAAGTTGTGGTACCACCGGTTAAACCAAGTGAAGAAAAAAATAAGAAAGACGCTGAACCGGTGATAAAACTACCTTTCCCCTCCAGAGTGACAAAGAAGGTTTCAAGAGAGAAAGACTTTGAAAAGTTTACAAAATTGTTCAAAAAGTTAGAGGTAAATCTACCATTCTTTGAAGCACTTGAGCACATGCCTTTGTACAAGAAATTTATGAAGGAGGTGTTGGGGAAAAAGAGATCACTAGGAGAAGAACCAAAAATTGCAACGGAAAAGTGTGGTATAGTCTCAACAGCAAGGAAGATCCCAATAAAGAGGAAAGACCCTGGGGCAGTGGCGATACCATGCACTATCAAGAATATAGCATTTAAGAAGGTACTCCTCGATTCTGGGTCTAGTGTGAGTTTAATGCCTTTGTCCATTTTCAAAAAGCTTGAATTGGAAAAGATTAGTGAAAGTAAGACCCAGTTAAGGTTCGCCGATCACACCGTTAAGAAATCATATGGGGTAGCTGAAGATGTACTAGTGGAAGTTGATAAATTTGTTTTCCCTGTTGACTTCCACATCATGGACATTCCGGAAGACGAAGAAACTCCTATCCTTCTTGGGAGGCCATTTTTGTCGACAGGCCGCTGCAACCTCGACATTGAAAAAGGAACGCTGACGCTGAAATCTTTTGATGAAGAAGTAACTTTGAAGATGTTAGGAGTCAAAAGACAGAGGGCGGTTGTGAATGATCAAACTTCTGATGGTATGACAGAAAGTGAGGAAAAGAACAAGAAGTCTAAACAGCTCCAAGAAAAAGTGTCAAGCATAGCCTCCCGGGTGGAACCATCTTATGTAGTTGTCAAAAATCTTAAGAAAGCTAAGGAAGTCAAGAAGAAGGTGGAGGAGAAAGAGCAAGGAAAGAAGAAGAGTGTGGGAAGTAAATTAAAGATAAAAGCGGTGAATGCTTTTCGTCTTCATGAGTTAGTGGTTGCGAAAGTGACAAGCAACAAGGTTTGGAAAAGGAAATACCCTCCATAATAAAGGGTAATGGACCGTCGAGCCATGCGACGTTAAACGAAGCGCTTCGTGGGAGGCAACCCACGGTTTTAATAATTAATTTCTCTGTTTGTTTATTTTATTTTCAGGAAATAAAAGAGGACGTCTCTGGTGAAAGCTTGGAAGTGATCATTAGAGTGCGATACCCTCTGTGAGTCACCTCTCTCGAACTCGTTCTGAAACATTGAGGTCAATGTTTAGTTCAAGTTTGGGGGAGGCTCTTCTCTTTGCATTTTATTTTTATGTTAGTTTTATGTTATTGGTATGATGTGAAACCATAAAGTGAATTCTGCCCAAATTTTTACCGAAATTTTAAATTTTTGTTGAAGAAGTTTTGATCCTAAAGAGCGATCGGGAATAGTATATAGAGATGAAGCGAGGATTGTTTGAGGACAGGAAGTGCGGAATAATGTGACAAGAGGTTTGTTTAAGCACCCTTGGTTCCCTGAAAGAGATACGAGTCTAACGTGTAGATTTGCACCATAGTACTTGTCTCCTGAGAAGTACTTCTCGAGTAGTTTATTGATACAGTCTGGCATAATTCGGATTCACTTGCATGATGGCTGGTTGAGGAAAAAAAAGAGATATAAAGTTGGTACCAAATGATGAAAAGGCGGTAAAAGGCAATCGGCTCGCTAAGTTGGGTAACCCTCACCCGGTTATTCAGCCCAAAGGAGATTGATCCCCAAACGTCGTCCAAAAGGACAATATATAACTGCAAGGTTTGAAAATTTCATCGGTAATAAAAAGTAGCCAATGCTGCTAGTTTGGTGCCAGAAAAAAATAATAAGAAGCCTTGATCCGTCTCATGCAGGTGATGATTATTATAAGAATTGCAGTGCCTTAATATGATTGTCCGAATGAAAGAGGAGGAAAATCGGAAAGAGACTTAAGTGCAAAGCATAGTTGGAGAGGTATCCGAAACGGGAGCTTGAGGATTAATGTGGTAACAAAACTCGTCGCGTCATGTGAATGCCAAATCACTGTTTCTTGATCAATACAGACAGATATCTCACGTATGAACACCGTGTGCTTTGAAGGCCATTAACTTTTGTAATTGTCGCTTGAGGTCAAGCAACGGTTTAAGTTTGGGGGAGTTTGATCAGTGGTTTTCACACATATTTTTATCGTTGTTTTTAAGTATGTTTAAGTTTTGTTATTGAGTGTTTTATTTCTTTATTCGTCATTTTATGCTTTGGTTGTATGTTTTAATGTTTCCAGGTTCATATGGAGAAACCGGAGTAAATCAGTGCGAAACTCGGAAGTTTTGAGGAAGTTCAGAAAACATGCTACAGGAGGCCTGACACGGGTGGCCGTGTTGCCCAACACGGGCCGTGTCAGGAAGAGAGCTGGGAGCAAAGTTGAGAGAAAGGAAAAACAGTGGTGCAACACGGGTGCCCGTGTTGCTCAACACGGCCCGTGTTGCTAAGTCTGGGACCAATCAATAAAAATAAATATACCAGGGGACCAACACGGGTGCCCGTGTTGCTCAACACGGCCCGTGTTGGGTTTGACGCTGATTTCAGTGAATTTTATGATTTTGTTCAGTGGTTTGCCTGCAAGGGTGTTTTTGGTATTTCCAACCAACTTAAGTGAGTCTGCACTATTTAGGAGAGTTTTCAAGATGAATTAGGGATCTTTTTGGCCACACGAAGAATTGGAGGATTGAGAGAAGAAGCTTATGCAATTGGAGAAGAACGGAGAACTCTCATGAGCGGAAGCCATTGAAGATCAAAGTTCATCATCTCTATTGTAATGTCTTTATTTGATATCTTTGTAATCTCTTTGGATGATATGAGTAGCTAAACCCCCCAATGCTAGGGGGGTGTCCCTGATTAACATTTGTGATGATTTTGAATTCCGAATTTCAATAACATGTTTCTCTTTTACATTCAATTTAATGGTATAAGGTTTTTAATGCTTTCCTCGTCGGACCAACTGGATTGATTTATGACTGACAATTAGGATTGACCTCCATTGTTAGGGTTTTTATACCATTATATTATAGTAGATATCACCTAGGACTAGGGATACCCTATAGTAACCGGATTGTTCTTGATTATAATAATATTTGATTTGATCACTAATTTCGAAGGACTTTGGGATTAGGATTTCAATGTTCAAAAGTTTGCCCACTAAGGACTTAGGAGCAAATACCCTTAAGAACCGGTAATTGATAAGTTGAACTTTGTTAATGAAATAAGGGTTCAGAATTGTTACATGTTAATGCACACACCTACCCTGGCATGTTACTCATATTTGGCCAATTAAACCTTTTTAAGTTTATTTGCAATTTAATTTGTAATCACAAAAACCAAAACCCCAAGGCTTTTTGTTTAATTGAAGTGCGACTAACTCTATAATCTCACGCAGTCCTTGAGATCGATATTCGGGGAATTTTCCCTTTATTACTACAGAGGCAAAATAGTACACTTGCTATTTTACCGATCAAGTTTTTGGCGCCATTGCCGGGGACTGCCGAAAATTGTAGAGTTTCTAGTTTTATTTCAATTAGAATTTTGTTGCTCTGCGACTAAAATTTTATTTAAAAAAAAAAAAGAAAAATATTTTTATATTATTTTTGTTCCTCATTCTAATAATTGTCTAATCTGTTTATGCGAGGCAAGGCCTCAGCAGAATTTCCTTTTGACGCAGAAATTGAAAGGACTTTTCACGCAAGGCGCAGACAAGCTCATCAAGCTAAGCTGGAATCTGAGGAAGAAGTAATTACAGTCCATTCTGGTTCAGACACCGAAAGTGAAGAAGAGATCATGGGCGAGGTACCACCACCAGAGAGACTCCTCGGAGACTATGGAGTTGCAAATACACCGGGGGGAAGACAAACAATTATCAACCAACCGGTGAATGTTCCTAATTTTCAATTGCACCCAAGCACCATCACTCAGCTCGAAAGAAAGCCTTTCACCGGAAGGGTTAATGAAGATGCAAACAAGCACTTACAGAGGTTTCTGACCATGAGTACAACTTTAAAAATCGAAGGTCATACAGAAGAGGCCAAGAAGCTGAGAATGTTTCCATTCACCTTGGCAGAAGAAGCAGAAGAGTGGTTTTATTCCCTTCCAGCGGGCAGCATTACATCATGGGGAGAGATGGAAAAAGCTTTCTTAAATGAGTATTTTCCCGCCTCAGTATTTATAAGGAAGAGGTATGACATTCTTAATTTCAAGCAGAAGGAGGGTGAGCCCTTAGGAGATGCCTACAAAAGATTCAAAAGAATTTTAGTGGCATGTCCCACTCACAATATGGACAAGACTGAACAGATGCAAGTATTTGTCAATGGGCTCAGAATGAAAACAAAGCAGTTAATTGATACAGCAGCTGGAGGCTCGACAAATTTCACAACAGCCTCAGGCATCATCAAAATCATTGAAGCAATAGCTGCAAATGAGCATTTGGAATTGTATGACAGGTGTGCTAGCAAACCGGAAGGAATCATTGATCTCAAGCTGGAGACTTCTAAAACTCGGGTTGAAGATGCGATAGCCGCAGAAGTTGAAAAGAAATTGAAGGCTATGAATATAGGTAAACAACAGGTGGCTCAAGTTCAACAAGCTCAACCTGTCAGTTGTGAAATCTGTAATGGCCCACACCAAACGGTGTACTGTTTTGCTACTCCCAAGCAAATTGAAGAAATCAAATTCCTAAGGCAAAACAACCCGTATTCTAACACCTATAATCCAGGGTGGAAGAATCATCCAAATTTTGCTTGGAAAGATCAACAACAACAAGGTACCCAGAAGGCAGAGTGGGAAGTGGCAATTGAAAGATTAGCTGGGCAGTGTTCTCAATTCCAAGAAAAACAAGAAACAACCACAGAAACACTTCGGCCTCAATTAAAAATCTGGAAGTTCAAGTGGGGCAGATAGCACAACATCTCACTCTACAGGCACAAGGTACCCTTCCGAGCTCAACTGTGAAAAATCCAAAAGACCAAGAGAAGATTAATGTTGTTACTACAAGAAGTAGGAGAGTAGCAGAATCTGAAAAAGAAAAAGAGAAAGAGGAAATAGATGACCCCATGGTAATAGAGGTGGATCTGGAAATAAGAGAGAATCCAAAAGAGCCAGAAGTTGTGGTACCACCGGTAATTGATAAGTTGAACTTTGTTAATGAAATAAGGGTTCAGAATTGTTACATGTTAATGCACACACCTACCCTGGCATGTTACTCATATTTGGCCAATTAAACCTTTTTAAGTTTATTTGCAATTTAATTTGTAATCACAAAAACCAAAACCCCAAGGCTTTTTGTTTAATTGAAGTGCGACTAACTCTATAATCTCACGCAGTCCTTGAGATCGATATTCGGGGAATTTTCCCTTTATTACTATAGAGGCAAAATAGTACACTTGCTATTTTACCGATCAGTCACATAGGTATCTGAAGAGTTTCACCGGGAATAATGCCCTTCAAATACCAGAAGAGTATTTTGAAAACAGAAAGAGGATTTTGTAAATACGGTTTTAAAAATTGACAAAAGTCAGCTTAGTTAAGGTAAAGATAAAATCTATACCTAAATAAGACCTAAATAATTAGGGTTTTATAATAAAATTATTTACAAGATAATTAGATTAAAACAAAATGAAAATATATATATATTTAAAGTATTTAAGAAAACACTTAAAACATACTATTTTAAACCTAGTTAAAATATATGAAATAAATAATATTTTTTTGATTTTTTTGATTATTCATGAAATAGGTATATTAAATAACAAGTGTGTGAAAAATGAAGTGAAAATGATTTAATTTGATAGGTGAATTAATTGTGTGAAATTGTGAGAAAAAATGAAGGGAATTAGTGGTAAAAAAATGGTTTTGTCTTCTCCAAGGTTTGAACACACCCAAAACAAACACCACTGAGCCAACGCGCGTGTGGTGATAGTAAGCTGGATTCAATGCAATTCATATAGTGTTCAAGTGTATAGAAGCAAAAAAGAAAATAAAATCAAAAGGTCTGAGGCGAGGGGGATTCGAACCCCAGAGCTTGGGCATGAGGAGACTAAGAGCGCATGTGTGGCCACTGGGGCAAGTTATTCATTCATTTATGAAACGCATATCATTAAATATAAAATAAACTCTGCCCTGGGATTTGAAATTTGCGCGCCGCCACCATTGTCATCTTCTTCCTCAAGCTCTCAAATTTTGAATTTCTGAACTCTCTCAACTCTCAACCATTCGCAAAGGTGTAAAGACCAAACTTGCTCTAAATTCACTCACGATTCCAGAAATGTAACTAATATGAATTTATATTAACTACATCTACTGAATTATCTAAAATACGTGAAGAACCCTAAAATTTGAAAATTAAATTAAATGGCTATACTGAAGCATAAATGACTGATGATAGAGGGTTTTTAATCCTCTTATGATGCTGAATAGAATGGTGTTGAGTTTTATCCAAAAATGTACATGAATTAAAGAGGTGGAGTTGAGAAACTTACCTCTGAAAATGAAGATCGTGAGGATGTTAGAGAGCACCTGGGTTTGTATGAATGATCCTAAAAGCTTCCTTGGGACTCAGTGATGCTAACTGGATGCTTGTTGTGGCCTCAAACCTTCTGAATTGCTCTACTCGACTCCCTCGATTTGAGCTTCAAGTGAACATGGAGGATGATGAATCTGTAGTTACAGATGAGCTGAGACCATCTGAATAGCTTCACTATACTCTAAGGAATGTGCCTGGATGCTTAACCTTGCTTGGAACCTCCTGAATTGTTGTGTGGTCCTCCAACTGCAAGTGCTCCAAATGAGAGGTGAAGATGATGATTCTCCACGCCCAGAAGTGTTCCAGAGGTTTGGATCACCTCTAAATGCCTCCCTCAATGTGTTTGAATACTTACTTTCAAAGAGAGAGCTTTGGTTTGAAGAATCCGAGTCTTCTTGCCAAAGGACCTTTGAAAAAACTAAGTATGAAGAAAGAAAAGAGAAAGCAAGAATTCTGTTGCTTTGGTGTGATTTTCTACTGAGGTACGCTCTCCTATTTATAGGCAAATGGTTCAGTATAGTTGCAGAGGAGAGAGCTTGCTTAGTGAGGTTGATTTGGTTTCTTGGCTATGAAGGAATTTCAAAAATATCCAAAATGCAATGATGAGAATTTTGATTCCATTTGATCAATCCCCTAGCCCTCGATTTTGCTTGATCTTAGGGGACAATTCTGAGACAGAAATGAGCTCTAATTGGTTGGTGAGAAGATTCCTTGGGTGATTCATCAATTTGCCATAAATTCCCAAATGTAATCATTACATAATCACATGTTCTTGTTTTGGGAATCTTCCTCAATTCTTATGCTATGGTGAAAATGAATGCATGGCATGTTTTCAGATGTGTTATGGGTCGTGTAGCATCCATAAGTGAGGTCATGTGCACAAAATTTCAAAGTTCCAAAATGAGCATGACCTATAATTTCACTTCATGAGGCCAACTTTGAACAAGCATAACTCCTAGCTCAAAATGAATTTGGAGAAGGTTGAGCACAATTTGGAAAGCCCTAAACATCTACTTCAAATCATTAGTTTATGGTTTTTTCAGAATCAATTGGGAAAATTGTGAAAAATGAGCCCAAAGTTGGATGAAAACTAGGTTAAAAACACTTAGAAAAATTTCTAAGTTTTTATAACCTAAAGCTTCAAAATTCCAAAACTCTTAATGGTTGATCTTTTGAAAAAAGTTTCATGTAAGATGTTGTTTTATTTTGCAAGATCTACAACTTTCATGTTGGAAGTTTTTTGAGTTGTGTAGGTGAAATTTTGAGTTCCCACAATGCCCTCAAAAACCCTAATTCCCGACTTTTTGCTCCTTGATGATTCTTTTTGAATTTCTTTGGTCAAATGACTTTAATATCCATATATTGATGATATTGATCTTTGAAAGTCATGGTTTGACCAAAAATCTTAAAAGTCAAAGGTGATCCCATACAGTTGACTTTTTCCAGATAAAGTGAGATTTTGGACTTTTGTGTGGAATTAAGATCTTCTCCTCAAATGAGTGATGTAAATGGGTTATATTGAGGTAGTAGAGGTTCTTGAATCATGTCTTGAGTTTTGGATCCATGCCCTGATTAAAAGTCAACTATCCTGGTGAATTAGGTCAAAAACCCTAATTGTCGACCAGATGAAAATGATGACTGTAGGCTTTGAATTGAGGTGTGATGTCCAGTGGATCTTATCATATGAGCTATTTGAAGATGATTGATGTCTTTGAATGATCCCCTGGGGCTTTTTAGGGTTTCCCAAAGGTGATCCCTGATTTTAGTCCTTGATAGGCTCAAAAACCCTAGTCTGGTAAACTGAGTAAACCTGTACTCAGATGACTGGGTGTCTAATCAATCATAGATGAATATAAAAATGAAGCTTTTGAGTCCTATGATTGTGTTAGAGACTAATCCTTCTATTGATTGATCCTTTGCCTGAGTTTTCTTGTCTTTGAACATCCTTGATTGAATGCCAGATGAAGAAATGACTGCTCTGGGTACTTGTTTTGACCTGATGAAAATTCTGAAGATATGTCATCTCAGGGGGGTCAAAAATTAGGGTATGACAGTTAAGATTCCAGGTTTTTCATATTCTATTAAACTAGCATGGTTTGATGTTTCTACTTGTAATTTCTAGTTGTGCTATATTGGTTGATACCTTGTTTATCTTGTTGCATTTTTTTATCATTGGGCTGATTTGTGTTATGATACACTTCAATATTCACGATATTGAGACTTTTAAGTTATTTCATAAAGTGAATTTAGGATGTAAATGGTTGGATAAATTATAAATAAATAAATCTATGGTAGGTTCCTTGTGTTCAATGAAAGCCTCAAGTGGAAGTTCAACCTCTTTGCACACGTGCTGTCCATATTGAATATTTGACTCACATAATCTATTCCCTGCCTCCTCTTTGATTGTACTGTTTTTGGTTCTTGTAAAAGTTTTGGAAACTTACTTCCTAACCCCTTTTGACTTTCAAGTTTTGTATTAAGAAATATTAAAAGGTAAATATATTTAGTCTTTATGAAATATTCTCTTATGGGGTTTGGTTCTTATAAATATTTTATTGATGTTAAGTGTTCAATTTGAATATTTTTAGAGGCTAAACTTAAGTGAAGAGTTTTACTACTTAGGTGATATCATGTCATGATCATTAATAGTATGGTGGGAAGCATAATTGTCTTAAGGATGGTGGTTACTAAGACTTAGAGTTATATAGGAATGAACATAAATTTGCTTAGAAGCATTCTTTTTGGACCAACTTCATTAGAAACTGTAGAGTAAATCAGATGGAGTGTATGCCGGTGAGAAATTATTAAGAATAAAAGCAAAAGAATATATGGTACCATGACATTTTGTTAGGATCAAATAGGTAACCTTCAAAGAAATGAATGACATTGTTGTTGTTTTTTAGATGTAGCTTCTTTTTGGTTGTATCGTAAGAAGCATAACTTTGTGAGATTTCTACCATAAGCAATACATTGTATTAATATGAATGTATGTATGGCAACGCCTGACAAATATAAGTTTTTTCTTTCTTTTTAGAGGAAATTATGCATGGCTAGGCTTGCCGTTAATGTTAATGTTAAAGGGGTTATGCATTGCTTCTTGTTTTTGAGAATTGATTTAGCTGAGAAAAGTATTATGAACATGAAGGTATGTTAATTTTCTTGCTTTTTTAGGCTATAAGTGGATTGACAAATGAGAAGTGTTGTGAAAAACGATGTCAAGAACAAAATATAATAGGAATTAGGGAAGATAAGAAGAACACAAGAATTGGTTATAACTGCTATTCTTTTACTTTCTCTTAAAACAAGATTACAAGTTTACAAGAATAACAAATAACCTCTCTCACCCTAAATTAGGATTTGCAGCTTACCAATGATGAGAGACTAGTATGCTATTTATAATAAAACCTAACATACTAACTAATGGGCTTTTTCCACAAGGCTCATTACACAAGCCAACTTAATAAACAAGCTAACTTAACAAATTAGGGTTCAAACACTAAAACCTAATTTAACATACTAACGACCCTAGCATCTTCGACACAAGCATGTGAACAACCTTCGACTTCATGCTTAATCCTGCCGAACCAAGAAGCTACCCTTCGACCATACTAGAGTTCGATCCAATATCTCACAAATCTCCACCTTGGATCTAACTCTACAACATCAAGGGAACAAACTAACTTTCTTCATGCAGCTTTATCAACTGCATACAGTGGAAAAACTTGCAACTCGGCAATGTCTTCGTGATCATATCAGCAACATTGTCTTCAGTCGAAACCTTCAGCACTTGGACTTCTCCATGCCCGATTACTCCTCTGACGAAATGCAGCCTCACATCAATGTGCTTAGTTCGCTCATGATAGGCTGAATTCTTCAACAGGTGTATTGCACTTTGACTATCACATTTAACAGTGATACCTCGACCTTGAAGTTTCAGCTCCTTCGCAAAACCTTCAAGCCACAATGCTTCTTTCACAGCTTCAATTAGGGCAATATACTCCGCTTCAGTGGTCGATAGAGCAACAACCTTCTGAAGTGTTGCTTTCCAACTAATTGCAGTGCCAAACATAGTGAAAACATATCCAGAAATAGATTTTCTGGAATTCATACAACCTGCATAATCAGAGTCGACATATCCTTCTATTACAGCTTTACTATCTTCACCCAAGGCTCCACCATAAATTAGGACTCTATTCAGAGACCCATTTTTGTACCTTAAAATCCACTTCAATGCTTGCCAGTGAGCCTTTCCAGGATTCTCCATGTACCTGCTTACAAGACTTACTGCATATGCTATGTCGGGTCTAGTACAGACCATAGCATACATCAAAGAACCAACTATATTAGCATATGGGATGCTATTCATATAGGCTCTTTTGACATCAGTACTGGAACACTGATCAATACTCAGCTTAAATTGAGGGTTTGTTGGAGTCACAACTGGCTTCGAATTCGATAAACCAAACTTTTCGAGAATCTTCCGTAGATATGCCTCTTGAGATAAGCATAACTTCGACTTCTTTCTATCTCTTCGAATGTAAATTCCAAGAATCCTGGAAGCAACTCCCAGATCCTTCATATCGAACTCCTTATTGAGTTCAGCCTTCACCCTCGTCACATCTTCAACATTGTTGCTTGCTATGAGAATATCATCCACATAAAGCAACAAAATAACAAATGAATTACCAGGTCGAAATCTGTAGTAAACGCAGTGGTCGAACTGACTTCCAATGAAACTTATGCGTGCCATGAACTTGTCGAATCTCCTATTCCACTGTCGAGGAGATTGTTTCAGCCCATACAAAGATCTCTTTAACTTGCACACATAATCTTCCTTCCCCTTTTCGACATACCCTTCAGGTTGCTTCATAAGGATTGTTTCATCTAGATCACCATACAAGAACGCAGTCTTCACATCCATTTGTTCTAGTTCAAGATCGAACTGTGCCACCATGGCAAGCAACATTTGAATGGACCTATGCTTCACAACAGGAGAAAACACATCATTGAAGTCGACACCTTCTTTCAGAGTGAAACCCCTTGCAACTAACCTTGCCTTGTATCTTTTCGATGTCACTCCTTCAATTCCTTCCTTAACTTTGAAAATCCATTTACAGCTGACTAACGTTGCCCCAGCAGGTTTCTTGCTCAGTTCCCAAGTATGATTATCATGAAGAGATTTCATCTCATCATCCATGGCCTTCAGCCATTCAGTCTTATTTCGACTCCTCATAACTTCCTTTTAGTCTCTAGGTTCTTCGTCTAGAACCTCACTTGCAGAGATTAAGGCATAAGCTATAAGATCTGCATACCCAAGTCTCTGAGGTGCCTTGATGACTCTTCTCGACCTATCTCTCGATAATAGGTAGTCATCGTCAGTTTCCTCAACTTCCTCAGAATCTTCTGCTTCTTCTTCGACTTCATCAGGGATATGCAATTCAGCATCAACATGCTCCACCTCAACATGAATCTCTACCTGTTCCAGCTCTTCGTCAGATGTTTCTATACTTCGACCAACATCATCAATTTTCTTAAAAGTCATTTCAGCTTCATTGAAAACTACATCTCGACTGGTGATACACCTCCTGTGACCTGGATCTAGGCACCATAGCCTATAAGCTTTGACTCCTTCAGGGTATCCCATGAACATGCATTTCAGAGCTCTAGGTTCGACCTTGTCTTGCCTAATGTGAGCATAGGCTACGCAGCCAAATACTCTCAGTTTGTCGAGATCTGGTGGATGTCCCGACCAAACTTCTTCAGGTGTTTTCATATCTAACGCTGTCGAAAGACACTTGTTTATCAGATATGTTGATGTCGAAACAGTCTCAGCCCAGAACACCTTCTTTAGTCTAGCACTAGTCAACATGCATCTTACTCTCTCCAAAATAGTTCGATTAAACCTTTCAGCCAAACCATTTTGCTGTGGAGTACTTGTAGTAGTTCTGTGCCTTGCAATACCAGAGGCAACACAAAAACTGTCGAATGCCTCTTTGCAAAATTCAAGGCCATTATCGGTTTTCAACCTCTTGACCTTTCTGCCAGTCTGATTTTCAACCAGAGTCTTCCAACTTTTGAAATTCTCAAAAGTTTCATCCTTAGTCTTCTGGATGAATACCCATAATTTGTTGGAATAATCATCTACTATGGATAGAAAATACCTTGCTCCTGAATGTGATGGACACCTTGCAGGCCCCCAAAGATCAGCATGGATGTAATCAAGGGATCCATGTGTTCTTTGTTTGCCTTTGTTGAACTTCACTCTGTAAGATTTTCCCAGTACACAGGGTTCACAAAACTTCAGCTTTTCGACTTTGTCTCCACCAAGCAGATTTTGTTTCCCTAATTCGACCAGACCCCTTTCACTGACATGGCCCAATCTCATGTGCCAGATTTCTGTCTTCGACAAAGATTTCGTGGATGCAACATTTGTCGAACCACTTACAACTTCAGCCTCAAGGATATACAAGCCTTGTTTCTTCACGCCTCTCAAGACTTCCTCCGAACCCTTCATGACTCTTAGGATACTTTTCTCTCCTTGGAAAACATATCCTTTCTTGTCGAATTCACCAAGAGAAAGTAGATTTCTCTTCAAATCAGGAACATACCTGACTTCAGTCAACAACCTTATTGACTCATCATGGAGTTTAAATCTCACAGATCCAACACCTGCAATCTTGCAAGCCTTGTTGTTTCCCAGCAATACTGATCCACCATCTTGATCACATAATTCCTCGAACAAGTCTTTGTTTGGAGTCATGTGCCAAGTGCAACCTGAATCCATAATCCACTCTCTTCTCGAGTCACTGCTTGAAACCACAAGAACATCAGATGATTCGAAATCATCTTGAACAATGGCTGCATTGCCATTATCCTTACCTCCTTCTTACAATGATAGCATTGAATGCCAGATGCTTCGCCACTGTAAGACTTCGACTGGCTTTTGCCCTTCTTCTTGTCAAACTTACCATCCTTTCGTAAGAGTTTTCCTTTAACAGCCAAACCATCGCCAACATTCAAAGGTTTATGCTCCTTTCGTTTGTTCAAGTCCTCAGAATACAGGGCTGATTGAACTTCTTCAAAGGTCAGGGACTCCCTTCCATACAGGATAGTTTCTTTGAAGTGAGCATGTGATCGAGGAAAAGAACACAATAGTAACAGCGCTTGATCTTCATCATCGATCTTCACATCAATATTTTCAAGATCAAGAATCAGCTTGTTGAACATATCCAACTGCTCAGCCAACACATTGTCTTCAATCATCTTGAATGAATACAAAGTTTGCTTCAGGTAGAGTCGATTTACCAACGATTTGGTCATATACCAACTTTCAAGTTTCACCCATAACCCTGATGCCGTCGTCTCCTTTGATACCTGCCGGAGAATCTTATCACCAAGGCTCAACAAAATTGTGCTGTGTGCTTTCTCGATCATATTCGTCTTCTCCGCTGCCGTCAATTATGCATTCATGGCTGCCTCTCCCTTCAACGCTTCCAAGCAACCCTGCTGAACCAGTAGGGCTTTCATCTTCAAGCACCACAGACCGAAATCATTCCCTCCGGTGAACTTTTCAATCTCATACTTTGTTGAAGGCATCTTCTCCATGCTCACTGCACCAATTTGTTGTGAAAAACGATGTCAAGAAAAAAATATAATAGGAATTAGGGAAGATAAGAAGAACACAAGAATTGGTTATAACTGCTATTCTTTTACTTTCTCTTAAAACAAGATTACAAGTTTACAAGAATAACAAATAACCTCTCTCACCCTAAATTAGGATTTGCAGCTTAGCAATGATGAGATACTAGTATGCTATTTATAATAAAACCTAACATACTAACTACTGGGCTTTCTCCACAAGGCCCATTACACAAGCCAACTTAATAAACAAGCTAACGTAACAAATTAGGATTTAAACACTAAAACCTAATTTAACATACTAACGACCCTAGCATCTTCGACACAAGCATGTGAACTACCTTCGACTTCATGCTTAATCCTGTCGAACTAAGAAGCTATCATTCGACCATACTAGAATTCGATCCAATATTTTACAAAAAGTTTAATGATTCTAGAATGAATTGACACTTAACTTAAGCATTACTGCATTATTTAGATTAAATAATATAAAATATTCACTATATTGCTATAGCATTAGATGTGTTATTATGACATGCATTTGTGAATCTAAATTGAACCTTTTATGATTAAGTTTGGGCACTTTTAGTATATGAATATGGTTCAGATTATATAATATGAACAAGTTAAAGTTCCCGTGGCTAACTATAAGGAGCATTGTCACAATCTTAGTGTACGTATCTATCTCATTTCGCTTTCAAAATTTTTTTCTTCATTTAATTTGCTTTCAAATTTGTGTTTCAATTATAGTACAATAATCTCTTAATTTTACATTTGATTGATGCCATCGCCCCTCCAGAAATTGTAAGTTTATTTTCAAATATAGGAATGCTTCCCATAATCGGTGATCTTCGCGTTGAACTCACTTCTCTCTACAAGCTTACGCTAATGTTGTACATTGGTGAGAATCATATTCAAAACGATTGATATATATATATATATATATATATATATATATATATATATATATATATATGATGTTGTATAACATCATATATTACGTCCAAGGCATAATCAACGATTGCTTACTCTTCACATCAAACCACCCCAACTTGGGAATCCAATCAAATCGTCACAATTCAAGAATCAAAATCACACACATCACTTAAATTTCAAATATTGTGCAATGTCACGAATAATGAAATGCAACTTCATACGACTCATGCATGTGGTATCAAGAACATCACTGATGACTTAGTCATCGTTATCTCCAAAGATCCCCACCAATAGGATCGGTTCCCGCTTGGAATCGGAGTACATCACAAGTCGCACTCAATACACACTACGGGGTTGAGGCCATCACTGGACCAAATGTGTAACACCTTTCTAATCCCGCAAAATAATAAAATAATTTCAGAGTAAAACATGTAAAAAGGATGCTACAACTTGCCAAAAATCACTTTTAGAAATGCATGTCATGCTTATCACGAGGAATTCAATAAATTACATTTATCGAAACATGGTAACACAGCGGAAATAGGTTCATAAGTTGAATAATATTAAACCATCAGTTATCATCCTAAAAGGTCACCACCTCAAAAATTAACAAAAGTATTCAACAAAATAAAATAAGAGTTATCAAACAACTCTAAAGAAAACGAGTGTTCCCCCAGTGTTACAAGACCAGAGCATGACACCCGACCCAAATGACACTAAACGGATTACTCTACGAGCTATCCTCACCCAAGCACAAAAGCCTCTACTCCTCAATCTGAAAATTGTCAACAGTAAGGGTGAGACATATTCATAATTAACAAATGTTATGAGTTCATATACAACAAAATATCATAGATACATTATTCACCCTATCATACATATTCTAGATTGAGAATTATTCACACCATAATTCATAGGATACAACCAAACACAATTCACCACACCTCATTATAACATTGGACATCTTCCATTCATGTTATAATAATGCATATATAATAATGCAATGAAACTACATGCATCTGGTACCAGTTCATGGGATTAACCCATCTCACCGATCCAAACACCACCAGGATACGGCTACCGCCAACTCACTAATTCCACACAATGGGAATTAGCTACCGCTGATCCAAACACCACCGGGATTTAGCCACCAAAAATGATTATGAATGCATGCAACATACTCACCATCATCACCGATACGATGAACAATTTCATCTCAACATAACTAACCGTTATTAACACCAAACTCAGTATGTATATGTCTCAGCATCATTCAATAATCAATCATATATTGTCACAACAATCACAACAATTAACAACACAATCATATCATCACCACATTACTACATTGTCACATTTAACAATATACGCACACAATGTATAACTTCACCAAAATAATTAAATCAGGATTTTCAAATAAAATCGAGACACTGCTCATTACACTAGTTTATTAGATAGAAAATTCAATTATCTTTCCAACGCACAAAACCGCGCTCAAAACGGACTTACGGTTTGCAAAATATGAAATTATTTAAAAATAAAATATTTTTCAAAGCTGCAGTATAATCGGTTACCGTAACGGGTTACCAGTCCTAAAATACAATTTTCAGAAATTCACGTACAGCGTAATCGGTTACCGTAACAGGTTACTGTTAGAACATAGTTTGGTTCTAATCATATTTTTAGTCTTTTGATGATAACAAGCAAATATATTTTGTATAAGCAAATGTGGTACTCTAATTATATGTTTCTGATTTCAGAAGATGTTTCAATACAAGTACCATTAGAACTTGACACGCAAAGATGAACAAATGCAAAGATACTCAAGTCTTAAAGAAACTTCTGATAAAGCACCAAAACCGCTGCAAACATACTGATACAGAAGATATATTCCATGCTGAACAGAAGATCATGAAGTCTGATCCAAAAAGAAAGATACCGTTAAAAACATAATCATTAGCAAGGCGGCTGCAACACTCAAAAAGTGCAACTCCCAAGGTTGATTGAAGAAGCTATCCACATGCAGCTCATTGGAGAAAACAAAACGAAAAGCAAACACGCAAACATTCAATGTTTTGTCCAAGAATCAAGTGGACGGGCAAAAAATCTTGAGCTATATATTCATGTTCGTTTGAAACAACAACAACAACGATTACACACAAGAACATCATTATTTTGAAAATTATCCAACTGTGAAGATACATCAAAACTCGCTGAAGAAAAGTTTTCATATCTATATTTTGAGTTCAAATTTTCTATACTAAATATTAGTGAAATATCACAGTTATGATTAACGCTTTATAGAATCAATCATAAACACTTTCATTTGAAGTTACTCTATAATAGTTCCTTGAGAGACCAGTTGGGTCAGAAGTCTCAAGAAGTCTAGGACTAGTTGAGTCTTAGAAGTTGGTTAGTCACAAATAGTTGGTTTGTGCAGGTTTTTAGTCACCAGCAGTTTGGCTCGTGCATTGTATTGTTAGTCACACCAGTTGGCTGTGCAATTGTAATCAAGTTCTGATTATAATGGATTAAGTTCTCGTTGAGAGAGGCAAATCACCTGAGGAGGGTGGACTGGAGTAGTATGAGTTGCAATTGAACTAGGATAAAAATAACTGTGTTCTGTCTATTTTTCCTCCAAGCGAAAAAGAAAAACTTATTCAACCCCCCCCCCCTTCTATATGTTTTCTCAACCTTCAATTGGTATTAGAGCACTTGGTTCTGGGTGCAAACACTTAACCGTGTCAGAAAAAGATCCAGAAAGAAAACACTATGGCAAATGAATTAAACAATAATGGTTATACAAAACCGGGGTGTTCGATGGAGAAAATTTTGAATATTGGAAAGATAGAATAGAAGGTTTCTTTCTAGGACAAGATCCTGACTTATGGGATATTGTGGTAGATGGCTACAATCATCCTGAATATGCGTGTAAAAAGATAGCTAGGAAGAACATGACTGATAAACAAAAGAAAGAAATCAAAAGTCATCACAAAGCCAGAAATATCTTGTTAAGTGCTATCTCACATGTAGAATACGAGAAAATCACAAGCAGAGATACGACACACGATATATTTGAGTCACTCAAAATGACTCATGAAGGCAATGCTCAAGTCAAAGAGACAAAAGCTATGGTCTTAATCCAAAAGTATGAAGCTTTCAAGATGGAAGATGATGAGACCATTGAAGCCATATTCTCGAGGTTTCAAACTCTGACTGCTAGCTTAAGAATTCTAAACAAAGGATATACTAAAGCTGATCATGTCAAGAAAATAATCAGAAGTCTACCAAGAAGATAGGGACCAATGGTTACATCATTCAAAGTTGCAAAAAATCTAGATGAAGTATCCCTTGAAGAAGTCATCAGTGCTCTAAGAAGTCACAAGATTGAGCTTGATGAAAATGAGCCTCATAAGAAAGGTAAGACTATAGCTCTTAAATCTGTTAAAAAATATGAAACTAATGCTTTGCAGACTAAGGAAGAATGCTTAAGCGAATTCGGATCAGAGGAGGAAGATGAGCTGTCTCTTCTTTCCAGAAGAGTGAATCAACTCTGGAAAAACAAGCAAAGGAAGTTTAGAAACTTCAGAAGACTAGAATACAAAGGAGAATCCTCTGAATACAAAAGGACCAGCAGAAAAGATAATGTATGCTATGAATATAATGAACCAGGACACTTCAAGAGTGAATGTCCCAGACTGCAAAGAGAAAGGCCTAAGAAGAGGTTCGAAAAGAAGAAAAGTCGGATGGCTACATGGGATGATTCTGAATCATGTGAAGACGAATACAACTCAGAAGATGAACACGCCAACATAACATTCATGGCCACCAGCGAAAATAATTTAGACTTAGAAGCAGATACTAATGAGGTATTTTATGAACTTACTAGAGAAGAGCTAGAAGAAAGTCTCTCAGAACTTCTAGAGAACCACAATAGATTAAAAATAAAATATAAGAAGCTAAAGAACAGCTTAGTAGCTGATACAGAAAAATGTAAAATTGAGAATGCTGAGCTTAAAGATAATAATATGAAACTCATAGAGGATCTGAAAACTAAAAAAATATTTAAGTCAGAAAGTGCTTCAAGTACTAAAGATATTTTGAAAGAATATGACGATGGTTTTCAAAAATTTCTTGATAAAAGTATAAACCAAAGCAAAATAGCTTCTATGATTTATGGTGTAAGTAGAAACAATAGAACTGGTATTGGCTATAACACACACAAAGGAAAGGAACCATATTAACCTAAACCGGTTGATGAAATGACAATCACATATAAACCATTGCATACACAATTTAATTTTGGACACACTCTTGATATCAAATATACATCCTATTCTGATAGTTCTCATGCCAGACCTAAAGTGAAACAGAGCTTTAGGCACACTAACACAAAAGGACCCAAAAAGATATGGGTACATAAGAAGAAAATAATCTATGTTGCAGATGTCCTTAGCAGTGAAGTCAAGACACCAGTCATGGTACCTGGACTCTGGATGCTCGCGTCACATGACGGGAAGAAAGTCTATGTTCCAAAGCTTGGAACTTAAATCTAGCGGGGACGTTAGATTTGGTGGGAACCAAAAAGGAAAGATTATTGGTTCAGGAACTATCGGTAACGGTAACTCTCCCTCTATAACTAATGTTTTACTAGTAGATGGATTAGCCCATAACTTGTTGTCTATAAACAAATTAAGTGATAACGGTTACGACATAATCTTTAATCAAGAGTCGTGTAAGGCTGTTAGTCCGAAAGACAGATTAATCCTTTTTACTGGTAAGAGAAGGAACAACATTTATAAAATTTATCTTTCGGAACTTAAAACTCAAAAAGTAACTTGTCTTATGTCTGTTAATGATGAGCAATGGGTTTGGCACAGAAGATTGGGACATGTTAGCTTGAGAAGATTATCTCAACTCAACAAACTCAATTTGGTAAGAGGTCTCCCAAATCTGAAGTTCAACTCATATGATCTTTGTGAAGCATGCCAAAAGGGAAAGTTTTCGAAAACCTCTTTTAAATCTAAAAATGTTGTTTCCTCCTCTAGACCATTAGAACTTCTGCATATTGATTTATTTGGTACAGATAAAACTGCATCAATCAGAGGCAAGAAGTACGGATTGGTCATTGTTGATGACTACAACAGATGGACATGGGTAAAATTCTTAAAACACAGATGAATCACATACTATGTTCTTTGACTACCGTAACCAAGTTCAAAATGAAAAAGAACTTAAAATCATAAAGGTTAGAAGTGATCATGGAGGAGAATTTGAGAACCATTTCTTCGATAAGTTCTTTAAAGATAATGGAATCTCTCATAATTTCTCCTGTCCTTGAACTCCTCAACAGAATGGGGTAATAGAACGTAAGAACAGAACATTATAAGAAATTGCTAGAACTATGATTAATGAAGCTTATATGGCTAAGCATTTTTGGGCAGAAGCTGTAAACACGGCATGCTATATTCAAAATACAGTCTCCATAAGACCTATTCTTGAAAAGACCCCCTATGAACTATGGAAGAATAGGGAACCCAACATTTCATATTTTCATCCGTTTGGTTGTACTTGTTTTATTCTTAATACTAAAGAAAATTTGAACAAGTTTGATTCTAAAGCACAAAAGTGTTTTCTGCTAGGATACTCTGAACGCTCAAAAGGCTATCGAGTATATAATACAGAAACCTTAATTGTTGAAGAATCAATTAATATCATATTTGATGATAAGCTTGGCCATCAAAAGCCAAAGCAGATTGAAAATTTTGCAGATACAGATGAACAATTCACGAATCTTGATGATTCAGAAGATAAAGACGTGTCATAAGTTCCCTCAATCACATCAACCATGGAGAAACTGAGAATCTCTGAAGAGACCCCTCATAAAAGATTTCCAAGACTCACTACACATCATCCAAAATATGTTATACTTGGCAAGAAAGATGACCCTATCAGAACTAGAGAACTTCTGATAAATAATGAGAATTCATAGTTTGGTTTAGTATCAATGATGGAGCCAACTTCACTAGATGAAGCCATTCGAGATACAAATTGGATTATTGCCATGCAAGAAGAATTAAACCAATTCACCCGAAATGATGTATGGGATCTTGTTCCGAGACCTGAAGGATTCAACATAATTGGAACAAAGTGGGTGTTTAGAAATAAGATGAATAAGCAAGGAGAAGTTATCAGAAACAAGGCACGAGTGGTTGCTCAAGGGTATACTCAACAAGAAGGTATTGACTATAATGAAACATTTGCCCCAGTCCCCAGTTTAGAATCTATCAGATTATTAATTGCTTATGCTGCTCAATATAACATAACATTATATCAAATGGATGTTAAAAGTGCATTTTTAAATGGTTATATTGAAGAAGAAGAAGTGTATGTTCATCAACCTCCTGGATTTGAATATTCAATATATCTTGAACATGTTTTTAAACTAAAGAAATCTTTATATGGACTTAAACAAGCTCCCAGAGCTTGGTACAAACGTTTAAGTTCATTCCTTCTAGAAAAAGATTTCACCAGAGGGAAACTTGATACAACACTATTTTGTAAATCATTTAAAAATGATATCTTAATCTGTCAAATATATGTGGATGATATTATTTTTGGAACTTCTAATATCTCTCTTGGAAGAGAATTTGCTGAGTCTATGCAGGCAGAATTTGAAATGAGCATGATGGGTGAGCTAAAATTCTTTTTGGGAATTCAAATAAACCAAACTTTTGAAGGTACTTACATACATCAAACAAAGTATGTCAAGGAACTTCTGAAGAAATTTAAGCTATCAGAAAGTAAAGAAGCAAAAACCCCAATGCATCCTACTTGCATTTTAGGTAAAGAAGAGGTAAGTAAGAAGGTGGACCAGAAGCTCTACAGAGGTATGATGGGTTCACTACTCTACCTAACTACATCTAGACTTGATATTTTGTTTAGTGTCTGCT
This sequence comes from Vicia villosa, assembly GCF_029867415.1. Lineage (NCBI taxonomy): Eukaryota > Viridiplantae > Streptophyta > Magnoliopsida > Fabales > Fabaceae > Vicia > Vicia villosa. Next base: position 317,570 of record NW_026705944.1, on the reverse strand, counting down.
TATGTGCAAGATTCCAATCAGATCCTAGAGAATCTCACTTGACTGCTGTCAAGAGAATTCCGAGGTATCTGAAAGGTACTACTAATGTTGGACTTTGTTACAGAAAATACAAAGAGTTCAATTTAGTAGGTTATTATGATGCTGACTTTGCTGGAGACAGATTAGAACGTAAAAGTACATCTGGAAGCTGTCAGTTTCTAGGAAATAATCTGATCTCCTGGTACAGCAAAAAGCAAGCCACAATTGCATTATCAACTACAGAAGCAAAATATGTTGTTGTTGCAGGCTTTAGCACTCAGATGCTTTGGATGAAAAGTCAGTTAGAGGATTATCACATTTATGAGCGTAAGATTCATATTTTCTGTGATAACACTTCTGCTATATGTCTTTCTAAAAATCCTATCCTACACTCCAAAGCTAAACACATAGAAATTAAGCATCATTTCATTATGGACTGTATTCAGAAAGGGATATTAAGCATAAACTTCACTGATACAGACCATCAATGGGCTGATGTTTTCACAAAACCTCTTTCTGAAGATAGATTCAAATTTATTCTAAAGAACATTAGTATGAAATTGTGTCTTGAATGAAATTATGATCAATATCTATTGTGATTCGGTTGCCTAAAAATTGAATTACCTGATTTACAACTTCTCACAAGTTATACACAGGAATTAACCTACTCGGTCCAGAAGTTTATTTTCTAAGATGAATCAGAAGTTCAGTAGATAAAACTGCTAGTTCACGTTAACCTGGGATTTTGAGCACATGTTCAATCTCTAAAAGGTCGCGCGTGCAAAGCTAATGAGTTATAAGTCATTGGTAACTATTGCATTAATTTCTCTACGTTATACCTAAATATCTTTAATCATAACGCTACTATTCCTTGGTCACTTAAACAATTTTTTTCATAATGCAATTGAATCTTTGCATTGATTACTTAGAAAAACATTTCACTCTCCTCTTATCTCACTTATAAAATCCCGTCATGTGTCAAAAATCCTACAGTACCCTAAAACCAATCTGTGTCAGTTTTTCTTCTAAATCTTCATTTTTGTCATGTCTTCCCAACCAACCCTCACGGTGATCAAAGAAAAATACTTATGGTTAGCCAGAAGCAATGATCACTTTATCGACCATTGCTATCAACAAGGATGGAAACCTTATGTTGTCATTTTTAATGGTCCTATATTTATCAACGTGGTAAAAGAAATCTAGATCAATGCTTCAGTTAGTGAAGACAATCCGAGCATTACTTCCTCCATCCATGAAATTCAGTTCACCATCTCCGAAGACTTTATTGCTGAAGTAATTGGGTGTCCCTCTAGGTACAATGGTTCATGTCTAACCGTATTTGACTATGCCAATGCATTTGTCGTTCCAAATGTCTATCCGCAACAACCCATACTATTTCTCTCCAACAAAACAAGTATGGTTTTGTCTCATTATCTCGAACCTAATTCCTTGAGGAAAATTCCACAAACTCTTATTTGCAAGAGATAGGTTTTTGATCAACCGTCTGGAATTAAACAAGCCAATCAATCTTGCTGCCGTTATCTTTGGACACTTGATTTTAATACTTATAACTGTTTACCTGACTAAAAAGGTTATACATGTTAACACCTTTTTGATTATGACAAAAAGGGGGAGAATTAATTAAGTTAAGTAAGTATTAGAAATTTTGAAAGATATATATCTCAAAAGGAGGAGAAAATTGATATTCTGATTCTGGAAAAAAAAAAGCTTAACACACATGTTTGATATCCTGATCATTAAACACATAAAGGAAAATACTATTCTAAATGATCTAAACATTTCTAACAAGTACAAAGTACAAAACGTTACTTTCTGAAAGTCTGCAGATAAATTCTAAAAGAAAGAACTTGTCAAGAAGTGCACAAACTCATTCTGAATGAAAGATCTTCTGAAGGAAAAAGTGTTCTATATGATATCTGAAAGAAAGATACTTTATAACTTCTAGAAGATGTGCAAATGACTCAGGGAAGTTATCACTTACATTTCTCTTCAAGTATTTATTTCAGGGGGAGATTATATATCTCAGGAGGAGACTATTTCTCTTATATGCAAAATTTCTGATCAGAACGTAAATGTTTTGTCATCATCAAAAAGGGGAAGATTGTTAGAACATAGTTTGGTTCTAATCATAATTTTAGTGTTTTGATGATAACAAGCAAATAAATTTTGTATAAGCAAATGTGGTACTCTAATTATATGTTTCTGATTTCAGAAGATGTTTCAATACAAGTACCATCAGAACTTGACACGCAAAGATGAACAAATGCAAAGATACTCAAGTTTTAAGGAAACTTCTGATAAAGCACCAAAACCGCTGCAAACATACTAATACATAAGATATATTCCAAGTTGAACACAAGATCATGAAGTCTGATTCAAAAAGAAAGATACCGTTAAAAACATAATCATTAGCAAGGCGGCTGCAACACTCAAAAAGTGAAACTCCCAAGGTTGATTGCAGAAGCTATCCACATGCAGCTCATTGGAGAAAACAAAACGAAAAGCAAACACGCAAGCATTCAATGTTTTATCAATGAATCAAGTTAACGGGCAAAAACTCTTTAGCTATATATTCATGTTCATTTGAAACAACAGCAACAACAATTGTACACAAGAACATCATTACTATGAAAATTATCCAAGTGTGAAGATACATCAAAACTCGCTGATGAAAAGTTTTCATATCTATATTCTGAGTTCAAACTTTTTGTACTAAATATTAGTGAAATATCACAGTTGTGATTAACGCTTTATAGAAGCAATCCTAAACACTTTCATTTGAAGTTACTTTGTAACAATTCCTTAAGAGACCAGTTGGGTCAGAAGTCTCAAGAAGTCTAGGACTAGTTAAGTCTTAGAAGTTGGTTAGTCACAAACAGTTGGTTTGTGCAGGTTGTTAGTCACCAGTAGTTTGGCTCGTGCATTGTATTGTAAGTGACACTAGTTGGTTGTGCAATTGTAATCAAGTTCTGATTATAGTGGATTAAGTCCTCGTTGAGAGAGGAAAATCACCTGTGGAGGGTGGACTGGAGTAGTTTGAGTTGCAAACGAACTAGGATAAAAATAATTGTGTTCTGTCTATTGTTCCTCCAAGCGAAAAAGAAAAACTTATTCAACCCCCCCTTCTAAGTGTTTTTTCAACCTTCAGTTACCAGTCCCAAAATACAATTTTTCATAAATTTACGGGGCCGTAATCGGTTACCGTAATGGGTTATGAGCAGTCTGCACCAGTAAAATTACTTTTTTACAGCTTTTCACTTCTCCAACATCTCCATTTCGCACCAACACGAAAACAACACCAATACAGAGCAAAATACAAGAAATTAACACATTTCCATCATGTAAAGAGTCTATCTAACATCAATTATAAACCACAAATATCCAATTGCATCAAAATCATCAATTTGACTCTAAACATCCCAAAACCCCAAATCTCTAACATCTACAATGGGAAGAACTAACATACCTAATCGATCCTATTATTCATAAACCGATAATAGATATTAATAGGAATTAGTCCCCCTTACCTTAGCCAAGAATTTGATTCTTCATCTTCAGCTCTTTCACGTGTTCTTCAAGTATCCTCTTCTTCTCTTTTGGCTTCTCTATTCCCTCTTTCTCCCAATTTCCTTTATTTTATGAAAATAGCATAACTTAGTAAAAGGCCCACTAATTAACACCTCCCTTTTACTAATTGTCACACTTACCCAGTTACCTTATTCTCATAATTTTCTCAATTAAATCACCAGATTCCAAAATTTCAATTAATTTCAATTAAATAATATAAACTCTAATTAAATTAAATATTGGAAAATATGGGGTGTTACAACTCTCCCCCACTAAAAGAGTTTTCGTCCTCGAAAATATACCTTAAGAAAAAAGTTCAGGATAAGAGTCCTTCATCTGACTCTCCAGCTCCCAAGTAACATTACCTCTTGCTAGTCCACCCCAAGCTACTTTGACCAATACCATCTCTTTACCCCGCAACTGCTTCAACTTTCGATCCTCAATCCTCCTAGGCAATGTCTCAACTGTCAAGTTGTCTCTCACCTACACATCATCTACTTAAATTACATGAGAAGGATCTGCAATGTATCTCCTCAACTGAGACACATGAAACACGTCGTGAAAATTCGCAAGCATCGGCGGTAAAGCAATATGATAGGCCACATCTCCTACTCTTTTCGTAATCTGAAACAGACCAATAAAATGCAGCGTCAACTTCTTTGACTTCAGAGCTCGACCAACACCAGTCATAGGAGTAACTCTTAGAAACACAGGATCTCCCTCTTGAAGTTCAAGTGTCTTTCTCCTCTTATCGTGATAACTCTTCTGACGACTCTTAGAAGCTTTCATCTTCTCCTAAATCATTTTAATCTTTTTAGTAGTCTGTTGAACAATCTCCGATCCAATCACAACACTCTCACCAGATTCATACCAGTATAACGACGTCCTACACCATCTACCATACAGAGCCTCAAACGGAGCCATACCAATACTTGAATGAAAAATATTGTTGTAGGTGAACTCAATCAAAGGTAGATAACTATTCCAAGCACCACCTTTTTCCATTACACAAGCACGCAATAGATCTTCCAACGAATGGATCGTTCTCTCAGTCTGACCATCAGTCTCCGGATGATAAGAAGAACTCAATCTTAGCTTAGTACCCATAGCCTTATGCAAACCTTCCCTGAATTTTGATGTAAACCTTGGATCTCTATCCGACACAATACTCGAAGGAATACCATGCAGACTCACTATCTTCTCGATATACAATTGAGCTAACTTTTCCATAAGATAATCCATTCTCATCGGTATAAAATGAGTAGACTTCGTCAATCTGTCCACAATAACCCAAATTGCTTCACAATTCTTAACTGTCCTTAGCAAACCAGAAGCAAAATCTAAAATTCTAGTAAAACACGATCGATATTGTGTCAGATGTTATGACATACACTTCCGGACAGATTATTAAACTTACGCAAAAAGTAAACAAAAACAGTAAAGAACACAGAACTTGGTTTACCCAGTTCGGTGTACAACAACACCTACTCTGGGGGCTACCAAGCCAGGGAGGGAATCCAATATAAGCAGTATTAATTCAGAGTTAAACTCCCTCGTTTACAACTCCTCACTTAAGACCTACCCAATTCAATTCCAATCTAATCCTATACATGAGTATCTCCACTCACTCCCCCTCAATCACAACAGTGACTACAAACACACATTAAACAAATAAGAGAGAAGACACACTTCAAAACACATCATGATCTACTTAAAAGCTTCAATCAAGAGACACACACTCGTGCTTAAAAGCTTAGAGTGACAAAGTACAAAAACACAAAAACACCCTACTCCAAAACAATCATCATCGTGATAATTGCTTGGATCACAAGTTACACAAAGAACACACACACGGTGGAAACACAGAGAGTATAATAATCTTCACGCTCAAAAACTCTCCTCTGAAAGTAGGATTTGTAGTCTTCTTATAGGCAGCAGGGTTAACCAAGTTAACCTAATTTCCACATCATCAGGGTGTTCTCATAAGCTGTAGTACGAGATATTTTAGCACAAATCATACAGCACACAATATATAGTTTCCTAAATAGTAGCCTGAGATAAATAAGGAAACATCACAATTAAAAAGTAACACCTACGACTGTCAGGCACTGATGTCATGACATCGAGCATGACATTCAACGAAAACCTGTACTAGCTCAACCATACAATCCTGCACAATTCCACACACACTGTGTCATGACATTAGTCAAGACAACACACACAACAGGAATGTTTTACCATAAAATGCAGCCAATTTAAAAGCATCTATAGTCTCCCCCTTTGGCATATATTTGGCTAAAACAACCTGTCACACCACATCAGAGAAACACGTGCAGCAGAAAAAAAACACACAACATACAACTAGAGCATACAACCAGTTAAAACCCTACCTGCAGGAATAGCTAATTCAGCTTACCACATTATACCATCACACATACTATAATACGGTGAACTGACTTTATTTGAAATGTCGCGGTAAGCAAGAGTCGCCACCGACTTTTATTTTATCCAATTAGAAAGGCTAAAAGAACAGAAAAAGACCTTTTAAAGATGATTTTGAGTTCAGGGGGTAAGTTATACAAAGGGAAGGTGTAAGGCACCCTTTGCATCCATGGTTTTCCATGGGCTCTTAATTTCTTAGCTCACTTTTGTTTTCAAAATGTTTGAATTGTTTGAAAAGTAGTTTGTGAATAGAAATTTGAATAAGAACTTTAGCTTGTAGATAAGCGTAGTCTTTTTGAAAAGTATTTGAAAATTAGTGGGAGAAGGAGTTTGAATTTGAATTTGAATTTGAAAAAGAGCAAGCAATTAAAAAGCAATTACCCTAAGTTTGAAAAAATGTTCTTTTAGCTTTTCAGAGTGAAAGGGTCTTTCAATTGGATGTTTAAGGGTCATCTAGAATAATCGTTCGCCACAAGAATGTCCCTACCATTAAGAGGGCAGGTAGTCTAAGGGAAGGATATAATAGTCATTTTATCTTTTTAGGCATCATGCGAGGATACCTTAGCAATTGGGACAATCATCACATTTTACCGAGGCAGCTTCGAGGGAGTTTCAATAACTTTGAAGGCAATATTTGCTTTAGGTATCCTCGGAATCGAGGGACTTGACTATTCTTAGGCAACAAAATTAAGGCAACAAGGTAACAGTAATAAGGCAACAAGGCAACCAAAGGGATTACCCTAAAGGTGCGTGTGTGGCACAATCAAGTGGTTAATTTAGATATTTATCTTGTAATTAGTTATCCTAATTCAATTCATGGTTGCACTCCCTATATTACTAACCACAGCAATTAATATTATTCAGAAATTTAAAAGCAGAGAAAATAAATGTTCCTACGCTATTACAATAAACACCTTCGGGGAAGGGGGAAATAAAAAGCAGAAAATAAGAGGGATGAATAATTAGTTTAATTATCTTTGAATGCCTTGATCTTCCTCGAACCCTCTATTGACTCTGAAAATCTGAGAATTAACGGAAAATAATAGGGGTGAGTGTAGGAGAGATTCTTTGACGGTGGATGCGAACCCTAATTTAATTCGTAAGGCAAAAAATAACAGTAAAATGATTTAAATAAGAAATGGATTAAAACTTAGCTTTTCGATTGGTATGGCGCATGGCTGAAGGATTTTGGTTACTCCTGAAAATTAGCCACGAAGAAGAAAAATGTTAGTGCATTAAAGATCTCAACAATTATAACGTGGAAGATCAAAAATTAAAATAATAATAATAATTTAGGCAAACAAATGAAAAATAAAAAAGGCTAAACCCCAAATGGGGAGCAAGTTAACCACAGCTAATAGAATGAATAAGGCAAGGCAAATGACATAAGGCAAACAAAATTTTTGGAGAGAGGGTAACCCTGATTATTTTTAATAACTAAACAAACCTAAATTAAATTAATCATAATTATAAAAAAAACTAAAATTAATTTAACTTAACAATAGAAGTTAATTTTATTAAAAATAAGTTGTTGTTATATAAAAAATAGTTTTTAAAAAGAATTAATAAAAGTGTTGTTTTTAGAAAGGAATAAAGAAAAAAAAAAAAGAGGAGAGAAAAAAAGAAACTCAGCTCTGGATTCTGTGTGGCTGCTCCATGAGGGTGCATGATGAGAAAGTGGTCAGCAAAGTTCTTTGGCCAAAACAAGGTTAATGGCCAAAGGAATTACCTTGATTTGGCCAAATACCAAAAGGTTTTTGGCCAAAAAAGCAATTGGGGTACCATCCACTTGGTCAATCCATAGAAAACCTTGCGCTAATGAAGCTTTCACGCTCAAACTCTTACCAATTGTGCCAATTCATTTATTCGAAATAAAATGGCGTTCGTAAGTATATGAGGGCAAATTTTGGGGTATGACAGCTGCCCCTGTTCAATCTTCTTAAACCTGAAGATGTAGATTGGTTTGTTTGCCTGTCGGAATCTGAAGGTGGAAGGGGATTGAACACTAGAATACCAAGAAATTTACCCTTGCTGATGTAGGGACCTTTTCTGGAGATGGGCTTCATGATATTGAGAGACTTGATTGAGATGGGCTTAAAGATGCCATCCAGCTTGATAGACTTGAGAGTCAGGATACGTTATACGCTAGACTGTATCTGAAGGATATAATTAGGATGAGTCGTACGTTAGACTGAATCCACTGTGTTGATAAGTGTCAAAGTAAGTCGTACGTTAGACTATACTTTTTAGGGCGAGTCGTACGTTAGACCGGATGCAATTTGCATTTGATAAATGCCTGGAAAGCCGTGCGTTAGGCAGAAGGATGGGTCGTGCGTTAGACCGGATCCAATTTTGCATCGGTAGATGTCTGGAAAGCCGTGCGTTAGGCTGAAGGATGGGTCATGCGTTAGACCGTATCCAACTTGCATCTGTAGATGTCTGGAAAGCCATGCGTTAGGCTGAAGGATGAGTCATGCGTTAGACCGGATCCTTTGTATTGAGAAGTGTTTATTGGAGATTAGTCGTGTCAGCACCGTTCGTAGTAACTGAATTAGACTTTGGAAAAGTTGATCGTGTCTACACCGTTCGTATGATAGAATTATATCTTTGAAGTTCGATCGTGTCAGCACCGTTCGTAGTAACTTAATTAGATCTTTTTGTCGTGTCAGTACCGTTCGTAATAACTGAATTAGACTTGGAGAGATGATCGTGTCCACACCGTTCGTGATGATGGACTCAGCACTTGGAAGGTTGACCGTGTCAGTACCGTTCGTAGTAACTGAATTAGATCTCGGAAAGATGATCGTGTCTACACCGTTCGTGATGATAGAATTAGATCTTAGAGAGTTGACCGTGTCAGTACCGTTCGTAGTAACTGAATTAGATCTTGGAGAGATGATCGTGTCTTCACCGTTCGTGATGATAGAATTAGATCTTTGAAAATTTGGAGATATTGTTTATCTGCTTGTACTTGTATCCTGAAAAAGGTAAAGTTAGTCTTGATGCAATGTCATGATGCATGTATTATGTGACGAGTCTCTCAAAATAAATGAGAAACTTGCATGTTATGTATGAATTCATTATGAGGTAATGTATGCAATGTATGAATATGTTTATGACATATGACGTGTTAATATGATTTATGTTGTTTTGATTGAGAAAATAAATCTCTATGTCTTTGTGATTTTGATGTCTGATCTTGTTTTGAAGATGCTCAGCTGGGGATTTATGATTTCTTCTTGGGGATGAGAACCATTTGAATGATTGATCATGATGTACCCTGATTGGGGATAAGAGAGATGAATAACCCAGTTTGAAGAAGAGAAACGTGTCGGGGAACCAGCAGTGTCAAAGATGTAAACTCCGTTGAGGAACTAAGTCTTTGTTAGGACCTGAACATTTGGAGATATCTTCTTAATGATTACTCTGTGGGGATATGATCCTGTGAAACCGGCTTTGTGGGAAGGCATGACTGCTTCGAATATTGCCCCAGTTATTTATAGCTCTTGCTACTCCTGGACTTATATTGAGTAGGACACACCACTGAGTATTGATCAAGATGTCAAACTGGACTTGCATAGATTTGCCCCTGCTAGTAGGGACTTTGGGAGGATTCTCCTCGCGAGGACTTCATGAGATGTGCACTATGGGTGACATGCCCCTAATAATCATAGGCCCAGGCCTATGTCCCATGTTTATTGGGAAGTAGCTTCAGATCTACTTGGGTGCATGTCCCTGATTGTTCCGGCATCCTTGAGAGATTCTCGGAATCTTGACTTGATTTCCCCAGATTGATTGGGCAAAACATACCATGCCCCTTGTGTACGTAGGAGACATTGCTTCATGGAGTAATCTTTGTTGGTCGGGATAACTTTGAGTCATTAGTCATACCCTGTGCAAATTCATTCTGATGCTAACATTTGAAATTATGTAGCAGAATATGTTTAATAATGAATTCATGAGATGCAATGCATACGTCTGTCTTGAGTTTTTGAAAAACATTAAAACTGGAGATGTAAAAGTGTGATATTTGTAAAAACGCGATGTTTTGTAAAAACGGAATATCAACTCAGCATTTTTGGTAAACCTTAAGGAGTCAGGATACCTTTTTGGTGACAGTATGCTTTCGAACTAACCACACTTCAGTTAGGACTTTCAAGGGTTGTAACGTGGCTTGGTTCACGGTTTAAGAAACAAAGGATAATGGCTCAATATTTATTTATACCCATCCCCATCTTCGTGATGTTCTTCGATCCTATGCTCAGTTAACTTTGCGTTTCATCTTTAGCAAAGCTTGAAGTGTTAACATTGATATTTGATGGTGGTTGAAGCACCAGAAGTTTATTTGGACAGTCAATCATCCTTCTTTGTAATTCTTTTTGCTTTGGTCGAGGATTTGTAGTGACCTCTTTTTTTCTTTGATTTTTGTTATCCCTAACTTTTGCCTGAACTGCTTATTTTGTGATTACAGTCAGCGGGATGTTTCGACTTTTCGATAAGTCTCCTTCATAGGTTTTGACTTAACTTTTTTCTTTTTGGTGGATATTGACTGCATGACTTACTGGTTGCGGCGACCCATCATTATTTGTATAAACAACAGCTAGTACAATTGAGTTAACTGAGTAACTACCCTGCCCCAGGTTGTGATTAAGGGTTTAATTTGTATGAGAAAGAAGCTTCTACTTCTTAGTCTCAAAGGGGGTTGACGAGGGATTAACATCCTTATATCTCCACTGTTTAGGAATTGAAGCAATGCCTGTACATCGTCAGCATAGTCCGCTCAAAATCATAGTGTATGAGGTTGCGGTATCATTTTCGTCATCCTCCCTTTAAAGGCTTACGGCTTAGTAGGAGTTGAATATCACAAAACATATGCAAGGTAAAGACATAATTTAAAATGAGTGATAGCGAAATAATTTATTCAAGACAAACATATGCAATGCACTGATGATGATTATTAAAACAGATAATGTCTATCATGAGTCAAATGTTTAAACAAACAGAAAAGAAAATTGCAAATGAAAGTAGATCTAATGATCCAAAAGTTCATCCGTCTAGACGTCAATTAGTCTTGTCATGACTAGGCATAGGAGTGGTGATCACCATAGGATTTTTCAGGAGGGTTGAATTTGATTTCCCCGTCATCGATCAGATCTTGAATCTTATTCTTCAATGTCTGGTAATTGTTTGTGTAATGTCCAGGACTGTTGGAATGGTACGCGCACTTCGCATTGAGTTTATAGCCAGGAGTGGAGGTGTTAGGATTCTTAGGAGGGTCCCTCGGAGTAATCAATTCGATCTTCAACAGATGTTGTAATGCTTGAGCCAATGTCATATTAATTTTGGTGAATTGACGCTTAGGTGCATCTGACTTGCGTCGTTGTTGTGGAGCTGGTGTAGAGATCAGAACTACCTAACAGATTGGTTGCGTTCATTATAGCCTTTCTGGTTGTGCACAACATCAGCTATATGAGGTTCCTCAGGTGAAATGAAATCAATGATCTTGTCATCGATTAAGTCTTGAATCTTATGCTTCAATGGTCCATAATCCTTAGTGTCATGACCAAGATTGTTCGAACAATAAGCACATCTCGCATTGTAATTGTACCCAGGAATAGGAGTGCCTTCAATTCTTCTTGCCCCTTGGCTGAGTTCAGAATCAAGGTTTGGGATCGGATGTTTTGAGCCTGAAGGTGTTTGACCGATTGCTCGAAATCCATTTGTGCTGAAGTAAACAGCAAGAGAGGATGAGATACCTGTTGTGAGAAACCTGTTATGCGATGTTATGAATGCAAATGCAATGCTTTCAAGGTTCTTTAGGAAATTTAGTTCACAACATATAGAAATTAAATTGGTCGCATCCTTGTCTGAAGAACTCTGACTTTCGTCTTGGAACATCCTTCTTTGAGAATCAAGCTCACCATATCGAGTGGGTCATCGCTCCTGATTCAGGATATCTCGGAATTTGAAGTTACATGGCTAGAGGAAAATAAATCCTCTTGTCCCTTGATAGGTATGATGTCTCTAAACTGGAAGGCATATGGCCAGAGGAAAATAAATCCTCTTGCCCCTTGATGGGTACGGTGTCTTTGATTTGGCAGACAAATGGCCAGAGGAAAGTAAATCCTCTTGCCCCTAGATAGGAATTCCGTCATTGATAAGAGCACCTGAAACTGTGCGCCCTAAATTCCTTAGATCCTTGTAAGGGTTAGTTAACATGATATGTTATGATGTCATGCACATGTAATGCATTAAGTAAAGCCTAAGGTAATAAGGACGAAATGTCCTACAAGCAAAACCTGCAAGGAAATTGGAGGGTTAGATAACAAACACAAGCAATTCACATAAGTGTCCTTAGGTCGAAAGGCTTGCATGGAGTTTAGATCATGTGAGATACCCTGCCCCAAAGGTATTTCTAAGGATAAAGATGATATCAGCAACGGGTTCTACCGAGTTACCCAGAATTGTGAGCCCTCCTAAAGCACCCTCGAACATGATACATACATACCATGCAATGATACTTTGAGAAAGAACCTATCTGAGTTGTAGTATCGGGTAGCGACTATCCTCTCAACATACATCAAGAGTAGTCCCCCCACTACGTTCCTAAAAGTCAAAATGGGTTAAAGGTAACTAAAGGTCCTTAAGCTCCGACTCACCCACAGACATCCGCACGAACCTCCCTCATACAAGAGAAGCATGCAAACACCGATAGAGGCCTAACTTAAGCGTGAACTCTCATATTGACCAATCCTTCACATACATGAAGGAGGTCGCCATGACTATGCCCCTTCCTATCTTAGATGTACTTGAATCCGGGTGTAGGATTCGTCCTTTATTTAATTCCCAAAACAACCCTGAAAAATAAAGCAAGCAAAGCAAACATTAAGTGATCCTAAACTTTAAGGTAACCCCTATTTTAATCGAATATATCCCCAGCAGAGTCGCCACTTCTGTAATACGGTGAACTGACTTTATTTGAAATGTCGCGGTAAGCAAGAGTCGCCACCGACTTTTATTTTATCCAATTAGAAAGGCTAAAAGAACAGAAAAAGACCTTTTAAAGATGATTTTGAGTTCGGGGGGTAAGTTATACAAAGGGAAGGTGTAAGACACCCTTTGCATCCATGGTTTTCCATGGGCTTTTAATTTCTTAGCTCACTTTTGTTTTCAAAATGTTTGAATTGTTTGAAAAGTAGTTTGTGAATAGAAATTTGAATAAGAACTTTAGCTTGTAGATAAGCGTAGTCTTTTTGAAAAGTATTTGAAAATTAGTGGGAGAAGGAGTTTGAATTTGAATTTGAATTTGAAAAAGAGCAAGCAATTAAAAAGCAATTACCCTAAGTTTGAAAAAATGTTCTTTTAGCTTTTCAGAGTGAAAGGGTCTATCCATACCATAAAGAGGGTAGGAAGTCTTTCAATTGGATGTTTAAGGGTCATCTAGAATAATCGTTCGCCACAAGACTGTCCCTACCATAAAGAGGGCAGGTAGTCTAAGGGAAGGATATAATAGTCATTTTATCTTTTTAGGCATCATGCGAGGATACCTTAACAATTGAGACAATCATCACATTTTACCGAGGCAGCTTCGAGGGAGTTTCAATAACTTTGAAGGCAACATTTGCTTTAGGTATCCTCGGAATCGAGGGACTTGACTATTCTTAGGCAACAAAATTAAGGCAACAAGGCAACAGTAATAAGGCAACAAGGCAACCAAAGGGATTACCCTAAAGGTGCGTGTGTGGCACAATCAGGTGGTTAATTCAGATATTTATCTTGTAATTAGTTATCCTAATTCAATTCATGGTTGCACTCCTTATATTACTAACCACAGCAATTAATATTATTCAGAAATTTAAAAGCAGAGAAAATAAATGTTCCTACGCTATTACAATAAACACCTGCGGGGAAGGGGGAAATAAAAAGCAGAAAATAAGAGGGATGAATAATTAGTTTAATTATCTTTGAATGCCTTGATCTTCCTCGAACCCTCTATTGACTCTGAAAATCTGAGAATTAAACGGAAAATAATAGGGGTGAGTGTAGGAGAGATTCATTGACGGTGGATGCGAACCCTAATTTAATTCGTAAGGCAAAAAATAACAGTAAAATGATTTAAATAAGAAATGGATTAAAACTTAGCTTTTCGATTGGTATGGCGCATGGCTGAAGGATTTTGGTTACTCCTGAAAATTAGCCACGAAGAAGAAAAATGTTAGTGCATTAAAGATCATAACAATTATAACGTGGAAGATCAAAAATTAAAATAATAATAATAATTTAGGCAAACAGATGAAAAATAAAAAAGGCTAAACCCCAAATGGGGAGCAAGTTAACCACAATTAATAGAATGAATAAGGCAAGGCAAATGACACAAGGCAAACAAAATTTTTGGAGAGAGGGTAACCCTGATTATTTTTAATAACTAAACAAACCTAAATTAAATTAATCATAATTATAAAAAAAACTAAAATTAATTTAACTTAACAATAGAAGTTAATTTTATTAAAAATAAGTTGTTGTTTTATAAAAAATAGTTTTTAAAAAGAATTAATAAAAGTGTTGTTTTTAGAAAGGAATAAAGAAGAAAAAAAAAAAGAGGTGAGAAAAAAAGAAACTCAGCTCTGGATTCTGTGTGGCTGCTCCATGAGGGTGCATGATGAGAAAGTGGTCAGCAAAGTTGTTTGGCCAAAACAAGGTTAATGGCCAAAGGAATTACCTTGATTTGGCCAAATACCAAAAGGTTTTTGGCCAAAAAAGCAATTGGGGTACCATCCACTTGGTCAATCCATAGAAAACCTTGCGCTAATGAAGCTTTCACGCTCAAATTCTTACCAACTGTGCCAATTCATTTATTCGAAATAAAATGGCATTCGTAAGTATATGAGGGCAAATTTTGGGGTATGACACATACCAACTACACACATAAACTTCCTCCAGAATAAAACCAAAACAAAATTTGTTGTCCTGGGGTGACATTACACTACTACTCCCCCTTTTTGCTAGAAATGTTGCCATAGCAACCTTGATATTCAATGAGTACATGCCAGAATACAAACATAACAAAACAATAAAATAGAACAAATCACCATACACAGCTGCTTTAGTCTTCAGACTCAGAGCTGTAGAGTTCAACATTTGCAGTATCTTCTTCTGTGCCATCATCAGGACTGGCTTCTTTCTCAATCTCGCTATCTGATTAACCATCCTCTTCACCCTGTTATCCATATCCGTTTCAGCAGACTCAGCTCCTTCATCCATCTCAAGGGAGCTGATCAAGTTTTCAAGAGCCAGTCTTTTGGACTCTAGCTCCTTACATGTTTCCCTGAGCATTGCAATCACATCAGCTTAACTTGAAGTTGTGTTGTCTTTGGATGTTCCAACTGATGTTGTGACAACGTCAGGAACATGTGTTCCTTGAAAGAGCTTATGATGAAAGAGTAAGGACTTGCTCTTTTGCACACAGAATCTTTGATATTCAGGATATTAGGAAATTGATTCAAGATAATTCCACAAATAAGGGAAGGGAAGGCAATGGGGCCTTTAACACTATAGCTACCAGCATGCTTTAAAGTTTGCTCAAAAATATAAGTTCCATAGTCACCTTTGGTCTTAGTACCAGTAGCAAAGATGAATTTACCTAGGATAGCAGAAATTGTAGACTTGTGTTGAGTTGGCACCCAGTTGGCAGCTCCAATCTTGTGAAGTATAGCATACTTCACACTTAGCTTGCTTGCATTCAGCTTTCCTTTAACAGGCTATGTCTTTACTTGTCCAGCAGTAATTACTTTGCACATTTGATTATCAGACATTTCCAGCTCCAATTGAGTGTCATTGGATCTTTCTAGAAATTTGTTGATCACAGTGGGGGAGAAGTTAACATAATTTCCCTTGACAAACACTTTCAAGTAATCCTAAGCTTTCTTGTTGCCACAATCTTCATGTAAGTTCATAATGAACTCCTTCACAAAGACTTCATAACACTTGGAGAATTGAGTCACAGTTTTTATCAGCCCAGCTTCATGAATGATATTAACAATCTCTTCACACTCAAGAGCATTCGTTGTAAGCTCCCTCTCTAAGGCCAGTCTTTTCTGATAGATAAATTTCCATCTGATTAGTGAAAAGAAATATTATCAATAGGCACTTCAGATACACTAGCAGCAAGCTTGCTAGTAGAGACCTTCTTCTTGGGATGGATGTCATTGACATCCACAACAACATCAGAATCTGACTCATTCTCAATAATGATTCTAGCCTTCTCTTCTTAGGCACCACTTTGCTCCGTGATTTCTTGGGACCAACAGAAGTGGGCTTAACCTTAACCTTTTTCTTCAAAGAGTCCTCATCCACAGCTTGCTTCCCTTTCCTCCTCATAAGCCTTTTGGCTATGCTTGAATTGATAGAAGCAACCAAGTCATCATCAGAGAGATCATCAAGGTTGATTACTTTATTAACATGGATCTTCTCAGGTTCTCTCTCTTTAGTTTGACCACTTTCAGTGTGGCCCTCATCCTTCTCAGCAGAAGCATTACTAGGTACATCTTCATCATTCAAAACATCAACAGGGACCACAGTGTGATCATCATCAGCAATAACATCTTCCTTACCAATAGTCTCTACCACATCATCATTCTTATTATTCTCATCCATACTCACATACATATTAACAACATCATTTATATTGACAGCATCATTAACATCATTATCAACAACATTTTCTTCATGAACAGTCGTATCCATATCATCATTTGCTTGGATAGAGTCAACAACATTACCACTAACATGCAGATTTTAATGTGACTCAGGAAGCACAGAATTGAAAGGAACAAAAATCCCAGGTACATCGTGATTCTCATTCAAGATACGGGTAACAACTTTAGCAATGGCGTTGTGATATTACCTATAACATTGTTTACTTAATTCTTCCCTAGAGGGAGGAACCGACGATTGAGAAGTCTGATCAAAATTAGGCCTTTTAGGTCTCCTTGTTGTTTCTTTGGTTCTCCGTGCATGCGATGTCCTTGGCTTCTTTGCCACAAGATCGTCTGGAGTCACCATTTGTAAAGGGGTGACCTCGAGAATCACATTAGGGTTAATGGGTACATCCTTTGTGTCTTGAACATGAGTAGAGGAAGCAAACATTTTTGAGGGAGGTTGAGGGTTTGACTGTTGAGACATTGAGGGAGGCTATGGAGGCGAGAGAGAGAGAGAGAGAGAGAGAGAGAGAGAGAGAGAGAGAGAGAGAGAGAGATAGAGAGAGAGCTTGTTGTTTTTGTGGTTGGAGGCGAGATGTGAGAAGTGCAAGAGACTAAACAAGGAAGTATGGTAGTGAGTTGAGAAGTTGAAAGGAAATAATTGCACTAGAAGAGGGAGATTTAAATTTTGACCAATCATAAAATCTGAACTATTTTTCTTGTTCAGAAAGTAATTCCCAAGGAACTGTAATTGCTATAATTCCTCACAGAGGCAAATACCCAATTTGCTTCTCAAGTTTTCAAATTGAGTAGCATCAAGGGCTTTAGTAAAGATATCAGCAATTTGTAGTCCAGTAGCCACATGCTCCAGCGTAACTACTTTGTCTTTCACAAAGTATCTTAGGAAGTGGTGTATAATATCCATATGCTTGGTTCTGATGAGTTGAGAAGGCTTCTTTAACATATTAGTAACATTAGATTGTCATAGTGCAATGTCATGACATCCCGAGTGACATTGTACTTAGACGGCATTTATTTCTCTGACATCCTACCAAAGAGTATATCATCCACATATATTCGAGAAATCATGAGTTTTTCACCTTCATCCTTCACAAAGAAAGTTTTGTCTATCTCTCCTTCCCTGTAACCATTTCTAGCCATCCATTCGTACCAAGTTCTAGGAGCTTGATTTGATCTTCTTCTTTTAACACTTCTTGTTTTGCCTCTAGAGATCTTTTTATTTGAGAAAGAACTTGAATGCTCAATCTCATCACTTAGCTCGAGGTGAGATGGCTCTGCTTTAGTAAAATTTCTTTGTTGATAGATCATCCTTTTGGTAAGTGCACGAGCTTCAGGACATGTGGACTTCAAGTGACCTATCTTGCCACATTGATAGCATCTCTTATATGAGATACATGTTCCCCTTTCTTGATGTTTTCTTTTATGTTGGATCTTTAGATTAGGCATCATCTGCTCCATCAAGTAAGTCCGGTTTTTTACTTCTAAATTTCTGTTATGTGCTATATTCAACAACTTTCTTTCCAGAGCATCGATGTTTGACAGGAGACTTGCGTTTTCCTCTTGTAGGAGAATATAAGCATTTCTATACTCCAACACTCTTGCACACAATCTTTCATTCCTTAGATAGGTTTCAGAGAAAACAGTAACAAGTTCACTAACAGTGAGTTCGCCAACAAATGTCTCTTTATCAGATTCATCCATATCTTCAACAACCTTCTTTATCACGGTTTTGACTGATCTTTCTTGATGATTGTCCTCAATCTCTTCTTTAGTCATGGAGGATTCAAAGGAGTACTTAGAGATTCTGGGCTCCCATAAGTAACAGTTTTCCTTAGACCTAGAGCCCTTCATCACTTCCTTATGTTCTTCATTTGTGACGATACATTCCTTCTTTGTGAATCTGACATTGAAGCCTTGGTCACATAGTTGACTAATGCTGATTAGATTTACAGTCAGTCCTTTTACTAGTAGAACATTCTCCAGATTTGGAACTCCAAGACATTCCAGTTTTCCAATCCCTTGGATTTCTCCTTTTTCTCCATCACCAAAGGTCACATAGTTAGAGGAATGAGGAATGACATCTACCAATAGATTCTTTGTACTAGTCATGTGCTTTGAGCAACCACTATCAAAGTACCAGTCTTTTTTGGATGACACCCGCAGGGGAGTGTGTGATATTAAGGTTGTACCTTTAGCAACCCATTATTGTTTCTTGACTAGAGTGTTTTGCTTAGGTTTTTCCTGAAGTGTCTGATTAGGATAGCCATACAGCCTGAAGCAAAAAGGTTTTATGTGACCAAATTTTCCACGGTAGTGGCATCTCCATTTATGAAATTTCTTCCTAGTATGGTTTATCCCCATGTTTTCATGATGTTGAGACATTGGTCTTGACATCAGAACTAGCATGTGGACTTCGGGTTTTGACCTCTTGAATCCTAAGATGGATTCTGATCTTCCCACAAATCCTATTCCAGACATATCTCCTGATCTCTGTCCAACTTGAAAGATTTCTTCCAGGGTGTCAGTTACAGAGTTCAGCATTCTGACAGATTTTGACATTTGATCAAGCTTGGAGTTCAACATGCTAATTTTGAAGGATAGAGAAACACTTAGAAAGGGGGGGGTTTGAATAAGTGTAGTCTAAAAACTTGAACGATAAAAACAATTTGCACAGTTATTTTTATCCTGGTTCGTTGTTAACTAAACTACTCCACGAAGTGATTTACCTCACCTGGGGATTTAATCCACTAATCGCAACAGATTACAATGGTTTTCCACTTAGCCCACGACTAAGTCTTCTAGAGTATCCTGATCACAACCTGATCACTCTAGGAACAAATGCTTAGACACAATCTAAGACTTTCTTAGAGTATCCTGACCACCACGTGATCACTCTAATTACAACTGCTTAGACACAAGCTAAGACTTCCTAGAGTATCCTGATCAACACTTGATCACTCTAGTTACTTACAAATTAATGTAATCAATTCTAAGAGTATTACAAATGCTTCTGAAAAGCTATAATCACAACAGTGATATTTCTCTTAAAGTTTAAGCTTAATCTCACTAATATATTACAACAGCAATGTAGTGAGCTTTGATGAAGATGAAGTTTCTGAGCTTTGAGTTGAACAGCGTTTCAGCAAGTTTTTCAGAATAAGTTCTTTCAAAATCGTTAACCTTGCTTCTCATCAGAACTTCATATTTATAGGCACTTGAGAAGATGACCGTTGGGAGCATTTAATGCTTTGCGTATTCCGTACAGCATTGCATTTAATGTTTCACGCTTTTGTCAACTACCTCGAGCCTTGTTCACGCTGTGTCTACTGACGTTGCCTTTAATAGCTTCCAACGTTCCTTTTGTCAGTCAGCGTAGCCTGCCACCTGTACTTTCTTCTGATCTGATGTTTGTGTATACAGCGTTTGAATATCATCAGAGTAAAACAGCTTGGTGCATAGCATCTTCTTGTCTTCTGACCTTGAAGTGCTTTTGAGCGTGATACCATGAGAACTCCAGTGCTTCTGCTTCTGAACTCAAGTTCTTCTGATGCTTCCATAGACCCTTGTTCTGATTCTGCCTTGACCATCTTCTGATGTCTTGCCAGACCATGTTCTGATGTTGCATGCTGAACCTTCTGAGACAAAGCTTCTGAGCGCTGATTTGTGCATACTCTTTATATATTTCCTGAAAGGGAAATTGCAATGTATTAGAGTACCACATTATCTCACACAAAATTCATATCCTTGTTATCATCAAAACTAAGAATATTGATCAGAACAAATCTTGTTCTAACAATCTCCCCCTTTTTGATGATGACAAAAACATATATAAATGATATGAATTTGCGATCAGAAAGAGCAGACAGCTAAAGACAATTACACAGCTATAACATAAGCATGTGAATATGTCTCCCCCTGAGATTAACAATCTCCCCCTGAGATGAATAATCTCCCCCTGAAATTAATACTAGAAGAATTTTAATAATAAAAGACTTCCCTGAGTATTTCAGTAGAGACGTTCACAGTGCTTGATCTACAGAACATTCATGACTTCTGATATCTGCTTCCATAGGACAGCTTCAGAACATTGAATTTCTTTAGATCCTCAGAACATTCACAGCTTCTGATTCCTGCTTCCATCGGACAGCTTCAGAACTTGAATTTCTTTGATCTTCAGAACATTCACAGCTTCTGACTTCTGCTTCCATCGGACAGCTTCAGAACTTGAATTTCTTTAGATCTTCAGAACATCCACAGCTTCTGATTCTTGCTTCCATTGGAACAGCTTCAGAGCTTGAATTTCTTCTTTCATCACTTCATGCTAGAATGTATCAGAACATTGTTGAATGTACCAGAGCATCATCAGAGCATCTCTACATCCTGAAATGTTACAGAACAAAACTAAACGACAAAAGTCAGCATGAATGAGTCAGAACATAGAATATGTTTCAGAACACATAATATGTATCGCCAATATAGAATGTATCAGAACAAATAGACATAATGTTTCAAATCATATTCTATCATCAGAATATCTGAACATTCTTCCTTCTTGCTTCTGATTCTGATTCTGAAGCTTCATAGCACTCAGCTTGCTTCAAGAATCCAAGAACTTGATTCATCTTGTTGCTTCTCATGTTGATCTTTAAAGAGAATTTTCACTTCCTGCAACAACACAACTTAAAGCATAGAACTTTGCAAGTTCTGTTAGTAAAGCAACTGATTAAATCAAATCATTTATCACATATTTCTCCCCCTTTTTGTCATAACATCAAAAAAACATAAAAGATTCAGATGAAAAACAAAAAGAAACACATGGAAGAAAAAGATAATTTTCATTGAAGTTCAAACAGACAAAAGTACAGAAGTACAAGAAGATAAGGAAGAGAAGATGTACAAAACAGATGCAGCAAAAGCAAAAAACAAAACAACTAAGACTCAATCTAAGATGACCCTAGCCTTGACAAGATCTTGGCCAGCATCTCTTGAACCCCATTGTTATGCTCATTCTGCTTCTCTATGAAAGCTCTAAACTCAGCATTGACTGAGCTTTGCTCATCCTGGTTCTTCTGAAGAACTTCCAAAGTCCTTGCAAGACGGGAAGGTTCATCAGAAGAAGCTTCACAGCTTCTATCCAATGGGATGGCATTGTGATCTGTAGCTTCCATTGATAGATCATTTGCATGGATTTCCTCAACAGGAACTGATTCAGCAACATGATCTTCTACATCTGCTTCTTGCATAGAAGCATCTCCATACTCTGCAGCAGGAACCTCAGAATCTCCATTCTCAAGTGCCTGAAGAATGGCAGCTAGGTTCCTGGGGGCAGAAGGACCTTCAACTTCTGGTGGGTCAACAACTTCTGGAATGACCAAGCTTGGGTCTTTCTTAGAAGGGTTTTCCCTCAAAAAGTCAAAGAGAGTCTTGAAATCCCCAAGTAGAACAGGATATTGAGGTATCCAGACCACAATCTCCCTGCAAGGATTAGATTCCAATGCAGCAGCCAGTCTTGCTTCTTCCAATTCATCCACAAACTGCTTCTCTTCCAGGGTATATCTCCCTCCGAGACGAGCAAACCAGAAATCTTCATAAATTCTCAGAATTCCACGAGGCCGTGGAGCAGCTTCTACACAGGCTTCCTGAAGTTCTAAAAACAGAGCATCTGATTCTCTGCGTAAGATCCTCCAGAACTTCCTCATAGCGACGTCATTCAAGCCAGAACTTTCAGCAATTCTGAGGGTATCAAAGATACTTCTGAGATTCCTCTTTACTTTTTCAAAAATTACACCAATAGGGTAGACAAGGCGGGATTTTATTTTGGTTTTTGAAAAGGCAGGGTTGGGGATGAAATACGGTTGAGGTTCTCTATCCAACCTATAAGAAGATTCTGCTTCATTATCGGACTCTAACACAACCAATTCAGCTTCAGGACGAGGCTTTGGAGTGTAATTGCAGTCACGGAGCAGTTGCTCATGTGATGCAGAGGTTGGAAGATCAGAACCACTATGGTTGTTTTGAGAGGTGGAAGGAATGTGTTCAAAGTTGGCATGAGGAGGAGGTTGAGAGATGGAGATATTTGAGGTGGAAAGAGAGTTTGAAGAGGTGGTATATCCAAAACAGGATTGATGGTGGGTGGTGAAGAAGGAATGGTTACAGGAGAAGATGGAGGTGTAAGAACATGAAAAGTTATAGGTGATTCGGATGTGGCTTTTTCTGGTTCAGGGATAGGGGCAACCGCTATTGGTGCAACTTCTGAAATACCAGCAGGAGTAGAATCAGGTTCAGAAATACATATACCTTTGGATGCTTTCTGAAGAGCTTTGACCACAGCCTCAGTCTTCTTCTGCTTCTTACTCTTCGGCTCTTCAACAATCTTTGTTTTGCCGCTAGAGATCTCTTTCCTTCTGACGCTCGCCAGAACTTCCTGCAGCAGGAACCTCAGAATCTCCATTCTCAAGTGCCTGAAGAATGGCAGCTAGGTTCCTGGGGGCAGAAGGACCTTCAACTTCTGGTGGGTCAACAACTTCTGGAATGACCAAGCTTGGGTCTTTCTTAGGAGGGTTTTCCCACAAAAAGTCAAAGAGAGTCTTGAAATCCCCAAGTAGAACAGGATATTGAGGTATCCAGACCACAATCTCCCTGCAAGGATTAGCTTCCAATGCAGCAGTGATCGGAAAATAGCAAGTGTACTACTTTTGTTACCGATGTAGTTATTAAAATGGAGTTGAATCCAAGTATCGATCACAAGGACTGCGAATAAAGTATAAGCCAGTACTGAATTTCAATTGAACAAAAAGCTATTGTTGGGTTTTTGATTTGCTTGATGAAACTACTAACTGTTTATAATTAAAAACGATAAGTAAATGATTATTTGGTTCACAAATGAGCAAGCATGCTAAGGTTGATGTATAAATCTTATGTAACCCCTTGAAAACACCGTTGTTCATGAAAAGATGTGACCACAATTGAGTATCAATTCTATAAAATAGTTTTCCCTAATTCCTTAGTGGAGAACTTCTTAATACTTAAAATTCAATTTCAATTCCTCAATAATTGATTTTAGTATTAAGGCATTATGCATCGTGTTCTAGAATGGATGATCACTATGGTGAAATCCTTATTCCTAAGCGATTTACCGGTAATGTTTTGATTCAAAACGCATTAGAGTGGTGTGTCAAGCCTAACCCTAATCATAGATCAACAAAATATTTTCCAATACAATGAAGCATGAAAATCTTTGAATCATAAACTCAAATTATAAAAACATCAAATTCATCACAACGGTTTTAACAAGTCATTACATGAAAAGATTTAGGGACATCACCCTAGCATAAAATAGTTTAGCTACTCATAATGTTTAAGGAAATAACAAGAGTAATTGAAGTCATTACAAGAAATTATCGGTTGATATGATCTCCAATCGCGAGTGCTCTTGAAGATCTCTTCCAAAACCCTTGACTCTTCTTTCTCTGTAATTCTCTATGCTCAATGATCCAAGATGCCTCCACCCTTCTTCCCGTTAGGTTTTAGTAGTGTTGGCTCACTTCCCCAGTATCCGAAAGGTCCGAAATACCCTTAATGAGACCCAAGCTTTCAAAATTACAAAACTTGAATATCTGCCCGCGCCTAACAACACGGTCCGTGTGCAGGAACACGGGTGCCCGTGTTGTTCCTCTGGTCAGCTCTCAAAATTGCCTTTCCACGCATCTTTCCACACGGGCCGTGTGCAGGAACACGGGTGCCCGTGTGAAACCTCTGTTTTGCTTCCCAAAAACAACTTTCCAGCCATCTTTTGACACGGCCGTGTGCACACACACGGGTGCCCGTGTTGACCTCAGTTTTGGCTCTTTTGGCTTCTTTTCTCGCTTGTGCGCGCCATAACTTCGACCTCTCCCGTGCATTAACCTGACCACACACAAACTAACAACCAACGCATAAAACGGCACTTGAATAATACTCAGAACATACTAATCATGCAACAACATCACACAATCAACAAACAAGAAACTTACTAACAAAACCTATAACAATGCCACATAGTATTACCAAGATTATGATTTTTAGTCGGAAAAGGTGCGGAAACTTACTAGAAATGGTGACCGATCACAACCCCACACTTATCTCATTGCTTGTCCTCAAGTGATGTATCGAGTCAAAACAAAGGTCACCGACGAGACTCTTTTCTCCACAACACAATCCGGTTTTTCGCAAGATTCCTACACTTAGCAATCGAGTGTAAAGTTTCCTTCTTCAGACTATCAATGGCACTCCCACTTTCGAACACCCTTTTCACCTGCAAGCTTTTCACATTCTCACAAAATCTCTCCGGGTTAAAGTGTCTACACTCATAGAATCAAGGCATGCATATTACTTTCAACTTTGAATAAATTCTCAACTCACTACACACAGAGATTACACACACTTTATGAGGTCTTAGGGATGTAACGTGGCTTGGGTATGGTGGGAAAACAAAGAACGGGATAACAAATGGTTTAGGTGCTCGGCATTACATAGGATTCACTTCTCTACTCATTTTGATTTGAATCATAAGAATGGGGTGTGAACCTTTTTCAGATTAAAAGTGGACCGAGGCAAATATCTCTTTTTTTTTTCTTTGAAATTTAAACCTCTTTTTGTTGTTTTCACAAGATCATCTTCATCTTTTTCTCTTTTTTTTTTATGATATTCTTTTTTTTATATTCTTGCCTCCCTTTTCAATGGTTCACAACCCCACACTTAGATCCTTTTAGTGTCTTACCAGTGATTAATCATGAATACCGAGCGATGACATGCACAATGAGATAACGGGTGATAAACATACTAACACAATAAACAAAACAACTATTATGGCTCAAAGGGGGTTAACGATGGATAACATGAATACGGGATGGTTAGAAAGGCTCGGGGTTACGGAGAAAGAACTTGCCTCAGTGTGTGCTTTCATAATGTGCTTGTGTTATGAGAAAATACGCAAAATCAAAGTGAATAGTGCCATACCTGACTGAGCTCTCATAAGGATGTTATAAATTTGGCTCTGACATCTCACCGGGTAGGTTAAGCTTGCATGCTTCACAGTGCTCTAAGTGTTCTGCAATTTCCTTTCCTCCAAAGTTCACCATACTCTCTCTTGGTTCAGTGTTTTCCTCATTGCGTCCAACCTTCTTTCCTATGATTGTGTCAACTTCCGTGGTGCCTGTAGAGATAAAGTGTGAGATGTGTTGTTCAACCACTATCTAGTCATTCGCCCCCTTCCGACTTGTATCCAACCAGGTAACACAATGGCAGCACTGCAAACTTGAAATAAACATAAAAACAGAAGACAAAAGAAAAAAAATTTTCAAATTAAACAAACTAAACTATGAATTCAAAAAGAAACAGAAAGCAAAGCAAAATAAATCCTCCCCCACACTTGAACTAAACATTGTCTCAATGTTTTAATTCCAGTGTGACGGAGATTACCAATCTCACTGATAAGGCGGTGGAGGAGGAGGATTCTGAGGAAATTGCAACATGAGGCGTCGCATCATCTCCTGGACATCATCCACCACAGCTCCTTGCCTGAACAACTCAACACCCTGTCGTGTTTGCTCGGTGCGGAGAGCGCCAATCTCCGTTTGTACCCATCCCCATTGATCCTGAGTCATGGAAGATGATCCAACAGTGTGCTGGAAAAACTGTCTAGGAGGCGGGACAGGGCGATCTTGAGCGGGGAGGTCATCCTCCATGTCGTCACCTGCAAAATCATGGTCATGTGGAGGGCTTTCACCCATAAACTCACCTGTTGCTACATATAACCAGTTAGCACGATTTGCAATAGAAACAGAATCAGGTGCAGGTAGTGCCATAACATGCTGTCCATGGACAGTTAGTGAGTAATACCCAGGTTTTACTATAATCATCCTCTGATTTACAAGAGTTTGCATATCAATTTTCTTACCCGGTAATGAAGGCTCATCATTCAACAAGTGACCATAATCCAAGTGCTCAGCTAATTGAGAGATCATTCCCCCAACTGAAATCTCTCCACAAGAAGCATTACCAACTTGCTTCAGGTGGTTAGCAGCAAAAGCAGCGACATTCACCCGACTTACCTCAATCATGTTATGCAACAAAAATAGCTCTCTTTTCGCACAGACCCCTGTACTATCCCCCCTCCCAAACAAGGTAAAAGCCAAACCTTTCTGAGCATAACAGAAACAGGGGTTATGAATCCCCGAGGCCTTAGCCTTGCTCGGATTGTACCCAGCTGCACCAGTAATGGCTTCCCAGAATTCACAAGCAGGAAAAGTTTCAGGGGCAGCCCCTGGCCCAGAGGATGGTAATTTCAGTGCCTCCCCTACCTCTTCCACAGACAACACATGCTTATTCCCAAACATATAAAACTCTAGATCACCAAAGTACTCCATTTCGGAGCCATTCCATTTGTGTCTCAATTTGAAATCTACAGTGCTCAGGAATTCCAAAGTTAGGCCCTCATAAGTCGGTGCCTCAAACAGCATAAAAGGCAACATACCGATGTTGTGAAACATCCGGTAGACTTCATCTTTGAGGCCTAACTTGGTAAGAGTATCATCACAAATATATCTAGTCGGTAGCAATTTACGTTGCACTAAAATATCATACCTAGCTTTGTGTTCAGGAAGTGCAAACGTAATGCCATGGGCATTCTCTTCTTGGTCCCCTCTACGCACAGTTGCCCGACTTGGAGCGCGACGGACCCGCTGCCTCGGTTGGGAGGGTTCGGCAAAATCATCCCGAACATTACGGCGTGAGGCTGTCTTTCGGGGAGGCATTGTAATAGCTCTGCGAGAAAAAGTTAACAAAGGCACACAAATAACACAAGGAAAAATTCGGAAAAATAAAAGTGCACGAAATAAAAAATCTGAACCGATAGAAGTGAAGAGGATGGAGAGTAGAACGATTTTTGTGAAAGCACTATGGTGTTTAGATGGGTGGTTGATGGTGGTTTGATGAGTTTAGTGAAGGTGGAGGCTAGGGTTTAATGGAGATTGAGAAAGAAAAGTGAAAGAATGAATGGAAAGAAGAAGAAGATTGGTTATAAGTGAGATGGGCCCCACATGGGGTTTTTGAAAAAATTTGAAAAATTCTGCCCGCACTGCTCACACGGTCCGTGTCCCTGCACACGGGCGGCCGTGTGAAAAAGCTGGTTTGAAGATTTGGGGGCGTGCTGAGGGCAACACGGGCCGTGTTGCTGCACACGGGTGCCCGTGTTGCAAGTGCTGAAGCCACTTTTTAAATTTTTTATTTCTTCTTTTCAGGCAGTTTTCAACACGGGCCGTGTTTCTGCACACGGGTGCCCGTGTTGCTAGCTTTCAATGCACCAAAAGTGGACACTCTCCGTGCCTTTTTACTCGAGCTGCGCCTACCGGTCCAAACTCTACCACCTACAAAAGAAATGAAATAAAACAAAGAAAATGAAAGTTAACGGAAACAAACGTGGGTTGCCTCCCACGGAGCGCTGCGTTTAACGTCGCATGGCTCGACGGTCCATCGTCCTACTAAGCAAGACGAATGACATCAACCTGTCCCACTGGTTGACCTTGGAAATATGGCTTTAATCTCTGCCCATTAACTTTAAAGATGTCTCCATTAGCTTGATTTTTTATTTCAACTGCACCGTAAGGAAACACCTTATGAACCATAAATGGTCCCGACCATTTGGATCTCAATTTTCCCGGAAAAAGCTTCAAACGGGAATTGTACAGAAGGACCAGCTGTCCTTCCCAAAACTCTTTTTTCTGAATCCTCCTATCGTGCCACTTCTTGGTTTGTTCCTTGTAAACCTTGGCATTTTCGTACGCACGATTCCGGAACTCTTCTAATTCATGCAACTGTAAGATTCTAGAATTTCCTGCTAGAGACAAGTCCATGTTCAAAAATTTAGTTGCCCAAAATGCCTTGTGTTCAAGCTCTAAAAGCAAGTGACATGCTTTTCCATAAACAAGTTGGTATGGTGACATCCCGATGGGTGTTTTGAACGCCGTTCGGTAAGCCCATAACGCATCATCTAGCTTTGCTGCCCAATCCTTTCTCGATGAACTCACTGTCTTCTCGAGAATTTGTTTGAGCTGTCTATTAGACACCTCTACCTGACCACTTGTTTGAGGGTGATAAGGGGTGGCTATCCGATGCTTCACATTGTATTTCTGCAGGAGTTTCTCCATGAGGTGATTTAGGAAGTGCGTTCCTTCATCACTAATAAGTGCTCTCGGTACTCCAAATCTAGCAAATATGTTCTCCCTCAAGAACTTGACTACCACCTTTGCATCATTAGTTGGTAAAGCTACCGCCTCCACCCATTTTGAGACATAGTCCACTGCAACTAAGATGTAATTCTTCCCGAATGATGGTGGAAACGGACCCATGAAGTCAATTCCCCAAACATCGAATAGCTCCACCTCTAACATGAAATTATGGGGCATTTGATTTCTTGTTGAAATGTTCCCAGTACGCTGACACTTATCACATTCTTTTACCATTTCCTGGGAATCTTTGAACAATGATGGCCAGTACAATCCTGACTGCAAGACTTTTGAAGCAATACGATCCCCACTAAAATGCCCTCCATATTCCGAGTCATGACATGCTCTCAACACATCCTTTTGCTCCTCCTCAGGCACACATCGTCTTATCAGCCCATCTACTCCTCTCTTGTATAGGTATGGGTCATCCCATAGATAGAACCTGCAATCATGAACAAACTTTTTCTTGCGGTTAGAATCAAAATCGTCAGGTATTATACCGCCAACAAGGTAGTTTGCGTAATCAGCAAACCAAGGCACTCCAATAACAGCTAGGATGTGTTCATCAGCAAACTCATCCTTTATTGGACGCCGCTCTTCTGTCTCCTCAATGGGTGACATTCGCGAAAGGTGATCTGCAACAGTGTTTTCACACCCTTTCTTGTCGCGAATCTCTACATCGAACTCTTGGAGAAGTAAAATCCACCTCAGAAGTCTGGGTTTCGAATCCTGCTTGGCAAAGAGATATTTCAAAGCAGCATGGTCAGTGTAAACAATCACTTTTGAACCCAACAGATATTGCCTGAATTTATCAAAGGCATACACAACAGCTAGCAACTCCTTCTCGGTGGTTGCATAATTGATCTGTGCAGGGTTCAAAACGTGACTGGCATAATAAATAACATGAAGCAATTTTTCTCTCCGCTGTCCAAGTACAGCCCCCACTGCAATGTCGCTAGCATCGCACATGATCTCAAAGGGTAGAGACCAATCAGGGGCAATCACAATGGGTGCCGACACTAGTTTATTTTTCAGTGTCTCAAATGCATCGGCACACTCTTTATCGAATACAAAAGTCCTGTCTTTAACCAACAAAGTGGTCAGCGGTTTGGCTATCTTTGAAAAATCCCTTATGAACCTGCGGTAGAATCCCGCATGGCCAAGGAAACTTCGAATACCTTTCTCATTCACAGGTGGTGGTAATTTCGAGATAACCTCCACCTTAGCTTGATCAACTTCGATTCCCCTGTGGGAGATCTTATGACCAAGAACAATGCCTTCTCGTACCATGAAATGGCACTTCTCCCAGTTTAGGATCAGATTACTTTCTTGACATCGCTGCAAAACAAGTGAAAGGTTAGCCAAACAATTATCAAAGGAGGAACCAAAAACCGAGAAGTCATCCATGAAGACTTCCATATGCTTTTCAAGCATATCAGCAAAAATAGAAGTCATGCATCTTTGGAAAGTCGCTGGAGCATTACACAACCCGAACGGCATCCTCCTATAAGCGAAGATACCGTATGGGCAAGTAAAGGCCGTCTTCTCTTGATCCTCCGGTGCAACCGCAATTTGGTTGTATCCAGAGTACCCATCCAGAAAACAATAATAGTCATGCCCAGCCAATCTTTCTAACATTTGGTCAATGAATGGCAAAGGAAAGTGATCTTTTCTTGTGGCCAGATTTAGTCTTCTGTAGTCTATGCACACTCGCCACCCAGTGACCGTTCTGGTAGGAATCAACTCATTCTTTTCATTAGCTATCACCGTTGTACCTCCTTTTTTAGGTACCACATGAACAGGGCTCACCCATGAACTGTCCGATATCGGGTAAATAAGACCTGCATCTAACAGCTTCACAACTTCCTTTCTCACTACCTCCTTCATAACTGGGTTCAATCTCCTTTGAGGCTGCACCACCGGTTTGTGATCTTCTTCCATGAGAATTTTGTGCATGCACATCGTAGGACTTATTCCCTTGAGGTCTTCAATCTTCCAACCCATAGCCCCCTTGAACTTTTTCAGAACTTCAATTAACTTGTCTTCTTGTATATTTTTCAAGCTCGAGCTAATGATGGCAGGACATTTTTCTTCAGAATCGAGGAAAACATATTTAAGATTCTCCGGAAGCTGTTTCAATTCTGAACTTTTTGGTTTTTCTTCATTGCAACCCAATGCTATTGGTTGCCTTAGATCTTCCCACCTATGAGTTCGAGAACCTTTAAAGATAGGTTGAGTTTCCAACATTGATATCACCTCCAAGTCATTATCATCAGCTTCTTCATTTTCTCCAAAAATTGACATGCTCAAAACTTTTTCGAGAGGTAATTGCAATACACTCTCCACATGATCACTTTCTACCACTTGTTGGAGCACTTGTATATTGCTACTAGTGCCAATATCCTCTTTATGCTTCATGGTATTATGAACATTGATTTTTAACTCTTCATCATAAACTTTCAAAGTCAGAGTGCCCCCATCCATATCTATCATGACTCTCCCCGTTTCCAAGAATGGTCGTCCCAAAATTATCGGCATCTCTTCGTCTTCTGGCATTTCCAGAATTACAAAATCTACCGGAAACACAAACTTATCCACTTTCACAAGGACGTCTTGGACTACTCCGTAAGGTCGCTTGACCGAATGATCTGCAAATTGGAGAGTCATCCGAGTGTCTTGGATTGCACCAATTCCCAACTTTTTGTAGATGGATAGAGGCATGAGACTGATACTTGCCCCCAGATCAATTAGAGCTCTCTTGAAAGATCTATCTCCAATAGTGCAAGGGATAGTAACTGCTCCTCTATCCTTCTTCTTCACTGGTATCTTCATGCCCTGCAAAATAGCACTACAAGTTTCTGTTAGAATAATGGGGTGGTCTGCAATGGTTCGCTTTTTAGCGATGATGTCCTTCATGAATTTGGCATAGGTGGGCATTTGCTCAAGTGCCTCCAACAACGGAATGTTCAGCTCGAGCTTTTTGAATAATTCCAGGAACTTCTCAAAATTCTTTTCTTGCTGCCCCTTTTTCT
Source organism: Vicia villosa (assembly GCF_029867415.1). NCBI lineage: Eukaryota > Viridiplantae > Streptophyta > Magnoliopsida > Fabales > Fabaceae > Vicia > Vicia villosa. The sequence goes on along the minus strand of NW_026705944.1, from coordinate 285,509 downwards.
TGTTTCTTTGAGGGTAAGGCAGCTTGACTTCTGGTGTTGGTGTTAATACTTTGTCTTTCGTAACGGGTGCTGGTGTTACCACTTCTTCTTCCACTTGCTCATTCTCTCTTATGTCCAGCTCCACCTCAAGCAATTGATCCTCACTCTCCAAATCCTTTTCCACCACTTCACGTGGTTTCCCTCTCCGTGTAGTGACGGCATTGATTTTTTGATTGTCTTTAGGATTAGTAACAGTTGCGCTTGGGAGGGCTCCTGGTGCTTGCGGAATTGCAAGGTGTTGAGCAATTTGACTCATTTGTACTTCAAGGTTCTTAATTGAGGCTCCGGTGTTCCTTAAATTGCTACGTGTCTCTTCTTGGAATTGGGAGCTTTGAGCGGCCATCTTTTCAATGGCAATTTCCCAATCCGCCTTTCTTGGACCCTGTGGTTGGTATTGTTGTTGAGGTTGCTGGTATGGTTGTTGTTGCGGACGATATTGTTGTCCCTGTGGTTGGTATTGTTGAGTCTGAGGCTGATATGGTTGTTGTCCTTGAACCGGCTTCTGGACGTTTCCTTGCTGGTCTTTCCATGAGAAATTCGGATGATTTTTCCACCCCGGATTATATGTGTTGGCATAAGGATTGTTTTGCCTCAACATATGAATCTGCTCAACCTGTTCTTGAGTTGCTACACAATGCATAGCAAAGTGCGGTCCACAGCATATTTCACAAAGAACCGCTTTAACTGGTTCCACCTGTGCTACTGTCTGAGTTCCAATATTCATCTTTTTTAACCTTCTCTCTACCTCTGCAGCAATCTGATCCTCCATCTTTACAACCTGTTCTGGCAACTTCAAATCAATTTTGCCCTCCGGTTGGCTCATGGTACGATCATACAACTCAAGATGCTCATTAGCAGCTATTGCCTCTATGATCCTTTTCATAACTGTGGCTGTAGCAAAATTTGTTGAACCACCAGCAGCGGTATCAATAAGCTGCTTTGTCTTAAGTCGCAACCCATTCACAAAATTCTGCATTTGCTCGGTAGCGTCCATGTTATGAGTAGGACATGCAGTCAAACACCTTTTGAACCTCTTGTATGCATCCCCCAATGATTCCCCCTCTTTTTGTTTGAAATTTACAATGTCGTATCTTTTTCGGATGAACACCGACGCAGGAAAATATTCATTGAGGAATGCCGTTTCCATCTCTTGCCATGTTGTGATACTTGCAGCCGGAAGTGAGTAAAACCACTCCTCTGCGTCATCAGTAAGTGTAAACGGGAACATAACAAGTCTCTTGGCTTCCTCTGAATGACCTTCGATCTTCAACGAAGTTGTCGTAGTGAGAAATCTCTGAAGATGCTTATTTGCATCCTCGTTTATTCTTCCGGAGAACGGCTTGCTCTCTAACTGGCAAATGGTGGATGGATGCAATTGAAAATGTGCCACATTCACAGGTTGATTAACAATAGTCATCCGGTTGGGGTGAGCATTTGCCCCTCCATAGTCCCCTAACAATCTTTCTGCAGGAGGTTGATTTCCAGCCATGTTAACTGGTTCCTGAACTACCTCCCTGTCAAAGTCAGAGTCGCTGTGCTCCGAGTGCACAGACACTTCGTCGTCGCTTTCCTGATGTGGAACACTAAGACTTGCACTTGGTGCTGCCAGTCTTTCAAGTCTTGCCTTGCGGCGTCTCTCGTGCAGAGCTCTTTCTGGTTCTGTGTCAAAGGAAAATTTAGCTGAGGTCTGACCTCGCATAAACAGTTAGACAACAGTTAGAACAGATACAAGACTGCAACGAAATTAAAATTAACAGATAAAAATAAAATTTTGGTCGCAGAGCAACAAAATTTCAATTGACTTAAAGTTCGGCTTATAGTTTGGCAGTCCCCGGCAACGGCGCCAAAAACTTGATCGGAAAATAGCAAGTGTACTACTTTTGTTACCGATGTAGTTATTAAAATGGAGTTGAATCCAAGTATCGATCACAAGGACTGCGAATAAAGTATAAGCCAGTACTGAATTTCAATTGAACAAAAAGCTATTGTTGGGTTTTTGATTTGCTTGATGAAACTACTAACTGTTTATAATTAAAAACGATAAGTAAATGATTATTTGGTTCACAAATGAGCAAGCATGCTAAGGTTGATGTATAAATCTTATGTAACCCCTTGAAAACACCGTTGTTCATGAAAAGATGTGACCACAATTGAGTATCAATTCTATAAAATAGTTTTCCCTAATTCCTTAGTGGAGAACTTCTTAATACTTAAAAGTCAATTTCAATTCCTCAATAATTGATTTTAGTATTAAGGCATTATGCATCGTGTTCTAGAATGGATGATCACTATGGTGAAATCCTTATTCCTAAGCGATTTACCGGTAATGTTTTGATTCAAAACGCATTAGAGTGGTGTGTCAAGCCTAACCCTAATCATAGATCAACAAAATATTTTCCAATACAATGAAGCATGAAAATCTTTGAATCATAAACTCAAATTATAAAAACATCAAATTCATCACAACGGTTTTAACAAGTCATTACATGAAAAGATTTAGGGACATCACCCTAGCATAAAATAGTTTAGCTACTCATAATGTTTAAGGAAATAACAAGAGTAATTGAAGTCATTACAAGAAATTATCGGTTGATATGATCTCCAATCGCGAGTGCTCTTGAAGATCTCTTCCAAAACCCTTGACTCTTCTTTCTCTGTAATTCTCTATGCTCAATGATCCAAGATGCCTCCACCCTTCTTCCCGTTAGGTTTTAGTAGTGTTGGCTCACTTCCCCAGTATCCGAAAGGTCCGAAATACCCTTAATGAGACCCAAGCTTTCAAAATTACAAAACTTGAATATCTGCCCGCGCCTAACAACACGGTCCGTGTGCAGGAACACGGGTGCCCGTGTTGTTCCTCTGGTCAGCTCTCAAAATTTCCTTTCCACGCATCTTTCCACACGGGCCGTGTGCAGGAACACGGGTGCCCGTGTGAAACCTCTGTTTTGCTTCCCAAAAACAACTTTCCAGCCATCTTTTGACACGGCCGTGTGCACACACACGGGTGCCCGTGTTGACCTCAGTTTTGGCTCTTTTGGCTTCTTTTCTCGCTTGTGCGCGCCATAACTTCGACCTCTCCCGTGCATTAACCTGACCACACACAAACTAACAACCAACGCATAAAACGGCACTTGAATAATACTCAGAACATACTAATCATGCAACAACATCACACAATCAACAAACAAGAAACTTACTAACAAAACCTATAACAATGCCACATAGTATTACCAAGATTATGATTTTTAGTCGGAAAAGGTGCGGAAACTTACTAGAAATGGTGACCGATCAAGCAGCCAGTCTTGCTTCTTCCAATTCATCCACAAACTGCTTCTCTTCCAGGGTATATCTCCCTCCGAGACGAGCAAACCAGAAATCTTCATAACTTCTCAGAATTCCACGAGGCCGTGGAGCAGCTTCTACACAGGCTTCCTGAAGTTCTAAAAACAGAGCATCTGATTCTCTGCGTAAGATCCTCCAGAACTTCCTCATAGCGACGTCATTCAAGCCAGAACTTTCAACAATTCTGAGGGTATCAAAGATACTTCTGAGATTCCTCTTTACTTTTTCAAAAATTACACCAATAGGGTAGACAAGGCGGGATTTTATTTTGGTTTTTGAAAAGGCAGGGTAGGGGATGAAATACGGTTGAGGTTCTCTATCCAACCTATAAGAAGATTCTGCTTCATTATCGGACTCTAACAACCAGTTCAGCTTCAGGACGAGGCTTTGGAGTGTAATTGCAGTCACGGAGCAGTTGCTCATGTGATGCAGAGGTTGGAAGATCAGAACCACTATGGTTGTTTTGAGAGGTGGAAGGAATGTGTTCAAAGTTGGCACGAGGAGGAGGTTGAGAGATGGAGATATTTGAGTGAGGTGGAAAGAGAGTTTGAAGAGGTGGTATATCCAAAACAGGATTGATGGTGGGTGGAGAAGAAGGAATGGTTACAGGAGAAGATGGAGGTGTAAGAACATGGACAGTTATAGGTGATTCTGATGTGGCTTTTTCTGGTTCAGGGATAGGGGCAACCGCTATTGGTGCAACTTCTGAAATACCAGCAGGAGTAGAATCAGGTTCAGAAATACATATACCTTTGGATGCTTTCTGAAGAGCTTTGACCACAGCCTCAGTCTTCTTCTGCTTCTTACTCTTCGGCTCTTCAACAATCTTTGTTTTGCCGCTAGAGATCTCTTTCCTTCTGACGCTCGCCAGAACTTCCTGTTGATTCACAGCCTCTTGAACAACATTTTCTTCATCGGATTCTTGAAGAATCATCTTCCTTTTTCTGGTTTTCTTCTTCTCAACAACTTCAACAATCTCAGCATTGTTATTTGACTTCTTCTTCTTCTTCTTCTCAGCTTCCTTCTTATTCTTCTCAAAATCAACAGAAACAGCTTTAACAACCTTCGCAATGATTTCTTCCGGAACTTTCTGTACTACCTTCTCAGTGGTAGTAGCAACTTTCTGAACTACCTTCACCTGATTAACAGAAGGATGATCAAACTTTCTTTTGGTTCTTTCTTCCTTCTTGCGATTTACTTTAATAGGAGCACCTTTCTCTTGATCTTTAAGACTTTTATCCTCTTTTTGTGACTTCAGATACCTAGTTCTGACTTCTGGTACCTCACTATTGAAGAAGATTTAAAATTCAGCTAGAACAGGTTCTCTTCTGATTCTTGTTCCAGCAAGAGGTTGGGGAGTGTTGATGATAGTCTTGATCACCTTCATCTTCTTTAAAGTGAAAGCATTCAAGCAGGCCCCAGAGGTGACAGCAAGGTCTTTGATAATACCTTCAGTTTCCAGGTTCTCAACAATCTTGGAATGAACCAGAAGATTTGTGATAATTCTACCAAAAGGAATGGTGGTACAACTTTTTTCTCTGAAGGCATTTCTAGAATCCTTCACAGCCTTCCACATATGGTTGAAGATAATGTAGATAGCATCAACCTTCTTCTTAGTGGCAATGCAATACAAAATGTATTTTTGCTCATTGCTGACGAAGTCAGAAGCATGTGTCCCTTTCCTGTGATAAAAACACCCAAGAAGAATCTTGCTCCAGATTTTGTAGAGGTGTCTCGTGTCTTTGACATTCTTTGTTTCATTTACGTCTGTGTAGAGAGTAGATAAAACATCTTTCCAATTAGCCCTTTGATCGATTTCAAAAGCTCCCTCAGGGTTTCTTAGATCAAACATCATCCTTAGTATATTCTCAGTCACTACCACAATCTTTCCATGAACGAAAGACAAGATTGATTTGGGGGCGACAACTGCATGTACCCAGAATTCCTTGACAAGATCTGGGTAGACTGGTCCACAGAACTCAGCGAACAACGAAGTCCATCCTTGAAAAAATATATCTTCTTTGAGATGAAATTGGTGTTCTTCAATGTTATCAAAATCAACCATGAGTTCACATAGAACTTCTAATTTATCCTTAGGAATGGAGCACGCAACGACTGGAGTGAGTTTCTGATTTGCTTCATCTTGAATATGGAGAGGAGCAGATGAACCAGCATTTTGAGATGAAGAAGCAGCCATTGAAGCAGAATGAACAAATAAGAAGAACAGATTCTGGGTTTTCGGTTAGGGTTTTAGAAGAGACTAAAAAGTTATCAAAAGAAAGTATGCAAGAAGAAAGAGAGAATGGGAGCGAAAAAGATAAATGATATGATTTGAAAAGAATATATAGAGACGGATTTAAAACAATATGCAATAAAATTTTGAGAATGAACAGTTATAGAATCAAAAGAAATCAATTACATTAAATGGTGAGTGACGTTAGGTGAGAGAAGGTGGTAAATGAAATGATTTAACACAGTTACCTATATCAGCGTCTTTTCAACGGCACGCTTTTTACTAACTGTACAGACACGCGTTCACCATCCGAAATGTATTTTTCTGAAAGAACTTCACGCCTTCTAATTCTGATCACTGCTTCTGATTGTCATTCTTTAGAAATGATCTTGTTCTGATAGGATCATCTTTCTTTCCAAGGATCACATCTTCTGAATGAGCTGATGCAAGTCTAGGTGATCTTCTGACTGTTGGCTCTTCAGAAATCCTGAGATTCTCTAAAGATGCAGCAACTTGATCTTCTGATCCATTGCTTCTGAGACTATCAGCTTCTGCAGCTTTGCTTCTTGGTTCTACTGCTTCTGATATATCAATATCAAAATCTGCAAAATTCTCAAACTGCTTTGGTTTTTCAAGACCAAGCTTATCATCAAACCAAATATTGATTGATTCTTCTACAATCAATGTTTCAGTATTGTATACTCTGTAGCCTTTAGAGCATTCAGAATATCCAAGAAGGAAACACTTTTGTGCTTTAGAATCAAACTTACCAAGATGATCTTTAGTATTCAGAATAAAACATACACATCCAAAAGGATGGAAATATGAAATGTTGGGCTTTCTGTTCTTCCATAATTCATAAGGAGTCTTATTTAGAATAGGTCTGATAGAGATTCTATTCTGAATATAACACGTAGTGTTTATTGCTTCTGCCCAGAAATGCTTAGCCATATGAGTCTCATTGATCATGGTTCTGGCCATTTCTTGTAGAGTCCTATTCTTTCGCTCTACAACTCCATTTTGTTGTGGAGTTCTAGGACAAGAGAAATCATGTGCAATACCATTTTCTTTGAAGAACTCCTCAAAGAATTTGTTCTCAAATTCACCACCATGATCACTTCTGACCTTTATGATTTTACACTCCTTCTCAGTTTGGGTCTGAGTGCAGAATTCAAAGAACACTGAATGAGACTCATCCTTGTGTTTCAAGAACTTTACCCATGTCCAGCGGCTATAATCATCAACGATGACTAATCCATATTTCCTCCCTTTGACAGATGCTGTTTTGACTGGGCCAAACAGATCAATGTGCAAAAGTTCTAACGGCCTTGAGGAAGAGACAACATTCTTAGACTTGAATGCAGGTTTGGAGAACTTTCCCTTCTGACATGCTTCACAAAGAGCATCTGATTTGCATTTCAGATTAGGGAGTCCTCTGACAAGATTTAGTTTGTTAATCTGAGAAATCTTTCTCAAACTAGCATGTCCTAATCTTCTGTGCCAGACCCATTGCTCTTCAGAAACAGACATAAGACAAGTCACCTTCTGATTCTTAAGATCCTGAAGATCTGTCTTATAAATGTTGTTCTTTCTCTTGCCTGTAAATAGGATTGAGCCATCCTTCTGACTTACAGCCTTGCAAGACTTTTGATTAAAGATTATGTCATAACCATTGTCACTTAATTGACTTATGGACAATAAGTTATGAGCTAATCCATCTACTAGAAGAACATTAGAAATAGAAGGAGAGTTACCAGACTTTATAGTTCCTGAGCCAATAATTTTGCCCTTCTGATCTCCTCCAAACTTCACTTCTCCAGCAGATTTAAGCACCAGGTCTTGGAACATAGACCTTCTTCCTGTCATGTGTCGCGAGCATCCAGAGTCCAGGTACCATGACATGTTGTGCTTTTCCTTCTTTGCAGCCAAGGATATCTGCAATAGGAATAATCTTTTCCTTAGGTACCCACATCTTCTTGGGTCCTTTCTTGTTAGTTTTCCTCAAGTTCTGATTGAACTTGGGTTTAGCATTATATGAAATAGGAGGAACAGAATGATAGTTTATGTTCTGAGTTCCATGATATTTCTTAGGTTTTGTCACATGCTTCTTGGTGTGTGTCATGTGAAAGCTTTGAGCATGTGATGTGTGCCTAATATCATGGGAGTGGCCAAATTTAAATTGGTTATACAGAGGCTTGTATGATATTTTCATATCATCCACAGATTCAAGCTTGTATGGGATTTCACCCTCATAACCAATGCCAGCTCTTTTGTTTCCTGACACAGCATATATCATAGAAGCAAGTTGACTTCTGCCAATACTTATAGATAAAAACTTTCTGAAGCTCGAGTCATATTCTTTCAGAATATGATTCATGCTAGGAATGGATTTTTCTGTTTCAGAAGGAGATCCACTATCTTTGGATAGATTTAAAACTTTTTCCTTCAGTTCAGAATTTTCCAATTCCAGCTTCTTAGTTTCAAATTCAAACTGCTTTTTCAGCTTTTTGTATTTGATACTAAGATGAGCCTTGAGTTCCAGAAGTTCTGTTAAACTGGAAACTAACTCTTCTCTAGATAGTTCAGAAAATACCTCTTCAGAATCTGATTCTGATGTGGATTCTGATCCATCATCTTCTGTAGCCATCAGCGCGAAGTTGGCCTGCTCTCCTTCAGAGTCTGATTCTGATTCTGATTCAGAATCATCCCATGTTGCCATAAGACCTTTCTTCTTATGAAACTTCTTCTTGGGATTCTCCTTCTGAAGTTTTGGACACTCGTTCTTGTAATGTCCTGGCTCATTGCACTCATAGCAGACAGCCTTCTTCTTGTCAGATTCTGATTCTTTAGGATCTTCTTCTCTAGCCTGAAAACGCGTTAGTGCATTTTTTAACATTAGATTTTAATGCAATAGACTTACCTTTCTTTTGAGGCTCATTTGCATCCAGCTCTATTTCATGGCTTCTCAGGGCACTGATAAGCTCTTCCAATGAAACTTCATTCAGATTCTTTGCAATCTTGAATGCTGTTACCATTGGATCCCATCTTCTAGGTAAGCTTCTGATAATCTTCTTTACATGATCGGCCTTGGTGTAGCCTTTATCCAAAACTCTTAATCCAGCAGCTAGCGTTTGAAATCTTGAGAACATCTTCTCAATGTTTTCATCATCCTCCATCTTGAAGGCTTCATATCTCTGGATTAGAGCAAGAGCTTTAGTCTCCTTGACTTGAGCATTTCCCTCATGGGTCATTTTCAATGACTCATATATATCATAGGCCGTTTCCCTGTTAGATATCTTCTCATACTCAACATGAGAGATAGCATTCAGCAAAACGGTTCTACACTTATGATGATTCTTGAAAAGCTTCTTCTGATCATCATTCATTTCTTGCCTTGTAAGCCTTACGCCACTAGCTTTCACTGGATGTTTGTAACCATCCATCAGAAGATCCCATAGTTCGCCATCTAGACCAAGAAAGTAACTTTCCAATTTATCTTTCCAGTATTCAAAGTTTTCACCATCAAATACTGGTGGTCTAGTATAACCATTGTTACCATTGTATTGCTCAGCAGAGCCAGATGTAGATGTAGATGTATTTGTTGGAATTTCACCAGCCATCTTTTACTGAAGCATTTTTCTCTTCCTGAATCTTTTCTAAACACGGTTAAGTGCTTGCACCTTAGAACCGGCGCTCTGATACCATTTGAAGGATAGAAAAACACTTAGAAAGGGGGGGTTTGAATAAGTGTAGTCTAAAAACTTGAACGATAAAAACAATTTGCACAGTTATTTTTATCCTGGTTCGTTGTTAACTAAACTACTCCAGTCCACCCCCACGGAGTGATTTACCTCACCTGAGGATTTAATCCACTAATCGCAACAGATTACAATGGTTTTCCACTTAGCCCACGACTAAGTCTTCTAGAGTATCCTGATCACAACCTGATCACTCTAGGAACAAATGCTTAGACACAATCTAAGACTTTCTTAGAGTATCCTGACCACCACGTGATCACTCTAATTACAACTGCTTAGACACAAGCTAAGACTTCCTAGAGTATCCTGATCAACACTTGATCACTCTAGTTACTTACAAATTAATGTAATCAATTCTAAGTATTACAAATGCTTCTGAAAAGCTATAATCACTGTCATACCCTAATTTTTGACCCCCCTGAGATGACATATCTTCAGAATTTTTCATCAGGTCAAGACAAGTACCCAGAGCAGTCATTTCTCCATCTGGTACCTAATCGAGGATGCTCAAAGACAAGAAAGCTCAGGCAAAGGATCAATCAATACAAAGACTAGTCTCTAATACAATCATGGGGCTCAAAAAATTCACTTTTCTCATCTATGATTGATTAGACATCCAGTCATATGAGTACAGGTTTACTCAGGTCACCAAACTAGGGTTTTGAGCCTATCAAGGACTGAAATCAGGGATCACATTTGGGAAACCCTAAAAAAACCTCAGAGGGTCATTCAAAGACATCAATCATCTTCAAATAACTCATATTACAAGGTCTACTGGACATCACACTTCAATTCAAAGTCTACAGTCATTACTTTCACATGGTCGACAAATTAGGGTTTTGACCTAATTCACCAAGATAGTTGACTTCTGATCAGGGCATGAATCCAAAACTCAAGACATGATTCAAGGATCTCTACTACCTCCATATAATCCATTTATATCATCCATTTGGGGAGAAGATCTTATTTCTACACAAAAGCCCAAAAATTCACTTTGTCAGGAAAAAGTCGACTGTGAAGGATCATCATTGACTTTTAAGGTTTTTGGTCAAAAAATGACTTTCAAAGATCAATATCATCAATATATGGATGTCAAAGTCATTTGGCCAAAGAAATTCAAAGAAATTCATCAAGGAGCGAAAAGTCGGGAATTAGGGTTTTTGAAGGCATGGTGAGATCTCAAAATTTCACCTACACAACTCAAAAAACTTCCAACATGAAAGTTGTAGATCTTGCCAAATAAAACAACATCTTAAAAGGGAACTTTTTTCAAAAGATCAACCATTTATGAAGTTTTGGAAATTTTGAAGTTTAGGTCATAAACACTTAGAAATTTTTCTAAGTGTTTTAACCTAGTTTTCTTCCAACTTTGGCCTCATTTTTCACAAATTTCCCAAAGGATTCTGAAGAAGACATAAACTAATGATTTAAAGTAGATGTTTAGGGCTTTCCAAATTGTGTTCAACCTTCTCAAAATTCAATTTGAGCTAAGAGTTATGCTTGTTCAAAGTTGGCCTCATGAAGTAAAATTATAGGTCATGTACAATTTGGAACTTTGCAATTTTGTGCATTTTGCTTCACTAAGTGATGCTACACGACCTCTAATGCATCTGAAACCATACCATACATCAATTTCCATCATTGCATAAGGATTAGAGAAGATTCCCAAAAACAAAGGCATGTGATTATGTAATGATTGCATTTTTGAATTTATGGCAAATTGGTGATTCATCAAAGGAATCTTCTCCCAACCAATTGGAGCTCATTTCTGCAGACATTTGGTCCCCTAAGATCAAGCAAAACCGATGGCTAGGGAGTGGTATCAAAGAGCTCATCATTGCACTTGGAAGATTCTTTGAATTCCTTCATGGCTAAGAAACCAAACTCACTACACTAAGCAAGCTTACTATGATCCATTGCTCTGAGTCAATTGCCTATAAATAGAGGCCTCATTCTCATTCAAAAAACACACCAAAGCAACCATATTACTTGCTTTCTCTTTCTCTTCTCTTGTTCATTGTTTTTCAAAGTTCTTTGGCAAGAAGAATCGATTTCTTCAAACCAGAGCTTATCTTTGGGAAGTGAGCATTCTAACATCTCAAGGGAGGTCATTTGAGGTGATCCAAGCACCTGGATCACTTCTGTAAGTGGAGGAACACCATTGTTGCTCTCACTTTGGAGCATTTGCAGTTGGAGGTCCATGGAGTGATTCAGGAGGTTTCAAGCCAAGCCAATCATCCAGACACACTCCTCAGGTCATAGTGAAGCTAACCAGATGGCTGCAGCTCATCTGTAACTCAGGATTCAACAACCTCCATGTCCACTTGAAGCTCAAATCGAGGGAGGTCCATAGAACAATTCAGAAGGATTCAGGCTACAATAAGCATCCAGTTAGCATCATTGAGTCTCAGGGAAGCTATTGAGATCGTTCATACAAGCCCAGGTGCCCTCAATCATCCTCACGACCTTCAGTTTCAGAGGTAAGTTTCTGAACCTCACCTCTCTAATTTAAGTACTCTTTGTGAAATAGCTCGATTCTATCTTGTTTAGCATCATCAGAGGATTGAAAACCCTCTATCGTCATCCATTTATCTTTCAGTATAGTCATTTAATTTGATTTTGAAATTTTAGGGTTCTTCACCATTTCTGGTAAATTAGTTAGATGTAGTTAATATTAGTCCATGTTAGTTACATATTTAGAATCGTGAGTGAATTTAGAGCAAGTTTCATGTTTACATCATTGCAAATGGTTGAGAAACGAGTAAGTTCAGAAATTCAAAAATGGAGAGCTTGAGGTAGAAGATGAAGATGGTGGTGGCGCGCAAATTTGAATTCTCAGGGGAGAGTTTATTTTATTTTGAGTGGTATGCGTTTTATAAACGACTGAACAACTTGCCCCAGTGGCCACCTATACGCCCTTAGTCTCATCATGCCACAAGTCTGGGGTTCGAATCCCCCTCGCCCCAGACTTTTTGTTTCTTTTATTTTTTCATGGTTTTACTACTTGTTTGAAAATATAATGAATTGAAGGAAAGTTACTAACACTGAGCGCGCGCTGGCCCAGTGGTTTGGTTTTGGGTATGTGACCTAAAGGGCGTGAGTTCAACCCCTCTAGGTGACAAAATCATATTTTTTATCACTTTTCACACTAAATTTCTTCACAACTTCACACAATTATTTAACCTATCAAATTAAATCATTTTCACTTCATTTTTCACACACTTTTTATTTAACATATCTATTTTGTGAATAATCAAAAAAATCATAAAAATATTATTTATTTCATATATTTTTATTAGGTTTAAAATAGTATGTTTTAGGTGTTTTCTTAAATACCTTAATACATATTTTCACTTTATTTTAACCTAATCATTTTTGTAAATAAAGTTTATGATGAAACCCTAATTGATTAGGTCTTAATTAAGTAAAATCTTTATTTTTACTTTAATTAAGTTGACTTTTGTCAATTCTTAAAACTGTTTTCAATCTCTGATTAAATCAAATGATTAGGGTTTTCAAACAACAAAACCTCATATCATTCCAAATCATTTTCAAATTTCTGTTATAACCAGTACTGTAAAGTACTGGGCCTCTAATAGAGTGTAAGTCCCAAAAACCTTCTCTTCTTAGCTTGTTTTCAAAACTGTATTTTCAAAATCTTCTTTCTGTTTTCAAAACATTCTTCTGGTATTTGAAGGGCATTATTCCCGGTGAAACTCTTCAGATACCTATGTGACCTTTGTCCATCTTCACTTCTTCTGTTTTCAAAAACCATTAACTGTTTATCATATATACATTCAACTGTTATCAACAAAAACAACAAAAATACTGTTGAGGCTCTGTACATACTTCTTCAATGGCCTCCACTCCATCCAGGTTAGGCTTTACAAGCTTTCAATTTACAGTCTTTGTTTAAATTACTGTCAAATATAAACTGTGCATATATTAGTTTAGAACTGCGTTTGAGTATAAACCTTAGGACAGTTAAACTATATATATATTATTAGGAATATGACCTAGGATTGAGAATGTCTTCCCGGTGAAGGCTCTTTCCTAATTAGAGATCTGTAGTTCAAACCCCCAAGATGAATTATTCCCGGTGAAACATCTTGGCAAAAACCTTAGAATCCAAATAATAGGACACATCCACCCAAAGAGGAATTATTCCCGGTGAAACCTCTTACCCATTTGCTTAGAGCCAAAATAAGTTCAAAACTACATAGCTTTCTCTTGTGCTATAACAAGGACCCTCGATTAGCCTCCTCTTGGGCTTTGTACAAGGACCCACAGGCTTCTTAAAAGCATTTCCAGCTTCCTCTTGAGCTTGTATACAAGGACCCATCAGGTTTCTTATAAACATAGGAACAGGTCTTTAGTCACCTTTTAGCCTACCCTGGTGAGTTTCTTCCAATTTAAACCAGACTTTAAACAAGCTAAGTTTGTCTCAATTTTGCATTGAGTACACTTTTTGGAATGAGAGACATGGACAGTCTCTGTCACCCTTATCTTCATCAATCTTCCTTAGCAGAGTCTAGGATCCATGTTTGATCATCCTCAGCATGTGTCAGCCTTCATCTTGGGCTTTAAACAAGAAGTCTCCATTAGATAATCTTTCTGCCATTCATTTTAACAAAATCCCCTGGAAAGGGTTAGCCTCCAACATCTGTCTAAAATGTCAAAATCCCTGGAAAGGGTTAGCTTCCACACATTCCTTCATTTTAAATATAAAACCCCTGGAAAGGGTTAGCCTCCAAAGTCAATTAATAAATAATTTCATTCTCTTAGGAGATAATTTCCCCAAAAGAGTCAAAACCCCTGGAAAGGGTCAGCCTCCAAAAACATGATAAAAGTCAGTCTTTTAACAGACAAATTCACCAGCTGAGTCAAAATCCCTGGAAAGGGTTAGCTTCCAAAGAAAAACAGTCTTTTAATAAATAAAACCTCCTCTGTAGAGTCAAAACCAACAAAAACAGTTAGCCTCAACCTTGGGCTTCATACAAGGCACCCAAACAATAAAACTCCCCTGTTAAGAGTCAGCCTCAACCTTGGGCATTGTACAAGGCAGATAATAGAGTCTCCCCAGTGAGTTCTTCATCACTTAGTAGCCACAACCTTGGGCTTTGTACAAGGCAGATAAACCATATCTTTCATGTGTCAAAGATTACTAACACTTAGGATCTTTCCCCATATAGTCATCAATACCTAATTCATTTAAGAGTCCGCCACAACCTTGGGCTTTGTACAAGGCAGAAAATAGTTTTTTTCCTAGCTAGAGTCAGCCACAACCTTGGGCTTTGTACAAGGCATATAAATAGAGTCTCCCTAAGTAGAGTCAGCCTCAATTCTGGGCTTTGTACAGAACACTAAAATACCCTGTAATTAATCCCCAGTGGAGTCATCTCCCAGAGTCATTAATATTAATTAATCAATCAAAAAAAGCCTCAAGCTTGGGCCTCATACAAGCCAGCTAAAGTCAAATCTTTTATACAGTAGATAGACATAGCTTATCTCTATAGAGAGATATTTTTACTACTCTACCACATTCAAACAAACAAACATTTCATTTCAATTTTAATCAAGTCTCCCATTTAGGATTTTGAAAGGCATGAGCTGGCAGTAAAACCCAGACATGTGGTAACTTTCCCTAATTTGGATGAGCATCTTTCTTTCATTTAAGAGGCATTTGACTGGTATACTTGCACATACACAAGTAAGGTCCCCCTCTTGAATGAAACGAATTCAGTTATTCTGTCACTCCTTTAAATGTTTGTGGTAGAATAGTACTAATACCTCTCTGTAGAGATAATTTCATGTCTCTTTACTGTAAACAGAGATTTAATTTCAAGCTTCAACCTTGAGCTTCAAACAAGGCACCAAAAATAATTAATTTCCCTAGTTAGTTCCCCGAACTACATTAAGCTCTGACTTCCACTAGGGATATGTAGGCATGAGGTTCACAAGGAATCTCAGCGAGCTAATAAAATACCAAAAATAGTCAGTCTGTCTGTCTGTCTGTCTTCTTTAATCAATTCAATTCCTTCTCCTAATACAAAGGAGAAACTTTCCCAATCATTAGCAATAAACACAAACACAATGACACAGAGAAGGTTCCTGTAGAGTACTACAGATATGTAGGGTGTTTAAACACTTCCCTATGTATAACCGACCTCCCGGACTCCAGAATTTCTAGTCTAGGTGAAATCCCCACACTTAGCAAACTCCTAGGGTTTAGTTGAGATCTTTTTTCCCCTTTCCTACTCGTAGGACAAATAAGAAAGTTCGTGTGATATCGTAGGAAGAACTGAAACAAAATTCATCCCACCACGGGCGCATTCTCCTTCCAAATTTCGCGTGAAGGGTTTAGCGTGCCGTCCTCCCAAGTGAAACGGGGAGGTAAAGAAAACGACCACCACAGAAAAATGGCGACTCTGCTGGGGATATAAGTGTTCAAAACCTTGTTTTTTCATCCAAACCAATGGTTGACCTGTTGCTGGTCCAGCCCCAATGAGGAATTAGGGATGCCAAATTCCCCCTCAAACAAGAGAGGTCCTGCCTAACCTCTGTGTCATATCATGTGTTTGTTGCATATATATTTGTTTATTATGTTTATTCTGTATCGGGAAAGGGCTTGATTCCCCCTTGTGGTGAGAAATCCTATACCCGGATTTGAGTGCAACATAAGATAGGATGGAGGATGTCTTCCCGGTGAAGGCCCTCTAATCTTGGTTTCCAAATCTACTCTTGGGATTTGCCTGGCTGGTTGTGATTAACTGCGCCACTGCATTCCGAGACTGATTTGTACCAGGAGGACCTAGAAACACATTAACCCCACTTAAAGCCTTTTTTTAGGACGTAGGGCGGTGATTACGGAAGTAACTGTCACGCAGATACTACACTCAGAGAAAACTCTCTTATAGATACCAATCAACGTATCTTTAAGGTTGAGCAAAAACTCTGAGACCCCTAGAACCCGTTCTACAGGTACAAAAATCCTTAACCTTAGTTTACCATTGGGGCGGGATTTGCGTTTTGACTTCATGACCACTGTACCCTTCAACGCCATGTTTGTTTAAAACTCTTGTGTGTGCATTCATGCATTCATGCATCATTCATTAATAAACAACTAAAAACAAAAAGAGTCTTTTTCGAGTCGTTTTTCAAGGAAACTAAATAACGAACGTTTTGAACTTCATAGAAAGAGAGAAACGGAGAAAGGACTTAAGGATCTATACCATGGATTATGGGAGAAAGAGAGCTAGGAAATACACCTTCAAGATTCTCCAGGTCGAGGAACTGGGAAAGCTCGGAAAACTGGTGGTCAACCCCCAGGCTTTCAAGGAGAAGTATGGAAAACTTCTGCCTTTGCTCAATACCAACATGGTGGATGGGATCCTTCCCACCTTGGTACAGTTTTACGATCCAACGTATCACTGCTTCACCTTTCCAGATTATCAGCTCATGCCTACGTTAGAGGAGTACTCTCGTCTGATTGAGATACCCGTGTACGCGCAAGATCCGTACTCCGGTTTGGAAAAGAATCCTGACGACATTATCATTGCTGCAACTACTCCTTTGAACGTAGTCGACATCAGAACTCATATGGTGAGTAGAGGAGGAATTCAAGGATTGCCCTCCAAATTCCTGTTTGATCAAGCTCGGTACCTCGTCAGCATCCAAGATATGAGCGCTTTTGAGGAAGTCTTGGCTTTGCTTATCTACGGATTGTTTTTGTTTCCTAGCATTAACGATTTCGTCGACATCAACGCAATTAAGATCTTCTTAATTGGAAATCCAGTTCCAACCTTGCTTATGCTTATCACTCTGTGCATTCAAGAAACCTGCAGCGAGGAGGATTAATCACATGCTGCGTACCGTTGTTATACGAATGGTTCGTTTCACACCTACCAAAGTCTAGCACTTTCTGGAATATGAGGGATGGCCCTTACTGGTCACAGAAAATCATGTATCTCACTCATACGGACATTGAGTGGTGTAGTCCTGACAACGACGAAACCAAGATCATCTTCAGTTGCGGAAGTTTTCCCAACGTACCCCTTATTGGAACTAAGGGAGGAATCAATTACAATCCAGCTTTAGCCCGTCGTCAATACGGCTATCCCATGAAAAACATTCCAAGTAATATTCAATTGGAGGGTCTGTTCTTTAAGAACATCGACGATCATGGCAACATGCTGAAGAAGGAAATTGCCCAAGCCTGGCGTCTTGTTCACAGTAAAGGGAGAAGATTGTTAGGAAAACATCTTTGCATCTCCCTGGATCCTTACCTTCAATGGGTACGCGTCAGAGCATTCAAGCTCAGGATGCCATATCAACATCAAGAACCTATTCCCCTAAGGGAACCAATTTACCTTTTCTCCACCGATGTTGAAAAACTGCAAGCGGCATTAAACAAGGTATGCCAAGAAAGGAATGCTTGGAGGAACAAGTATCGAATCGTCAACACGGAAAATGTTGAGATTCAGAACATCCTAAGAAGGAAGGATGAGTTACTTGAAGTGCTCGATCGACAAGTGACACAAACGTCACTTTCTCATCATATCCCTCCTGCTTCCTGGATCATCGATCAGCTCACGTCAGAGAACGCTCAGCTCAAGAAACAGAAGAAGATGTTAGAACGTGAAGTCGGCTCTTCGTCAAAGTTTTAGAGTCCTTTCTCTCAGTTTCTCTGTATTTCCATTTTCAAAGTGTGTAAAAAACGGCGTTTTCGCTTAATTAATAAAAGTTTGATGTTTCATAACGTAATTATGGTGTTTCCTTGAAAAATATTAATTTAATTGCATATCATACATCGCTTTAGTCGTACGCACTGACACGAGAATTGTCGCGGATCTAATAGTCACTTTCCTTTCTCCAGAAAGAGAGGAGGAGAAGGAGGTGAACCAAGACTTTCAAGCTGTCTCATCCATACAACACTCGTTCAAGTCGCAAGAAAAGAATGGAAGACTTTGAGCAAGAGAATGAAGAACTCAGAGAAGAGATTAATACTCTCAAAGGTACTGTTGAGAGACTCAATAGTATGGTAGAAGCCCTGGTAGTTGCGCAGAATCGACCAACGCCAGAAGAACCACAAAGGACTGTGGTTTCCGAGATTGTTTCTACTCCTGTTCCTCAGTGTACCATGCCGCCTGATCGACCTTGGGGCATGCCGTATAACTTTACTCCAGAAGGGTACATACCTCCAGCTTCTGAAGCTCCAAAGGTCACCATGAATATGCGTCCACCGGAGGGTTACAAACCTCTGGAAATTGAAGTTCCAAGAGCAACGACAATGGGTTTCGCACAACAGAATGCTGAGATACCGAGATCTGCTGTCATGGCTTCTCCACAGCTCATTATGCATACTTTCCCCCCGCAAGGCGGACAAGTATATCATCACGCTCCAAGTGAGGATGCTGGCGTGTATGAAAGATTGGACGAGTTCCAAGAACAGTTTCTGCAAATGCAGAAGGAACTCAAGACTCTCCGAGGACAAGATCTATTTGGAAAGAATGCTGCAGACCTCTGTCTAGTTCCAAATGTTAAGATTCCTCACAAATTCAAAGTACCAGAATTCGAGAAGTACAAAGGGAATTCATGCCCACAAAGTCATCTCGTGATGTACGCTCGAAGAATGTCAACTCAGACTGATAATCAACAATTGCTCATTCATTATTTTCAAGACAGCCTAACTGGTGCTGCACTCAAATGGTACATGAACTTGGACAGTTCAGAGATTCGTACTTTTCGAGACCTCGGAGAGGCCTTCGTCAAACAGTATAAGTACAATCTGGATATGGCTCCCAACAGAGATCAACTCCGGGCCATGGCTCAAAAGGATAGAGAAAGCTTCAAGGAATACGCTCAGAGATGGCGTGAAGTTGCTGCTCAAATTTGTCCACCACTTGAAGAGAAAGAAATGACAAAAATCTATCTCAAAACTTTGAGTCCATTTTACTACGGACGAATGGTTGCAAGTGCACCAAGTGACTTTACCGAGATGGTAAACATGGGTGTGCGTTTAGAAGAAGCAGTTCGAGAAGGACGCTTGAACAAAGAACCAGAATCTTCTATTGGTCCAAGGAAGTATGGAAATACTTTCCAGAAGAAAAAGGATCAAGATGTCAGCAATGTCTTGCACAAAATCAAGAAGAAATTCCAACCTCAAGTTGCAACAATAACTCCGGTTGTTAACTCAGCGCCAGCTTATCAACCTCAGGTCTCGCAACAACAAATTCAACAAAGGTCGCAGCAACCTCAGCAGCAGGTTCGACCTCCAAATTACAACAATCGGGCTCCAAGGTATCCTGCCTTTGACCCCGTACCAATGCCGTATGCAGAATTGTTTCCAACATTACTGGAAAAAGGACTCATTCAAACGAGGAGTCCTCCAACTCCTACAAACAGTTCCTCACCATGGTATAAAGCTGACCAATCTTGTCCCTATCATCAGGGGGCACCAGGTCACAATATTGAGAACTGTTTCCCTTTCAAGATTGACGTCCAACGATTAGTGAAAAGCGGAATGCTATCTTTCAAAGATACTAATCCAAACGTCCAAGCAAATCCTTTGCCGCAGCTCAAAGAAGCTTCAGTAAATCTGATAGACCAACACCCCAATGTCATTCAAATCTACGACATTCGTTAGATAGGGGAAAATCTTGTCAAGATGCACGCCAGACAAGCTGGGTACGGTCATGTACCACCTCACAACTACTTCACATGCGGAATTTGTCCAAAGAATAATCAAGGATGTGCCGTAGTTCAAGCTGCATTACAAGAACAAATGGACTTAGGATGGATTCAACATATCCGAGTCAGAACTGGACATGACATCAACATGGTTCAAGGATGTCCAGGAGAATACAAAATCTACAAAGTTGAAGACCTTGAAGGATCGGTAGTCAGGTTCCACAAAACTTTAAATGGACTCGCCTACTTTGGAACAGATTTCCACGCTTACAGTAGATGCAGAATCTGTCGAAGAAATTCACAAGGATGTTTGCGTGTTCGCAACGACATCCAAAAGTTGATGGATGACAATACCATTACTGTTCTTGCCAACAGAGAAGATGATGAAGTCTTTACCGTATCTCCTCAAATTAATCAAGTTGAACCTATGCAAGTTAAGTATGACAGCAGGAAGACAGCAGTTGCACCGCTAGTCATCTACTTACCAGGTCCTGTACCGTATGAGTCTGACAAGGCTATACCATACAAATACAACGCTACATTCATTGAAAATGGTAAGGAAATACCATTACTGTCTGTTGTCAACATTGCTGATGTTAGTCGAGTCACCAGAAGTGGACGAGTCTTCAACAGAACAACAGAAAATGTGGAGAAACCTTCAGAGGAAGTACCACATAAGCAAGACAATCTTCCGACCAATGCTGTTCAAGCGAAAGAAAATGATGAGATCTTGAAGTTAATCCAGAGGAGTGAATACAACATTGTAGATCAATTACTACATACTCCGTCTAGGATTTCTGTTCTTTCCCTGCTATTGAGTTCTGAAGCTCATAGGGAAGCTCTACAGAAAGTTTTGGAACAAGCTTTCGTAGAACCAAGTGTTACAATAAGCCAATTCAACAACATCGTTGCCAACATCTCCGCCGGAACTAGCCTAAGTTTCTGTGACGAAGATCTTCCTGAAGAAGGAGTGGACCACAATCTTCCACTTCATATCTCAGTTGGCTGCATGGGTGATACACTCACAGGAGTCCTAATAGACAATGGATCCTCTCTCAA
Organism: Vicia villosa; assembly: GCF_029867415.1. NCBI lineage: Eukaryota > Viridiplantae > Streptophyta > Magnoliopsida > Fabales > Fabaceae > Vicia > Vicia villosa. Next base: position 264,389 of record NW_026705944.1, on the reverse strand, counting down.
CGTCATGCCTAAATCAACATTATCAAGATTATCTTTCGAAGATTACCCTCTAAGAAAAAGTCATGTCATCGTCAAAGCATTTCATGGATCAAGAAAGTCAGTTTTCGGAGAAGTGGATCTTCCCATAACTATTGGACCTCAGACGTTCAAAATCACTTTCCAGGTTATGGACATTCCAGCACAATACAGCTGTTTGCTAGGTCGCCCATGGATTCATGAGGCTGGGGCAATTACTTCAACCCTTCATCAGAAATTGAAGTTCATAAGGAATGACAAATTGGTAACCGTATGTGGAGAACGAGCTCTGATCGTCAGTAACCTATCATCATTCTCCGACATAGAACCAAAAGAAGTTGTTGGAACTAAATTCCAAGCACTTTCCTTAGACAAAGGAAAGGAGAAAGCAGCGTCTATTTCTTCATACAAAGATGCAATCCAAGTTGTAAAGGATGGCACTACCAGTGGTTGGGGTCACATTAATATTCCTACCAACAACAAGAACAGAACAGGAATTGGATTCTTTCCGACATCATCAAAAGCTATCCCAGGGATTGAGGTAGTTCTCCCAATTCAAGAAACTTTCTGCAGTGGAGGTTTTCTTCAACCTGTTCAACAAACAGTCAATACCATCGGTACGGAAAACACCGATGAAGAGGAATGGTTATCCTATCTTCACAAAGCAGGATACATCTCCCTATCAGAGTCTGATCCACCTTGCTGTTATCCGACTAAGGGATCTGAAAGTAAGACTCAACCAGGCAGTAATGAAGTTACTGACAGCTTCACCACCAGAAGTCATGGTTCATCAGAAGAAGCTCCTCCTATCCCCGAAGAGACTTGGGATACATTAGGAGAACCAAGCGGAAAATTCGACTACATGGTGAAATACTCCGCTCCTGAAAGTTCAAGAATCTCTCTTGAAGATATTGTTCCAACTGGATGGAACAGTGATTTTGAATACCTCTCCCAGCCAAAAGAGATGTATAACCCTTGCTATTCAGCATCACCTACTGGTGAAGTCATCATTGAGGATTATATCCCCAAGTCACCTTCCGAGGCTAAGGATTTAGAGTTCACATATCTAGTCAATGCCATCTTGGGAGAAGAGCAAGACCAAAATACAGAAGAGGATGATCTCGAAAGTGTCTCTGACAACGAGTCTCTCCATTCAGAAGATTGGAAGTTCCCTCAAAAGAAAGTCCGACATACTCCACTTGGGAATGGGTATGCTCACACCGCTCAGTCTGCTGAAGTAGAAGAAGATCGCCTGAGTGTTGCAAAGACAGTGGTTGGTAAATCAAGACCTACCACAGGCCAGCTTAAGCCTAAGGTTCCAGATTACTTAGTGCACAATGGGGTTCGCCACTATTGGACAGCTGTTGAAGTTTCAACTGTTGTTCGCACTCCTAAGTAGGAACTTTCACCGTTATTTTGTCCTCTCACCATAGCCCAGGGTGAAGAGATGTTTCATAGGGCTTTGCATTTTACTATTTCTTAGGAAAATGTCCCTCTTTGCTTCGCCCAAAGCAATAGAGTTTTGTTTTATAGGGTCTTTGTTTCAAGAAATGACTGTCCATAAATAAAAATGTCATTCTGTTCCTTCGTTTAGTTTTCCCTTTTCTCTTTTTCGGAAATTGGTAATCCTAAAAAACACCTTAAAAAACATCAAAATTATTAACTGCATACACCGAGTCTTCCCTCGTTGTCTAAATAAAACTTATCACACATATGCAGATTAATCATAAAATACCCCGTTGAAACGTGCGACCGTATGACTTCTCCAAGCTTTGAGTTTCCTGTATTCGAGGCAGAGGAAGAAGAAGACGAAGAAATATCAAAGGAAATTTCACGGTTACTTCAACAAAAGGAAGAGGCCATTCAGCCATACAATGAGCCCCTAGAGATCATTAACCTTGGTTCCGATGGAAACAAAAGAGAGGTTAAGATTGGAGCTTCGCTCAGTTCAGAAATCAGAGAGAGTTTGATACAGCTACTCAAAGAATTCTCAGATGTCTTCGCTTGGTCTTATCAAGATATGCCAGGGTTGGATACCAGTATAGTGGAGCATCACTTGCCGTTAAAAGCAGAATGCCCTCCGGTCAAGCAAAAATTGAGAAGAACTCATCCGGAGATGGCCATGAAAATCAAAGAGGAAGTTCAAAAGCAGATCAACGCAGGTTTCCTCGTCACTTCAGAATACCCTCAGTGGTTAGCTAACATTGTTCCCGTTCCTAAGAAAGACGGAAAAGTCCGCATGTGCGTCGACTACAGAGATTTGAACAAAGCTAGCCCTAAGGATGATTTTCCTTTACCACATATTGATATGTTGGTAGACAGTACAGCAAAATCCAAAGTTTTCTCGTTCATGGACGGATTTTCAGGATACAACCAAATCAAAATGGCACCTGAAGACATGGAAAAAACAGCTTTCATTACCCCCTGGGGCACGTTCTGCTACCGTGTTATGCCTTTTGGACTAAAGAACGCAGGGGCAACTTATCAAAGGGCCATGACTACGCTTTTTCACGACATGATGCATAAGGAAGTGGAAGTCTATGTGGACGACATGATTGCCAAATCAGAAAATGAAGAAGATCACATACAGAATCTGACAAAGTTATTTCAACGCTTACGGAAGTTTCAGCTTCGCCTGAACCCCAACAAGTGTACCTTTGGTGTCTATTCAGGAAAACTCCTTGGTTTCATTGTCAGCAAACGAGGAATTGAAGTAGATCCGGACAAAGTCAAGGCAATTCAAGAAATGCCTTCACCCAAAACCGAGAAACAAGTTAGAGGATTTCTTGGACGTCTGAATTACATCTCGAGATTCATATATCTCATGACTGCAACTTGCGCTCCTATTTTCAAACTTCTACGGAAAAATCAAAGTTGCGTCTGGACAGACGATTGTCAGAAAGCGTTCGACAGCATTAAGGAATATCTGCTCGAACCACCCATCTTGTCTCCTCCAGTGGAAGGAAGACCTTTGATAATGTACTTAACCGTCTTAGAAGATTCTATGGGTTGTGTCCTTGGACAGCAAGACGAGACAAAGAGAAAAGAGCATGCCATTTACTACCTGAGCAAGAAATTCACTGACTGTGAATCCCGCTACTCCATGCTCGAGAAGACGTGTTGTGCTTTGGCCTGGGCTGCCAAGCGTCTCCGCCAGTACATGATTCGACATGCTACTTGTTTGATCTCTCATATGGATCCAATCAAGTACATCTTTGAGAAGCCTGCTTTAACCGGGAGAATTGCCCGTTGGCAGATGTTGTTATCAGAATACGACATTGAGTATCACGCACGGAAAGTCGTGAAGGGAAGCATTCTAGCTGAGCACCTGGCTCACCACCCACTCAATGGTCATGAATCAACCAGTTTCGACTTTCCGGACGAGGATGTCATGTACCTCAAGATGAAAGATTACGACGAGCCGCTACCGGACGAAGGACCTGAGATAGGATCCCAATGGGGCTTAATCTTTGACGCAGCTGTCAATGCTTATGGACGAGGAATTGGGGCAATCATTGTTACACCTCAGGGTACCCATATTCCATTTACTGCCAGATTAACTTTCAAATGCACAAACAATGAGGCCGAATATGAAGCTTGCATCATGGGTCTCGAAGAAGCCATGGATCTAAGAATCAAACACTTGGATGTATATGGAGATTCTGCTTTGGTCATCAATCAAATCAAAGGAGAATGGGAAACACGCCAACCAGGGCTAATTCCTTACAAAGACTACGCGAGAAGATTATTACCATTCTTCGACAGGGTAGATTTTCATCACATTCCTCGTGAAGAAAACAACTTGGCTGATGCATTAGCCACACTCTCTTCCATGATTAGGATAAATCATTGGAATGACATTCCTCGGATCGATGTTATGCGCCTGGATAGGCCCGCTCATGTTTTCACAGTAGAAGCAATCATCGACGACAAACCGTGGTACTACGACATCAAGAACTTTCTTCAAAAGCAAGAGTACCCTCTTGGGGCGTCAAAGAAAGATAGAAAGACTTTGAGAAAGTTAGCTTGTAAATTCTTCCTGAATGAAGATGTTCTGTACAAGAGAAACTTCGACATGGTTCTGCTCAGATGCGTTGACAGAAAAGAAGCAGAAATACTCATGAGAGAAATACATGAAGGTTCCTTTGGTACTCACACCAATGGACATACCATGACAAGGAAAATACTGAGAGCAGGATATTATTGGCTGACGATGGAGTCAGATTGCTACCAGTACGCAAAGAGGTGTCACAAATGCCAGATCTACGCCGATAGAATCCATGTGCCACCATCTCTGCTCAACATACTCTCTTCCCCTTGGCCTTTCTCCATGTGGGGAATCGACATGATTGGAATGATCGAACCAAAAGCGTCCAACGGACATCGCTTCATCTTGGTAGCCATAGACTATTTCACCAAATGGGTTGAAGCAGCTTCGTATGCAAACGTCACAAGACAAGTTGTCGTCAGGTTTATCAAGAATCACATCATCTGTCGCTACAGCATTCCTAGCAAGATAATCACTGACAATGGGTCAAATTTGAATAACAAAATGATGAAGGAACTTTGTGAAGAATTTAAGATCGAACATCACAACTCATCTCCTTACAGACCAAAGATGAATGGAGCTGTAGAAGCAGCTAACAAAAACATCAAGAAAATCATTCAGAAGATGGTCATCACTTACAAGGATTGGCATGAAATGCTCCCGTATGCTCTTCATGGTTGAAGGATAGAAAAACACTTAGAAAGGGGGGGATTGAATAAGTGTGACTTTAAATCTTGGACGATAAAAATAAATTGCACAATTATTTTTATCCTGGTTCGCTGTTAACGAAGCTACTCCAGTCCACCCCCGCAGAGATGATTTACCTCAACCTGAGGATTTAATCCACTAATCGCACGGATTACAATGGTTTTCCACTTAGTCCGCAACTAAGTCTTCCAGAGTCTTCTGATCACACACTGATCACTCCAGGAACAACTGCTTAGATACCCTCTAAGACTTTTCTAGAGTCTACTGATCAACACGATCACTCTAGGCTTAGTTCACTCCTAAGACTTCCCTAGAGTATTCTGATCAACACGATCACTCTAGTTACAAACTGCTCAGCCAACTGCTAAGACTTCCTAGAGTATACTGATCACACTGATCACTCTAGTTCCTTACAACTTAATGTAATTCTAAGAGTATTACAAATGCTTCTTAAAAGCGATAATCACAACTGTGATATTTCTCTTAACGTTTAAGCTTAATCTCACTAAAATATTACAACAGCAATGTAGTGAGCTTTGATGAAGATGAAGATTCTGAGTTTAGATTTGAACAGTGTTTCAGCAAGTTTGATATAAGTTGTTTTGGTGCAGAATCGTTAACCTTGCTTCTCATCAGAACTTCATATTTATAGGCGTTGAGAAGATGACCGTTGAATGCATTTAATGCTTTGCGTGTTCCGTACAGCATTGCACTTAATGTTATACGCTTTTGTCAACTACCTCGAGCCTTGTTCACGCTGTGTCTACTGACGTAGCCTTTAGTAGCTTTTAACGTTCCTTTTGTCAGTCAGCGTAGTCTGCCACCTGTACTTCCTTCTGATCTGATGTTTGTGAATACGACGTTTGAATATCATCAGAGTCAAAACAGCTTGGTGCATAGCATCTTCTGATCTTCTGATCTTGAAGTGCTTCTGAGCGTGATACCATCTTCTGATCTTCAGTGCTTCTGATCTCATGTTCTTCTGATGCTTCCATAGACCCATGTTCTGATTCTGCTTCGACCATCTTCTGATGTCTTGCCAGACCATGTTCTGATGTTGCATGCTGAATCATTTGAGATACAACTTCTGAGCGCTGAATTATGCGTACTCTTTATATATTTCCTGAAAGGGAAATTGCATTGGATTAGAGTACCATATTATCTTAAGCAAAATTCATATTATTGTTATCATCAAAACTAAGATAATTGATAAGAACAAATCTTGTTCTAACAATCTCCCCCTTTTTGATGATGACAAAAACATATATAAATGATATGAATTTGCGATCAGAAAGAGTAGACGGCAAAAGACAAATTACACAGCTATAGCATAAGCATATGAATATGTCTCCCCCTGAGATTAACAATCTCCCCCTGAGATAAATAATCTCCCCCTGAAATAAATACTCGAAGAACTTTGATAAAAGACTTCCCTGATTATTTCGGTAGAGACGATCATATGAGCTTCTGCCTTCAGAGAATTCATAGCTTCTGACTTCTGCTTCCATTGGACAGCTTCAGAACTTGAATTTCTTTAGATCTTCAGAACATTCACAGCTTCTGACTTCTGCTTCCATTCAGGACAGCTTCAGAACTTGAATTTTCTGGATCTTTTAGAACATTCACATCTTCTGATTTCTGCTTCCCTCGGATAGCTTCAGAACTTTGAATGTCTACCAACATTACTTCATGCTAGATTTGTATCAGAACATTGTTGAATGTACCAGAGCATCATCAGAGCATCTCTACATCCTGAAATGTTACAGAACAAAAACTAAACGACAAAAGTCAGCATGAACGAGTTAGAACATAAAATGTATGTTTGAACACATTATATGTATCAGAGCCATATAGGCTGAAATAATGTATCAGAGCAAATAATGTATCAGAGCCATAACATTATATGTATCATAGCAAATAGAATTTTGTCTGAACAGGATAGACAATGATATTCAAATTCTATTATCAGTGCTTCTGATTCATTCTTCTTTCTTGCTTCTGATCTCTGAAGCTTGACAGCACTCAGCTTGCTTCAGTTTCCATGGTTTTGCTTCTTGTGTTTGCTTCTGAAGATTCACTTCACTTCTCTGTACCTGCAAAACACTTAAACCATATAGAACTTGCAGTTCTTGTTAGTGAATGTGTGGGAGCCTTTACCCAGCAACTGATAGATTAATCAAATCATTTATCATTTATCTTCTCCCCCTTTTTGTCATAACATCAAAAAGAAAATTTAAAAGGATTCAGATGTATAGAACGACAAATAGAATCACTGGAAAGTAAATCAAAAAACTTTTTCATTGATAAGCAAAAAGGTTTACAAGACAGGAATGCAGGAAAAGGAAAGGAAACTACAAAGACCAAATCCTAAGACCCTAGCTAAGACAAAGTCTGTGCCAACATGCCATGAAGGAGTGAAACGCCTCATTGACTGCTTCTCGGGCTTTCAGGGAGACTTGGTTCTGATGCAGATCTTCCACCATCTTTACCAGAGACAGCATTCCCAGCATGTGAAGATGAAGAGATTTCTTCGGAATCGATCAAGGGAGAGGAAGGGTTAGATGAAGAGGAAGCTGAGTCTTGAAGGTCGAAAGATGAGGAAGAAGATGGAGATGATGGAGGGCTTTCACCAGGAGGATGAAACACACGTCTCGAATAGTTTCCAGACAACATTGCTTCGAATGGATTCACCTTGAGGGGATCATAGGTGATTTTGATCTTTTTGGGTTTGGAAGGCGATGTTTCAACAGCTTTTCTTTTGTTGTTTTGATCATTTTCATTATTTCCTGGGCTTGATGAAGAGTTCATGATGGGTTTGCAGAAAAATGAACAAGTAGGATTTGATATGGAGGAGAGAGAGAGAAAAACTTGATGAGGAATGCGAGGAGATAGAGAAAGATGAGAGGGAAAGAGAAGAGTTTGAAGAGTATTTAAAAAAAATAAAATGAAACAAATGATGAATAGCATTTAATGTTACGTGACGTGAGGAGAGATAATAAAGACAAATGAGGTGACTAGCACAGTTACCTATGGTCGGCGTCCCTTCAACTGCACGCGCGCTTATCCATGAATAGTAACGACAGGTTTACCATCCCGAGATAAAACGTAACAGCTGTTTTGCTTTAAAAGAGGTTCTGAATCAACTTAGACAATGAAACGTTAGTAATAACCGAATCATAATTTCTAAAAGATTTCAATCAGAACTTCTGACAAAAAAATGTTCCACATTCATTTCAGAAGATACTCATACATGAGAACTTCTCATCTTCTCATTCTGGGCATAAATCCATACTGATGTTCTTCAGAATGAACTTAAACCTATCTTCAGCCAGGGGTTTTGTAAAGATATCAGCCCATTGATGGTCTGTATCAACAAAGTTTAAAGATATGACACCCTTCTGAACATAGTCCCTTATGAAATGATGTTTAATCTCAATATGTTTAGCTTTTGAATGAAGAATAGGATTCTTAGATAAACATATAGCAGAAGTATTATCACAGAATATAGGAATGTTACTCTCAAATATCTGATAATCTTCTAACTGACTCTTCATCCAGAGCATCTGTGTACTACAACCAGCAGCAGCTACATATTCTGCTTCTGTGGTTGATAGAGCAATAGTTGCTTGCTTCTTGCTGTACCAGGAGATCAAATGACTTCCAAGAAATTGGCAACTTCCTGAAGTACTTTTTCTTTCAATTCTGTCTCCAGCATAATCAGCATCGCAGAATCCTACTAAGTTGTATTCTTTAGATTTTCTGTAAACTAAGCCAACATTAGTAGTACCTTTCAGATACCTTAGAATTCTCTTAACAGCAGTTAAATGAGATTCTCTAGGATCTGATTGGAATCTAGCACACAAACAAACACTGAACAGAATGTCAGGTCTAGAAGCAGTCAGATATAGAAGAGATCCAATCATACCTCTGTATAACTTCTGATCTACCTTCTTACTTACCTCATCCTTACCTAGGATGCATGTTGGATGCATAGGAGTTTTGGCTTCTTTGCAGTCCAGAAGATTAAACTTCTTTAGAAGTTCCTTCACATACTTGGTTTGGTGAACATATGTTCCTTCTGATGTTTGATTTATTAGTATTCCAAGGAAATACTTGAGTTCTCCCATCATGCTCATTTCAAACTCAGCCTGCATAGACTCAGCAAACTCCTTTCCAAGTGTAGCATTAGATGTTCCAAAAATAATATCATCTACATATATTTGACAAATTAAAATATCCTTTTCAAAGGTTTTACAAAAGAGAGTAGTGTCCACTTTTCCTCTAGTGAAACCATTATCTAGAAGGAAAGAACTTAAGCGTTCATACCAAGCTCTGGGAGCTTGCTTCAATCCATATAATGATTTCTTTAGTTTAAACACATGATTCGGAGACATAGAGTCTTCAAAACCAGGAGGTTGATGGACATAAACTTCTTCATCTATATAACCATTTAAGAAGGCACTCTTAACATCCATTTGATAGAGAGTGATGTTATGTTGAGTGGCAAAAGAAATTAATAGACGAATAGATTCTAACCTGGCCACTGGTGCAAAGGTTTCTGTATAATCAATCCCTTCTTGCTGACTATAACCCTGAGCCACCAGTCTGGCTTTGTTTCTTACCACTTCACCTTTCTCACTGAGCTTGTTTCTGAAGACCCATTTTGTACCAATTATATTGAATCCATCTGGTCTAGGAACAAGATCCCAAACATCATTCCTTGTAAACTGATTCAGTTCTTCTTGCATAGCAATTATCCAGTCTGGATCTTCTAGAGCATGATCAACAGAAGTTGGCTCGATCAAAGATACAAGACCTAATTGACAATCTGCATTGTTCTTAAGGAATGCTCTTGTTCTGATTGGATCATCCTTCTTTCCAAGAATGACATCTTCTGAGTGACCAGAGATGAGTCTGGATGATCTTCTGACAGATGGTTCTTCAGAAATACTTAGATCCTCCAGAGAAGCTGATACTTGATCTTCTGGTTCTTTGCTTCTGAGGAGCTCTGCTTCTGATGCGTTGCTTCTTGGCTCAACAACTTCTGATATATCAATATCACAATCTGCAAAATTATCAAACTGCTTTGGTTTTTCAGAACCAAGCTTTTCATCAAACCTGATATTGATTGATTCTTCTACAACCAATGTTTCAGTATTGTATACTCTGTAGCCTTTTGAGCGTTCAGAATATCCAAGAAGGAAACACTTTTGAGCTTTGGAATCAAACTTACCAAGATGATCTTTAGTGTTCAGAATAAAGCATACACATCCAAAAGGATGGAAATATGAAATGTTGGGCTTTCTATTCTTCCACAATTCATAAGGAGTCTTATTTAGAATAGGTCTGATAGATATTCTATTCTGAATATAGCATGCAGTGTTTATTGCTTCTGCCCAGAAATGCTTAGCCATATTGGTTTCATTGATCATGGTTCTGGCCATTTCTTGCAGAGTCCTATTCTTTCGTTCTACAACCCCATTTTGCTGTGGAGTTCTAGGACAAGAGAAATCATGGGCAATACCATTCTCTTTGAAGAATTCTTCAAAGGATCCGTTCTCAAATTCACCACCATGATCACTTCTGACCTTTATGATTTTACACTCTTTTTCAGATTGAATCTGAATGCAGAAATCAAAGAACACTGAATGAGTCTCATCCTTGTGTTTTAAGAATTTTACCCAAGTCCAGCGGCTATAATCATCTACAATGACTAATCCATATTTCTTTCCTCTGACAGATGCTGTTTTGACTGGTCCAAACAGATCAATGTGCAAGAGTTCTAATGGCCTTGAGGTAGAAACAACATTCTTAGACTTGAATGCAGGTTTGGAGAACTTGCCTTTCTGACATGCTTCACAAAGAGCATCTGATTTGAATTTCAGATTAGGAAGTCCTCTGACCAGATTCAGTTTGTTAATCTGAGAAATCTTTCTCAAACTAGCATGACCTAATCTTCTGTGCCAGACCCACTGCTCTTCAGAAACAGACATAAGACAGGTCACCTTCTGACTCATAAGATCTTGCAGATCTGTCTTATAAATGTTGTTCTTCCTCTTGCCTGTAAATAGGATTGAGCCATCCTTCTGATTTACAGCCTTGCAAGACTTTTGATTAAAGATTATATCATAACCATTGTCACTCAATTGACTGATAGATAAGAGGTTATGAGTTAATCCTTCTACAAGAAGTACATTAGAAATGGAAGGAGAGTTACCAGACTTTATAGTTCCAGAGCCAATTATCTTGCCCTTCTGATCTCCTCCAAACTTGACTTCTCCTCCAGACTTAAGCACCAGGTCTTGGAACATAGACCTTCTTCCTGTCATGTGTCGTGAGCATCCAGAGTCCAGGTACCATGACATGTTGTGCTTTGTCCTTCTTGCAGCCAAGGATATCTGCAATAGGAATAATCTTATCCTTAGGTACCCACATTTTCTTGGGTCCTTTCTTGTTAGATTTTCTCAAGTTCTGATTGAACTTGGGTTTAACATTATAAGCAATAGGAGGAACAGCATGATAATTTTTAATGTGAGTTTCATGATATTTCCTAGGTTGTGTCACATGCTTCTGTGTGTGTGTTATGTGAAAACTTTGAGCATGTGAAGTGTGCCTAATATCATGAGAGTGGCCATACTTGAACTGATCATACAATGGCTTGTATGTAATTTTCATTTCATCAACAGGTTCAAGTTTGTATGGGGTTTTACCCTCATAACCAATGCCAACTCTTTTGTTTCCAGATACGGCATATATCATAGAAGCTAGCTGACTTCTGCCAATACTTCTAGATAAGAACTTCCTGAAACTTAAATCATATTCTTTCAGAATATGGTTTAGACTAGGAGTGGATTTTTCTGAATCAGAAGGAGATCCAACATTATTGGATAATTTTAAAAGTTTTTCTTTTAATTCAGAATTCTCCAACTCAAGCTTCTTTGTTTCAAATTCAAATTGCTTTTTCAGCTTTTTGTATTTGAGACTAATCTGAGACTTGAGTTCCAGAAGTTCAGTTAGACCGGAAACTAACTCATCTCTAGTAAGTTCAGAAAATACCTCTTCAGAATCTGATTCTGATGTAGATTCTGATCTGTCATCTTCTGTCGCCATCAGCGCACAGTTAGCCTGCTCATCTTCTGAATCATCTTCTGACTCATCCCAGGTTGCCATAAGACCTTTCTTCTTATGAAACTTTTTCTTGGGACTTTCCTTCTGAAGATTTGGACATTCATTCTTGTAGTGTCCAGGCTCATTGCATTCATAGCACATGACCTTCTTCTTGTCAAATCTTCTTTCATCAGAAGATTCTCCACGTTCAAATTTCCTTGAACTTCTGAAGCCTCTGAACTTCCTTTGCTTGGTCTTCCAGAGTTGATTTAGCCTTCTGGAGATCATGGACAGTTCATCTTCTTCTTCAGATTCTGATTCTTCAGGATCTTCTTCTTTGGCCTGAAAAGCGTTAGTGCATTTCTTGATATTTGATTTTAATGCAATAGACTTACCTTTCTTTTGAGGCTCATTTGCATCCAGCTCAATTTCATGGCTTCTCAAGGCACTGATCAGCTCTTCCAGAGAAACTTCATTCAGATTCTTTGCAATCTTGAATGCAGTCACCATAGGACCCCATCTTCTGGGTAAGCTTCTGATGATCTTCTTTACGTGATCAGCCTTGGTGTATCCCTTGTCAAGAACTCTCAATCCAGCAGTAAGAGTTTGAAATCTTGAAAACATCTTTTCAATGTCTTCATCATCCTCCATCTTGAAGGCTTCATACTTCTGGATTAAGGCAAGAGCTTTTGTCTCCTTGACTTGAGCATTTCCTTCATGAGTCATTTTCAAGGACTCATATATGTCATAGGCCGTTTCCCTGTTAGATATCTTCTCATACTCAGCATGAGAGATAGCATTCAGCAAAACAGTTCTACATTTATGATGATTCCTGAAAAGCTTCTTTTGATCATCATTCATTTCTTGCCTTGACAGCTTCACGCCACTGGCATTTACTGGATGTTTGTAACCATCCATTAGAAGATCCCATAGATCACCATCTAGACCCAGAAAGTAACTTTCCAGTTTATCTTTCTAGTATTCAAAGTTTTCACCATCAAATACCGGCGGTCTAGTATAACCATTGTTACCGTTGTATTGCTCAGCAGAGCCAGATGTAGATGCAGGTGGATTTGTCGGAGTTTCACCAGCCATCTTTTAAATGAAGCGTTTTTCTCTTCCTGAATCTTTTCTAAACACGGTTAAGTGCTTGCACCTTAGAACCGGCGCTCTGATGCCAATTAAAGGATAGAAAAACACTTAGAAAGGGGGGGATTGAATAAGTGTGACTTTAAATCTTGGACGATAAAAATAAATTGCACAATTATTTTTATCCTGGTTCGCTGTTAACGAAGCTACTCCAGTCCACCCCCGCAGAGATGATTTACCTCAACCTGAGGATTTAATCCACTAATCGCACGGATTACAATGGTTTTCCACTTAGTCCGCAACTAAGTCTTCCAGAGTCTTCTGATCACACACTGATCACTCCAGGAACAACTGCTTAGATACCCTCTAAGACTTTTCTAGAGTCTACTGATCAACACGATCACTCTAGGCTTAGTTCACTCCTAAGACTTCCCTAGAGTATTCTGATCAACACGATCACTCTAGTTACAAACTGCTCAGCCAACTGCTAAGACTTCCTAGAGTATACTGATCACACTGATCACTCTAGTTCCTTACAACTTAATGTAATTCTAAGAGTATTACAAATGCTTCTTAAAAGCGATAATCACAACTGTGATATTTCTCTTAACGTTTAAGCTTAATCTCACTAAAATATTACAACAGCAATGTAGTGAGCTTTGATGAAGATGAAGATTCTGAGTTTAGATTTGAACAGCGTTTCAGCAAGTTTGATATAAGTTGTTTTGGTGCAGAATCGTTAACCTTGCTTCTCATCAGAACTTCATATTTATAGGCGTTGAGAAGATGACCGTTGAATGCATTTAATGCTTTGCGTGTTCCGTACAGCATTGCACTTAATGTTATACGCTTTTGTCAACTACCTCGAGCCTTGTTCACGCTGTGTCTACTGACGTAGCCTTTAGTAGCTTTTAACGTTCCTTTTGTCAGTCAGCGTAGTCTGCCACCTGTACTTCCTTCTGATCTGATGTTTGTGAATACGACGTTTGAATATCATCAGAGTCAAAACAGCTTGGTGCATAGCATCTTCTGATCTTCTGATCTTGAAGTGCTTCTGAGCGTGATACCATCTTCTGATCTTCAGTGCTTCTGATCTCATGTTCTTCTGATGCTTCCATAGACCCATGTTCTGATTCTGCTTCGACCATCTTCTGATGTCTTGCCAGACCATGTTCTGATGTTGCATGCTGAATCATTTGAGATACAACTTCTGAGCGCTGAATTATGCGTACTCTTTATATATTTCCTGAAAGGGAAATTGCATTGGATTAGAGTACCATATTATCTTAAGCAAAATTCATATTATTGTTATCATCAAAACTAAGATAATTGATAAGAACAAATCTTGTTCTAACAATGGTTACCGTACATCAGTACGTACTTCGACTGGAGCAACTCCTTTCTCCCTTGTATATGGCATGGAGGCAGTCCTACCTATAGAGGTTGAGATTCCATCAATGAGAGTTTTGATGGAGGCAAAATCAACAGAAGCCGAGTGGTGTCAAAGCAGATTCGATGAATTGAACTTAATCGAAGAAAAGCGCATGACAGCTTTATGCCACGGACAGCTATATCAACAAAGAATGAAGAAAGCTTTCGACAAAAAGGTTCGACCTCGCATAATCAAAGAAGGCGACCTTGTACTCAAAAAGATTCAATCTTTTCTCACAGATTCGAGAGGGAAATGGACTCCCAATTATGACGGCCCCTACGTGGTCAAGAGAGCTTTCTCAGGAGGAGCCTTAATACTCACGACTATGGATGGAGAAGAATTCACCCGTCCTGTGAACGTCGACGCAGTCAAGAAATACTTCGCCTAAATAAACAAAAAGAACAGCTCGCTAAGTTGAAAACTCGCATAGAGCGACTTAGGCAAAAAAGAGCGTCTCGGTGAATCGAAAACCCGCAAGGGCGATTCAGGCAAAAGTTAGAGACATAAAAATAAATAATCAATCCCGGTAAACTTAAAACCTGAAAGGGGTAGTTTACGCAAAAGTTAGGGATATATGGCAAGTAACTGTGTTCAGGACAAACTTGATCATTCAAAATCCATAGCGGAGTGTTCATCAGCAGTAGGTCATCTTCTACGAAGCACGAATACAGCGCAACTCGGAGTGGAAGGGAGAGATAACGGTCGTCACGTTTCATCGTAGCCCTTTTCCCGAAAATTACCAATTTCCAACTTTGTAAATACTCCATGGAATCAAGCATTTGGCTGATTACCATTCCATATATAATAATTTGAGCCTTGTGCTTTTCCTTTGCAATCTAGTCTTATTCAGTTTCTTGAAATGCATTTTTAATTTTAACAGTCACTTTCTTGAAACAAATGTTTTCATAAAATAAAATGAATTTACTTGCAAAAATAAAGGTGAAATTTCTTTCTGAGGTTTGCAAACAGTAGGAAGAATGCAAACAGCTGCTCCGAGAACGGTTGAGACTCCGGGAACCCATATTTCCCCATGAGGTCGCTTTGCGAACGTCTCCCTATGACGAGTCTTTACTTCAATTCATATTATTTACTTCGGACAGCGGACAACTGATAGCCAGATATTCCAAACAGAGTTCGAATTACAAGAAGAGGACATCTTCTGATCTACAAGAATTCAAGTCGTGTCATTAGGATTTTACATCCGCGACAATTCTATTCACATTCACTTTACATTTTATAATTGTCATAATATTCATGCATACATTACATCACAACTGCATAGTCAAATTAGGCTTTTAATCGTGAGAATGCCCGAGTCATAAGGGCATGAACTCAAGTTTCCCCTGCAAGTCCTGGAGAAACTTTTTCCTGCAAGACAACGATCCATGTAGAAAGATTTCCCCAAGCAAGTCAACAGATGGTAGTCTCCCTCAAGGAGATAGTTTGTTCACTTTTGGAATTCCTTTGCCGAGATTCTCCTGCAAAGCAACATTCAACAGTCTTTTTCAGATAAGATAGTCTGCTTCGCATTTTGGGCTTCCCCAAAAGTTTGGCATTTCCCCAGCAAGGTCGAGAGATGCCACCTTCTTTTTCGTCAAAGAAAATAATTCAGAATCTCCCAGCAGATCGACAAATGATTCCCCAGCAGAATCAGTGAATGGTAGTCTTCATCCAGAAGATAGTTCATGATCCCCAGCGGAGTCAACAAATGGTAGTCTTTCCCCAAGGAAAGACAGTTTGTCTGTTAAATACTCAAGAGATCGACAAATGGTAGTTTCTTCAAACAGTTTGTCTGTTTCAGGGATGTTTAGTTCCCCACAGAGTCGATAAATGGTAGTTTTCCTCTTAGGAAAACAGTTTGTTGATTCCCCAGGCACCAGTCGACGAATGGTAGTTTTCACCCCAAAAACAGTTCGTCCGCCTTCAAACAAAGTCATTAGCCCCTCAAAAGAGCGCGGGCCCATATGACAATCTTTCGAAGATGCCAGGTCAAAAGGGAAGATGGTGAAGTTTCTTTATTACCGTCAAATGGTATCTCATCTCCAAGTGCTGATGAGAAGTTTGATGAGGAAACAAACCCTTGAAGTTTCTTTATTACCATCAAATGGTATCTCATCTCCAAGTGCTGATGAGAAGTTTGATGAGGAAACAACCTGTGAAGTTTCTTTATTACCATCAAATGGTATCTCATCTCCAAGTGCTGATGAGAAGTTTGATGAGGAAACAACCTGTGAAGTTTCTTTATTACCATCAAATGGTATCTCATCTCCAAGTGCTGATGAGAAGTTTGATGAGGAAACAAACCCTTGAAGTTTCTTTATTACCGTCAAATGGTATCTCATCTCCAAGTGCTGATGAGAAGTTTGATGAGGAAACAACCTGTGAAGTTTCTTTATTTACCGTCAAATGGTATCTCACCTCCAAGTGCTGATGAGAAGTTTGACGAGGGAACAAACCTTTGGAAATTTTCTCTTTACCTGAGATATTGTCCAAACGCAACTAAGACCAGTTTCGAGATTTGGACATCCGGAACAAGAGGAGGTTGTTTACCTTTCTCTAAGTATCAACACTTAGTTAAAGAAGATGGATTGCGCATCCTACATTGCCATCCATTCACCAGAATCCACATCAAGTATTTCTGCAGGAGTTTGTCTCCTCATCCCCCGCCAAGTGCGACAACGGGATCAAATCATGCAAAGATTTTATCAATTACAACATCTCAGGAGCGCCCAAAATTCGGGCATTCTTTGATATTTAAGTCTCTTTTATGCAGGAGAGATCGAGATCTCAATCTCTCTCCCTCCAGATAAAAGAAACTTAAATAGGGGCATCTGTCATACCCTAATTTTTGACCCCCCTGAGATGACATATCTTCAGAATTTTTCATCAGGTCAAGACAAGTACCCAGAGCAGTCATTTCTCCATCTGGTACCTAATCGAGGATGCTCAAAGACAAGAAAGCTCAGGCAAAGGATCAATCAATACAAAGACTAGTCTCTAATACAATCATGGGGCTCAAAAACTTCACTTTTCTCATCTATGATTGATTAGACATCCAGTCATATGAGTACAGGTTTACTCAGGTCACCAAACTAGGGTTTTGAGCCTATCAAGGACTGAAATCAGGGATCACATTTGGGAAACCCTAAAAAAACCTCAGAGGGTCATTCAAAGACATCAATCATCTTCAAATAACTCATATTACAAGGTCTACTGGACATCACACTTCAATTCAAAGTCTACAGTCATTACTTTCACATGGTCGACAAATTAGGGTTTTGACCTAATTCACCAAGATAGTTGACTTCTGATCAGGGCATGAATCCAAAACTCAAGACATGATTCAAGGATCTCTACTACCTCCATATAATCCATTTATATCATCCATTTGGGGAGAAGATCTTATTTCTACACAAAAGCCCAAAAATTCACTTTGTCAGGAAAAAGTCGACTGTGAAGGATCATCATTGACTTTTAAGGTTTTTGGTCAAAAAATGACTTTCAAAGATCAATATCATCAATATATGGATGTCAAAGTCATTTGGCCAAAGAAATTCAAAGAAATTCATCAAGGAGCGAAAAGTCGGGAATTAGGGTTTTTGAAGGCATGGTGAGATCTCAAAATTTCACCTACACAACTCAAAAAACTTCCAACATGAAAGTTGTAGATCTTGCCAAATAAAACAACATCTTACAAGGGAACTTTTTTCAAAAGATCAACCATTTATGAAGTTTTGGAAATTTTGAAGTTTAGGTCATAAACACTTAGAAATTTTTCTAAGTGTTTTAACCTAGTTTTCTTCCAACTTTGGCCTCATTTTTCACAAATTTCCCAAAGGATTCTGAAGAAGACATAAACTAATGATTTAAAGTAAATGTTTAGGGCTTTCCAAATTGTGTTCAACCTTCTCAAAATTCAATTTGAGCTAAGAGTTATGCTTGTTCAAAGTTGGCCTCATGAAGTAAAATTATAGGTCATGTACAATTTGGAACTTTGCAATTTTGTGCATTTTGCTTCACTAAGTGATGCTACACGACCTCTAATGCATCTGAAACCATACCATACATCAATTTCCATCATTGCATAAGGATTAGAGAAGATTCCCAAAAACAAAGGCATGTGATTATGTAATGATTGCATTTTTGAGTTTATGGCAAATTGGTGATTCATCAAAGGAATCTTCTCCCAACCAATTGGAGCTCATTTCTGCAGACATTTGGTCCCCTAAGATCAAGCAAAACCGATGGCTAGGGAGTGGTATCAAAGAGCTCATCATTGCACTTGGAAGATTCTTTGAATTCCTTCATGGCTAAGAAACCAAACTCACTACACTAAGCAAGCTTACTATGATCCATTGCTCTGAGTCAATTGCCTATAAATAGAGGCCTCATTCTCATTCAAAAAACACACCAAAGCAACCATATTACTTGCTTTCTCTTTCTCTTCTCTTGTTCATTGTTTTTCAAAGTTCTTTGGCAAGAAGAATCGATTTCTTCAAACCAGAGCTTATCTTTGGGAAGTGAGCATTCTAACATCTCAAGGGAGGTCATTTGAGGTGATCCAAGCACCTGGATCACTTCTGTAAGTGGAGGAACACCATTGTTGCTCTCACTTTGGAGCATTTGCAGTTGGAGGTCCATGGAGTGATTCAGGAGGTTTCAAGCCAAGCCAATCATCCAGACACACTCCTCAGGTCATAGTGAAGCTAACCAGATGGCTGCAGCTCATCTGTAACTCAGGATTCAACAACCTCCATGTCCACTTGAAGCTCAAATCGAGGGAGGTCCATAGAACAATTCAGAAGGATTCAGGCTACAATAAGCATCCAGTTAGCATCATTGAGTCTCAGGGAAGCTATTGAGATCGTTCATACAAGCCCAGGTGCCCTCAATCATCCTCACGACCTTCAGTTTCAGAGGTAAGTTTCTGAACCTCACCTCTCTAATTTAAGTACTCTTTGTGAAATAGCTCGATTCTATCTTGTTTAGCATCATCAGAGGATTGAAAACCCTCTATCGTCATCCATTTATCTTTCAGTATAGTCATTTAATTTGATTTTGAAATTTTAGGGTTCTTCACGATTTCTGGTAAATTAGTTAGATGTAGTTAATATTAGTCCATGTTAGTTACATATTTAGAATCGTGAGTGAATTTAGAGCAAGTTTCATGTTTACATCATTGCAAATGGTTGAGAAACGAGTAAGTTCAGAAATTCAAAAATGGAGAGCTTGAGGTAGAAGATGAAGATGGTGGTGGCGCGCAAATTTGAATTCTCAGGGGAGAGTTTATTTTATTTTGAGTGGTATGCGTTTTATAAACGACTGAACAACTTGCCCCAGTGGCCACCTATACGCCCTTAGTCTCATCATGCCACAAGTCTGGGGTTCGAATCCCCCTCGCCCCAGACTTTTTGTTTCTTTTATTTTTTCATGGTTTTACTACTTGTTTGAAAATATAATGAATTGAAGGCAAGTTACTAACACTGAGCGCGCGCTGGCCCAGTGGTTTGGTTTTGGGTATGTGACCTAAAGGGCGTGAGTTCAACCCCTCTAGGTGACAAAATCATATTTTTTATCACTTTTCACACTAAATTTCTTCACAACTTCACACAATTATTTAACCTATCAAATTAAATCATTTTCACTTCATTTTTCACACACTTTTTATTTAACATATCTATTTTGTGAATAATCAAAAAAATCATAAAAATATTATTTATTTCATATATTTTTATTAGGTTTAAAATAGTATGTTTTAGGTGTTTTCTTAAATACCTTAATACATATTTTCACTTTATTTTAACCTAATCATTTTTGTAAATAAAGTTTATGATGAAACCCTAATTGATTAGGTCTTAATTAAGTAAAATCTTTATTTTTACTTTAATTAAGTTGACTTTTGTCAATTCTTAAAACTGTTTTCAATCTCTGATTAAATCAAATGATTAGGGTTTTCAAACAACAAAACCTCATATCATTCCAAATCATTTTCAAATTTCTGTTATAACCAGTACTGTAAAGTACTGGGCCTCTAATAGAGTGTAAGTCCCAAAAACCTTCTCTTCTTAGCTTGTTTTCAAAACTGTATTTTCAAAATCTTCTTTCTGTTTTCAAAACATTCTTCTGGTATTTGAAGGGCATTATTCCCGGTGAAACTCTTCAGATACCTATGTGACCTTTGTCCATCTTCACTTCTTCTGTTTTCAAAAACCATTAACTGTTTATCATATATACATTCAACTGTTATCAACAAAAACAACAAAAATACTGTTGAGGCTCTGTACATACTTCTTCAATGGCCTCCACTCCATCCAGGTTAGGCTTTACAAGCTTTCAATTTACAGTCTTTGTTTAAATTACTGTCAAATATAAACTGTGCATATATTAGTTTAGAACTGCGTTTGAGTATAAACCTTAGGACAGTTAAACTATATATATATTATTAGGAATATGACCTAGGATTGAGAATGTCTTCCCGGTGAAGGCTCTTTCCTAATTAGAGATCTGTAGTTCAAACCCCCAAGATGAATTATTCCCGGTGAAACATCTTGGCAAAAACCTTATAATCCAAATAATAGGACACATCCACCCAAAGAGGAATTATTCCCGGTGAAACCTCTTACCCATTTGCTTAGAGCCAAAATAAGTTCAAAACTACATAGCTTTCTCTTGTGCTATAACAAGGACCCTCGATTAGCCTCCTCTTGGGCTTTGTACAAGGACCCACAGGCTTCTTAAAAGCATTTCCAGCTTCCTCTTGAGCTTGTATACAAGGACCCATCAGGTTTCTTATAAACATAGGAACAGGTCTTTAGTCACCTTTTAGCCTACCCTGGTGAGTTTCTTCCAATTTAAACCAGACTTTAAACAAGCTAAGTTTGTCTCAATTTTGCATTGAGTACACTTTTTGGAATGAGAGACATGGACAGTCTCTGTCACCCTTATCTTCATCAATCTTCCTTAGCAGAGTCTAGGATCCATGTTTGATCATCCTCAGCATGTGTCAGCCTTCATCTTGGGCTTTAAACAAGAAGTCTCCATTAGATAATCTTTCTGCCATTCATTTTAACAAAATCCCCTGGAAAGGGTTAGCCTCCAACATCTGTCTAAAATGTCAAAATCCCTGGAAAGGGTTAGCTTCCACACATTCCTTCATTTTAAATATAAAACCCCTGGAAAGGGTTAGCCTCCAAAGTCAATTAATAAATAATTTCATTCTCTTAGGAGATAATTTCCCCAAAAGAGTCAAAACCCCTGGAAAGGGTCAGCCTCCAAAAACATGATAAAAGTCAGTCTTTTAACAGACAAATTCACCAGCTGAGTCAAAATCCCTGGAAAGGGTTAGCTTCCAAAGAAAAACAGTCTTTTAATAAATAAAACCTCCTCAGTAGAGTCAAAACCAACAAAAACAGTTAGCCTCAACCTTGGGCTTCATACAAGGCACCCAAACAATAAAACTCCCCTGTTAAGAGTCAGCCTCAACCTTGGGCATTGTACAAGGCAGATAATAGAGTCTCCCCAGTGAGTTCTTCATCACTTAGTAGCCACAACCTTGGGCTTTGTACAAGGCAGATAAACCATATCTTTCATGTGTCAAAGATTACTAAAACTTAGGATCTTTCCCCATATAGTCATCAATACCTAATTCATTTAAGAGTCCGCCACAACCTTGGGCTTTGTACAAGGCAGAAAATAGTTTTTTTTCCTAGCTAGAGTCAGCCACAACCTTGGGCTTTGTACAAGGCATATAAATAGAGTCTCCCTAAGTAGAGTCAGCCTCAATTCTGGGCTTTGTACAGAACACTAAAATACCCTGTAATTAATCCCCAGTGGAGTCATCTCCCAGAGTCATTAATATTAATTAATCAATCAAAAAAAGCCTCAAGCTTGGGCCTCATACAAGCCAGCTAAAGTCAAATATTTTATACAGTAGATAGACATAGCTTATCTCTATAGAGAGATATTTTTACTACTCTACCACATTCAAACAAACAAACATTTCATTTCAATTTTAATCAAGTCTCCCATTTAGGATTTTGAAAGGCATGAGCTGACAGTAAAACCCAGACATGTGGTAACTTTCCCTAATTTGGATGAGCATCTTTCTTTCATTTAAGAGGCATTTGACTGGTATACTTGCACATACACAAGTAAGGTCCCCCTCTTGAATGAAACGAATTCAGTTATTCTGTCACTCCTTTAAATGTTTGTGGTAGAATAGTACTAATACCTCTCTGTAGAGATAATTTCATGTCTCTTTACTGTAAACAGAGATTTAATTTCAAGCTTCAACCTTGAGCTTCAAACAAGGCACCAAAAATAATTAATTTCCCTAGTTAGTTCCCCGAACTACATTAAGCTCTGACTTCCACTAGGGATATGTAGGCATGAGGTTCACAAGGAATCTCAGCGAGCTAATAAAATACCAAAAATAGTCAGTCTGTCTGTCTGTCTGTCTTCTTTAATCAATTCAATTCCTTCTCCTAATACAAAGGAGAAACTTTCCCAATCATTAGCAATAAACACAAACACAATGACACAGAGAAGGTTCCTGTAGAGTACTACAGATATGTAGGGTGTTTAAACACTTCCCTATGTATAACCGACCTCCCGGACTCCAGAATTTCTAGTCTAGGTGAAATCCCCACACTTAGCAAACTCCTAGGGTTTAGTTGAGATCTTTTTTCCCCTTTCCTACTCGTAGGACAAATAAGAAAGTTCGTTTGATATCGTAGGAAGAACTGAAACAAAATTCATCCCACCACGGGCGCATTCTCCTTCCAAATTTCGCGTGAAGGGTTTAGCGTGCCGTCCTCCCAAGTGAAACGGGGAGGTAAAGAAAACGACCACCACAATCACAACAGTGATATTTCTCTTAAAGTTTAAGCTTAATCTCACTAATATATTACAACAGCAATGTAGTGAGCTTTGATGAAGATGAAGTTTCTGAGCTTTGAGTTGAACAGCGTTTCAGCAAGTTTTTCAGAATAAGTTCTTTCAAAATCGTTAACCTTGATTCTCATCAGAACTTCATATTTATAGGCACCTGAGAAGATGACCGTTGGGAGCATTTAATGCTTTGCGTATTCCGTACAGCATTGCATTTAATGTTTCACGCTTTTGTCAACTACCTCGAGCCTTGTTCACGCTGTGTCTACTGACGTTGCCTTTAATAGCTTCCAACGTTCCTTTTGTCAGTCAGCGTAGCCTGCCACCTGTACTTTCTTCTGATCTGATGTTTGTGTATACAGCGTTTGAATATCATCAGAGTCAAACAGCTTGGTGCATAGCATCTTCTTGTCTTCTGACCTTGAAGTGCTTTTGAGCGTGATACCATGAGAACTTCAGTGCTTCTGCTTCTGAGCTCAAGTTCTTCTGATGCTTCCATAGACCCATGTTCTGATTCTGCCTTGACCATCTTCTGATGTCTTGCCAGACCATGTTCTGATGTTGCATGCTGAACCTTCTGAGACAAAGCTTCTGAGCGCTGATTTGTGCATACTCTTTATATATTTCCTGAAAGGGAAATTGCAATGTATTAGAGTACCACATTATCTCACACAAAATTCATATCCTTGTTATCATCAAAACTAAGAATATTGATCAGAACAAATCTTGTTCTAACAATCTCCCCCTTTTTGATGATGACAAAAACATATATAAATGATATGAATTTGCGATCAGAAAGAGCAGACAGCTAAAGATAATTACACAGCTATAACATAAGCATGTGAATATGTCTCCCCCTGAGATTAACAATCTCCCCCTGAGATGAATAATCTCCCCCTGAAATTAATACTAGAAGAATTTTAATAATAAAAGACTTCCCTGAGTATTTCAGTAGAGACGTTCACAGTGCTTGATCTACAGAACATTCATGACTTCTGATATCTGCTTCCATAGGACAGCTTCAGAACATTGAATTTCTTTAGATCCTCAGAACATTCACAGCTTCTGATTCCTGCTTCCATCGGACAGCTTCAGAACTTGAATTTCTTTGATCTTCAGAACATTCACAGCTTCTGACTTCTGCTTCTATCGGACAGCTTCAGAACTTGAATTTCTTTAGATCTTCAGAACATCCACAGCTTCTGATTCTTGCTTCCATTGGAACAGCTTCAGAGCTTGAATTTCTTCTTTCATCACTTCATGCTAGAATGTATCAGAACATTGTTGAATGTACCAGAGCATCATCAGAGCATCTCTACATCCTGAAATGTTACAGAACAAAACTAAACGACAAAAGTCAGCATGAATGAGTCAGAACATAGAATATGTTTCAGAACACATAATATGTATCAGAGCCAATATAGAATGTATCAGAACAAATAGACATAATGTTTCAAATCATATTCTATCATCAGAATATCTGAACATTCTTCCTTATTGCTTCTGATTCTGATTCTGAAGCTTCATAGCACTCAGCTTGCTTCAAGAATCCAAGAACTTGATTCATCTTTTGCTTCTCATGTTGATCTTTAAAGAGAATTTTCACTTCCTGCAACAACACAACTTAAAGCATAGAACTTTGCAAGTTCTGTTAGTAAAGCAACTGATTAAATCAAATCATTTATCACATATTTCTCCCCCTTTTGTCATAACATCAAAAAAACATAAAAGATTCAGATGAAAAACAAAAAGAAACACATGGAAGAAAAAGATAATTTTCATTGAAGTTCAAATAGACAAAAGTACAGAAGTACAAGAAGATAAGGAAGAGAAGATGCACAAAACAGATGCAGCAAAAGCAAAAAACAAAACAACTAAGACTCAATCTAAGATGACCCTAGCCTTGACAAGATCTTGGCCAGCATCTCTTGAACCCCATTGTTATGCTCATTCTGCTTCTCTATGAAAGCTCTAAACTCAGCATTGACTGAGCTTTCCTCATCCTGGTTCTTCTGAAGAACTTCCAAAGTCCTTGCAAGACGGGAAGGTTCATCAGAAGAAGCTTCACAGCTTCTATCCAATGGGATGGCATTGTGATCTGTAGCTTCCATTGATAGATCATTTGCATGGATTTCCTCAACAGGAACTGATTCAGCAACATGATCTTCTACATCTGCTTCTTGCATAGAAGCATCTCCATACTCTGCAGCAGGAACCTCAGAATCTCCATTCTCAAGTGCCTGAAGAATGGCAGCTAGGTTCCTGGGGGCAGAAGGACCTTCAACTTCTGGTGGGTCAACAACTTCTGGAATGACCAAGCTTTGGTCTTTCTTAGAAGGGTTTTCCCTCAAAAAGTCAAAGAGAGTCTTGAAATCCCCAAGTAGAACAGGATATTGAGGTATCCACACCACAATCTCCCTGCAAGGATTAGCTTCCAATGCAGCAGCCAGTCTTGCTTCTTCCAATTCATCCACAAACTGCTTCTCTTCCAGGGTATATCTCCCTCCGAGACGAGCAAACCAGAAATCTTCATAACTTCTCAGAATTCCACGAGGCCGTGGAGCAGCTTCTACACAGGCTTCCTGAAGTTCTAAAAACAGAGCATCTGATTCTCTGCGTAAGATCCTCCAGAACTTCCTCATAGCGACGTCATTCAAGCCAGAACTTTCAGCAATTCTGAGGGTATCAAAGATACTTCTGAGATTCCTCTTTACTTTTTCAAAAATTACACCAATAGGGTAGACAAGGCGGGATTTTATTTTGGTTTTTGAAAAGGCAGGGTAGGGGATGAAATACGGTTGAGGTTCTCTATCCAACCTATAAGAAGATTCTGCTTCATTATCGGACTCTAACAACCAGTTCAGCTTCAGGACGAGGCTTTGGAGTGTAACTGCAGTCACGGAGCAGTTGCTCATGTGATGCAGAGGTTGGAAGATCAGAACCACTATGGTTGTTTTGAGAGGTGGAAGGAATGTGTTCAAAGTTGGCATGAGGAGGAGGTTGAGAGATGGAGATATTTGAGTGAGGTGGAAAGAGAGTTTGAAGAGGTGGTATATCCAAAACAGGATTGATGGTGGGTGGAGAAGAAGGAATGGTTACAGGAGAAGATGGAGGTGTAAGAACATGGACAGTTATAGGTGATTCTGATGTGGCTTTTTCTGGTTCAGGGATAGGGGCAACCGCTATTGGTGCAACTTCTGAAATACCAGCAGGAGTAGAATCAGGTTCAGAAATACATATACCTTTGGATGCTTTTTGAAGAGCTTTGACCACAGCCTCAGTCTTCTTCTGCTTCTTACTCTTCGGCTCTTCAACAATCTTTGTTTTGCCGCTAGAGATCTCTTTCCTTCTGACGCTCGCCAGAACTTCCTGTTGATTCACAGCCTCTTGAACAACATTTTCTTCATCGGATTCTTGAAGAATCATCTTCCTTTTTCTGGTTTTCTTCTTCTCAACAACTTCAACAATCTCAGCATTGTTATTTGACTTCTTCTTCTTCTTCTTCTCAGCTTCCTTCTTATTCTTCTCAAAATCAACAGAAACAGCTTTAACAACCTTCGCAATGATTTCTTCCGGAACTTTCTGAACTACCTTCTCAGTGGTAGCAGCAACTTTCTGAACTACCTTCACCTGATTAACAGAAGGATGATCAAACTTTCTTTTGGTTCTTTCTTCCTTCTTGCGATTTACTTTAATAGGAGCACCTTTCTCTTGATCTTTAAGACTTTTATCCTCTTTTTGTGACTATAGATACCTAGTTCTGACTTCTGGTACCTCACTATTGAAGAAGGTTTCAAATTCAGCTAGAACAGGTTCTCTTCTGATTCTTGTTCCAGCAAGAGGTTGGGGAGTGTTGATGATAGTCTTAATCACCTTCATCTTCTTTAAAGTGAAAGCATTCAAGCAGGCCCCAGAGGTGACAGCAAGGTCTTTGATAATACCTTCTGTTTCCAGGTTCTCAACAATCTTGGAATGAACCAGAAGATTTGTGATAATTCTACCAAAAGGAATGGTGGTACAACTTTTTTCTCTGAAGGCATTTCTGGAATCCTTCACAGCCTTCCACATATGGTTGAAGATAATGTAGATAGCATCAACCTTCTTCTTAGTGGCAATGCAATACAAAATGTATTTTTGCTCATTGCTGACGAAGTCAGAAGCATGTGTCCCTTTCCTGTGATAAAAACACCCAAGAAGAATCTTGCTCCAGATTTTGTAGAGGTGTCTCATGTCTTTGACATTTTTTGTTTCATTTACGTCTGTGTAGAGAGTAGATAAAACATCTTTCCAATTAGCCCTTTGATCGATTTCAAAAGCTCCCTCAGGGTTTCTTAGATCAAACATCATCCTTAGTATATTCTCAGTCACTACCACAAACTTTCCATGAATGAAAGACAAGATTGATTTGGGGGCGACAACTGCATGTACCCAGAATTCCTTGACAAGATCTGGGTAGACTGGTCCACAGAACTCAGCGAACAACGAAGTCCATCCTTGAAAAATTATATCTTCTTTGAGATGAAATTGGTGTTCTTCAATGTTATCAAAATCAACCATGAGTTCACATAGAACTTCTAATTTATCCTTAGGAATGGAGCACGCAACGACTGGAGTGAGTTTCTGATTTGCTTCATCTTGAATATGGAGAGGAGCAGATGAACCAGCATTTTGAGATGAAGAAGCAGCCATTGAAGCAGAATGAACAAATAAGAAGAACAGATTCTGGGTTTTCGGTTAGGGTTTTAGAAGAGACTAAGAAGTTATCAAAAGAAAGTATGCAAGAAGAAAGAGAGAATGGGAGCGAAAAAGATAAATGATATGATTTGAAAAGAATATATAGAGACGGATTTAAAACAATATGCAATAAAATTTTGAGAATGAACAGTTACAGAATCAAAAGAAATCAATTACATTAAATGGTGAGTGACGTTAGGTGAGAGAAGGTGGTAAATGAAATGATTTAACACAGTTACCTAGATCGGCGTCTTTTCAACTGCACGCTTTTTACTAACCGTACAGACACGCGTTCACCATCCGAAATGTATTTTTCTGAAAGAACTTCACGCCTTCTAATTCTTATCACTGCTTCTGATTTTCATTCTTTAGAAATGATCTTTATTCTGATAGGATCATCTTTCTTTCCAAGGATCACATCTTCTGAATGAGCTGATGCAAGTCTAGGTGATCTTCTGACTGTTGGCTCTTCAGAAATCCTGAGATTCTCTAAAGATGCAGCAACTTGATCTTCTGATCCATTGCTTCTGAGACTATCAGCTTCTGCAGCTTTGCTTCTTGGTTCTACTGCTTCTGATATATCAATATCAAAATCTGCAAAATTCTCAAACTGCTTTGGTTTTTCAAGACCAAGCTTATCATCAAACCAAATATTGATTGATTCTTCTACAATCAATGTTTCATATTGTATACTCTGTAGCCTTTAGAGCATTCAGAATATCCAAGAAGGAAACACTTTTGTGCTTTAGAATCAAACTTACCAAGATGATCTTTAGTATTCAGAATAAAACATACACATCCAAAAGGATGGAAATATGAAATGTTGGGCTTTCTGTTCTTCCACAATTCATAAGGAGTCTTATTTAGAATAGGTCTGATAGAGATTCTATTCTGAATATAACACGCAGTGTTTTTTGCTTCTGCCCAGAAATGCTTAGCCATATGAGTCTCATTGATCATGGTTCTGGCCATTTCTTGTAGAGTCCTATTCTTTCGCTCTACAACTCCATTTTGTTGTGGAGTTCTAGGACAAGAGAAATCATGTGCAATACCATTTTCTATGAAGAACTCCTCAAAGAATTTGTTCTCAAATTCACCACCATGATCACTTCTGACCTTTATGATTTTACACTCCTTCTCAGTTTGGGTCTGAGTGCAGAATTCAAAGAACACTGAATGAGACTCATCCTTGTAATTCAAGAACTTTACCCATGTCCAGTGGCTATAATCATCAACGATGACTAATCCATATTTCTTCCCTTTGACAGATGCTGTTTTGACTGGGCCAAACAGATCAATGTGCAAAAGTTCTAACGGCCTTGAGGAAGAGACAACATTCTTAGACTTGAATGCAGGTTTGGAGAACTTGCCCTTCTGACATGCTTCACAAAGAGCATCTGATTTGCATTTCAGATTAGGGAGTCCTCTGACAAGATTTAGTTTGTTAATCTGAGAAATCTTTCTCAAACTAGCATGTCCTAATCTTCTGTGGCAGACCCATTGCTCTTCAGAAACAGACATAAGACAAGTCACCTTCTGATTCTTAAGATCCTGAAGATCTGTCTTATAAATGTTGTTCTTTCTCTTGCCTGTAAATAGGATTGAGCCATCCTTCTGACTTACAGCCTTGCAAGACTTTTGATTAAAGATTATGTCATAACCATTGTCACTTAATTGACTTATGGACAATAAGTTATGAGCTAATCCATCTACTAGAAGAACATTAGAAATAGAAGGAGAGTTACCAGACTTTATAGTTCCTGAGCCAATAATTTTGCCCTTCTGATCTCCTCCAAACTTCACTTCTCCAGCAGATTTAAGCACCAGGTCTTGGAACATAGACCTTCTTCCTATCATGTGTCGCGAGCATCCAGAGTCCAGGTACCATGACATGTTGTGCTTTTCCTTCTTTGCAGCCAAGGATATCTGCAATAGGAATAATCTTTTCCTTAGGTACCCACATCTTCTTGGGTCCTTTCTTGTTAGTTTTTCTCAAGTTCTGATTGAACTTGGGTTTAGCATTATATGAAATAGGAGGAACAGAATGATAGTTTATGTTCTGAGTTCCATGATATTTCTTAGGTTTTGTCACATGCTTCTTGGTGTGTGTCATGTAAAAGCTTTGAGCATGTGATGTGTGCCTAATATCATGGGAGTGGCCAAATTTAAATTGGTTATACAGAGGCTTGTATGATATTTTCATATCATCCCCAAATTCAAGCTTGTATGGGATTTCACCCTCATAACCAATGCCAGCTCTTTTGTTTCCTGACACAGCATATATCATAGAAGCAAGTTGACTTCTGCCAATACTTATAGATAAAAACTTTCTGAAGCTCGAGTCATATTCTTTCAGAATATGAGTCATGCTAGGAATGGATTTTTCTGTTTTAGAAGGAGATCCACTATCTTTGGATAGATTTAAAACTTTTTCCTTCAGTTCAGAATTTTCCAATTCCAGCTTCTTAGTTTCAAATTCAAACTGCTTTTTCAGCTTTTTGTATTTGATACTAAGATGAGCCTTGAGTTCCAGAAGTTCTGTTAAACTGGAAACTAACTCTCCTCTAGATAGTTCAGAAAATACCTCTTCAGAATCTGATTCTGATGTGGATTCTGATCCATCATCTTCTGTAGCCATCAACGCGAAGTTGGCCTGCTCTCCTTCAGAGTCTGATTTTGATTCTGATTCAGAATCATCCCATGTTGCCATAAGACCTTTCTTCTTATGAAACTTCTTCTTGGGATTCTCCTTCTGAAGTTTTGGACACTCGTTCTTGTAATGTCCTGGCTCATTGCACTCATAGCAGACAGCCTTCTTCTTGTCAGATTCTGATTCTTTAGGATCTTCTTCTCTAGCCTGAAAAGCGTTAGTGCATTTTTTAACATTAGATTTTAATGCAATAGACTTACCTTTCTTCTGAGGCTCGTTTGCATCCAGCTCTATTTCATGGCTTCTCAAGGCACTGATAAGCTCTTCCAACGAAACTTCATTCAGATTCTTTGCAATCTTGAATGCTGTTACCATTGGACCCCATCTTCTGGGTAAGCTTCTGATAATCTTCTTTACATGATCGGCCTTGGTATAGCCTTTATCCAAAACTCTTAATCCAGCAGCTAGCGTTTGAAATCTTGAGAACATCTTCTCAATGTTTTCACAATCCTCCATCTTGAAGGCTTCATATCTCTGGATTAGAGCAAGAGCTTTAGTCTCCTTGACTTGAGCATTTCCCTCATGGGTCATTTTCAATGACTCATATATATCATAGGCCGTTTCCCTGTTAGATATCTTCTCATACTCAGCATGAGAGATAGCATTCAGCAAAACGGTTCTACACTTATGATGATTCTTGAAAAGCTTCTTCTGATCATCATTCATTTCTTGCCTTGTAAGCCTTACGCCACTAGCTTTCACTGGATGTTTGTAACCATCCATCAGAAGATCCAATAGTTCACCATCTAGACCAAGAAAGTAACTTTCCAATTTATCTTTCCAGTATTCAAAGTTTTCACCATCAAATACTGGTGGTCTTGTATAACCATTGTTACCATTGTATTGCTCAGCAGAGCCAGATGTAGATGTAGATGTAGATGTATTTGTTGGAATTTCACCAGCCATCTTTTACTGAAGCGTTTTTCTCTTCCTGAATCTTTTCTAAACACGGTTAAGTGCTTGCACCTTAGAACCGGCGCTCTGATACCATTTGAAGGATAGAAAAACACTTAGAAAGGGGGGGTTTGAATAAGTGTAGTCTAAAAACTTGAACGATAAAAACAATTTGCACAGTTATTTTTATCCTGGTTCGTTGTTAACTAAACTACTCCAGTCCACCCCCACGGAGTGATTTACCTCACCTGAGGATTTAATCCACTAATCGCAACAGATTACAATGGTTTTCCACTTAGCCCACGACTAAGTCTTCTAGAGTATCCTGATCACAACCTGATCACTCTAGGAACAAATGCTTAGACACAATCTAAGACTTTCTTAGAGTATCCTGACCACCACGTGATCACTCTAATTACAACTGCTTAGACACAAGCTAAGACTTCCTAGAGTATCCTGATCAACACTTGATCACTCTAGTTACTTACAAATTAATGTAATCAATTCTAAGAGTATTACAAATGCTTCTGAAAAGCTATAATCACAACAGTGATATTTCTCTTAAAGTTTAAGCTTAATCTCACTAATATATTACAACAGCAATGTAGTGAGCTTTGATGAAGATGAAGTTTCTGAGCTTTGAGTTGAACAGCGTTTCAGCAAGTTTTTCAGAATAAGTTCTTTCAAAATCGTTAACCTTGCTTCTCATCAGAACTTCATATTTATAGGCACTTGAGAAGATGACCGTTGGGAGCATTTAATGCTTTGCGTATTCCGTACAGCATTGCATTTAATGTTTCACGCTTTTGTCAACTACCACGAGCCTTGTTCACGCTGTGTCTACTGACGTTGCCTTTAATAGCTTCCAACGTTCCTTTTGTCAGTCAGCATAGCCTGCCACCTGTACTTTCTTCTGATCTGATGTTTGTGTATACAGCGTTTGAATATCATCAGAGTAAAACAGCTTGGTGCATAGCATCTTCTTGTCTTCTGACCTTGAAGTGCTTTTGAGCGTGATACCATGAGAACTCCAGTGCTTCTGCTTCTGAACTCAAGTTCTTCTGATGCTTCCATAGACCCATGTTCTGATTCTGCCTTGACCATCTTCTGATGTCTTGCCAGACCATGTTCTGATGTTGCATGCTGAACCTTCTGAGACAAAGCTTCTGAGCGCTGATTTGTGCATACTCTTTATATATTTCCTGAAAGGGAAATTGCAATGTATTAGAGTACCACATTATCTCACACAAAATTCATATCCTTGTTATCATCAAAACTAAGAATATTGATCAGAACAAATCTTGTTCTAACAATCTCCCCCTTTTTGATGATGACAAAAACATATATAAATGATATGAATTTGCGATCAGAAAGAGCAGACAGCTAAAGACAATTACACAGCTATAACATAAGCATGTGAATATGTCTCCCCCTGAGATTAACAATCTCCCCCTGAGATGAATAATCTCCCCCTGAAATTAATACTAGAAGAATTTTAATAATAAAAGACTTCCCTGAGTATTTCAGTAGAGACGTTCACAGTGCTTGATCTACAGAACATTCATGACTTCTGATATCTGCTTCCATAGGACAGCTTCAGAACATTGAATTTCTTTAGATCCTCAGAACATTCACAGCTTCTGATTCCTGCTTCCATCGGACAGCTTCAGAACTTGAATTTCTTTGATCTTCAGAACATTCACAGCTTCTGACTTCTGCTTCCATCGGACAGCTTCAGAACTTGAATTTCTTTAGATCTTCAGAACATCCACAGCTTCTGATTCTTGCTTCCATTGGAACAGCTTCAGAGCTTGAATTTCTTCTTTCATCACTTCATGCTAGAATGTATCAGAACATTGTTGAATGTACCAGAGCATCATCAGAGCATCTCTACATCCTGAAATGTTACAGAACAAAACTAAACGACAAAAGTCAGCATGAATGAGTCAGAACATAGAATATGTTTCAGAACACATAATATGTATCGCCAATATAGAATGTATCAGAACAAATAGACATAATGTTTCAAATCATATTCTATCATCAGAATATCTGAACATTCTTCCTTCTTGCTTCTGATTCTGATTCTGAAGCTTCATAGCACTCAGCTTGCTTCAAGAATCCAAGAACTTGATTCATCTTGTTGCTTCTCATGTTGATCTTTAAAGAGAATTTTCACTTCCTGCAACAACACAACTTAAAGCATAGAACTTTGCAAGTTCTGTTAGTAAAGCAACTGATTAAATCAAATCATTTATCACATATTTCTCCCCCTTTTTGTCATAACATCAAAAAAACATAAAAGATTCAGATGAAAAACAAAAAGAAACACATGGAAGAAAAAGATAATTTTCATTGAAGTTCAAACAGACAAAAGTACAGAAGTACAAGAAGATAAGGAAGAGAAGATGCACAAAACAGATGCAGCAAAAGCAAAAAACAAAACAACTAAGACTCAATCTAAGATGACCCTAGCCTTGACAAGATCTTGACCAGCATCTCTTGAACCCCATTGTTATGCTCATTCTGCTTCTCTATGAAAGCTCTAAACTCAGCATTGACTGAGCTTTGCTCATCCTGGTTCTTCTGAAGAACTTCCAAAGTCCTTGCAAGACGGGAAGGTTCATCAGAAGAAGCTTCACAGCTTCTATCCAATGGGATGGCATTGTGATCTGTAGCTTCCATTGATAGATCATTTGCATGGATTTCCTCAACAGGAACTGATTCAGCAACATGATCTTCTACATCTGCTTCTTGCATAGAAGCATCTCCATACTCTGCAGCAGGAACCTCAGAATCTCCATTCTCAAGTGCCTGAAGAATGGCAGCTAGGTTCCTGGGGGCAGAAGGACCTTCAACTTCTGGTGGGTCAACAACTTCTGGAATGACCAAGCTTGGGTCTTTCTTAGAAGGGTTTTCCCTCAAAAAGTCAAAGAGAGTCTTGAAATCCCCAAGTAGAACAGGATATTGAGGTATCCAGACCACAATCTCCCTGCAAGGATTAGATTCCAATGCAGCAGCCAGTCTTGCTTCTTCCAATTCATCCACAAACTGCTTCTCTTCCAGGGTATATCTCCCTCCGAGACGAGCAAACCAGAAATCTTCATAAATTCTCAGAATTCCACGAGGCCGTGGAGCAGCTTCTACACAGGCTTCCTGAAGTTCTAAAAACAGAGCATCTGATTCTCTGCGTAAGATCCTCCAGAACTTCCTCATAGCGACGTCATTCAAGCCAGAACTTTCAGCAATTCTGAGGGTATCAAAGATACTTCTGAGATTCCTCTTTACTTTTTCAAAAATTACACCAATAGGGTAGACAAGGCGGGATTTTATTTTGGTTTTTGAAAAGGCAGGGTTGGGGATGAAATACGGTTGAGGTTCTCTATCCAACCTATAAGAAGATTCTGCTTCATTATCGGACTCTAACACAACCAATTCAGCTTCAGGACGAGGCTTTGGAGTGTAATTGCAGTCACGGAGCAGTTGCTCATGTGATGCAGAGGTTGGAAGATCAGAACCGCTATGGTTGTTTTGAGAGGTGGAAGGAATGTGTTCAAAGTTGGCATGAGGAGGAGGTTGAGAGATGGAGATATTTGAGGTGGAAAGAGAGTTTGAAGAGGTGGTATATCCAAAACAGGATTGATGGTGGGTGGTGAAGAAGGAATGGTTACAGGAGAAGATGGAGGTGTAAGAACATGAAAAGTTATAGGTGATTCGGATGTGGCTTTTTCTGGTTCAGGGATAGGGGCAACCGCTATTGGTGCAACTTCTGAAATACCAGCAGGAGTAGAATCAGGTTCAGAAATACATATACCTTTGGATGCTTTCTGAAGAGCTTTGACCACAGCCTCAGTCTTCTTCTGCTTCTTACTCTTCGGCTCTTCAACAATCTTTGTTTTGCCGCTAGAGATCTCTTTCCTTCTGACGCTCGCCAGAACTTCCTGTTGATTCACAGCCTCTTGAACAACATTTTCTTCATCGGATTCTTGAAGAATCATCTTCCTTTTTCTGGTTTTCTTCTTCTCAACGACTTCAACAATCTTAGCATTGTTATTTGACTTCTTCTTCTTCTTCTTCTCAGCTTCCTTCTTATTCTTCTCAAAATCAACAGAAACAGCTTTAACAACCTTCGCAATGATTTCTTCCGGAACTTTCTGAACTACCTTCTCAGTGGTAGCAGCAACTTTCTGAACTACCTTCACCTGATTAACAGAAGGATGACCAAACTTTCTTTTGGTTCTTTTTTCCTTCTTGCGATTTACTTTAATAGGAGCACCTTTCTCTTGATCTTTAAGACTTTTATCCTCTTTTTGTGACTTCAGATACCTAGTTCTGACTTCTGGTACCTCACTATTGAAGAAGGTTTCAAATTCAGCTAGAACAGGTTCTCTTCTGATTCTTGTTCCAGCAAGAGGTTGGGGAGTGTTGATGATAGTCTTAATCACCTTCATCTTCTTTAAAGTGAAAGCATTCAAGCAGGCCCCAGAGGTGACAGCAAGGTCTTTGATAATACCTTCAGTTTCCAGGTTCTCAACAATCTTGGAATGAACCAGAAGATTTGTGATAATTCTACCAAAAGGAATGGTGGTACAACTTTTTTCTCTGAAGGCATTTCTGGAATCCTTCATAGCCTTCCACATATGGTTGAAGATAATGTAGATAGCATCAACCTTCTTCTTAGTGGCAATGCAATACAAAATGTATTTTTGCTCATTGCTGACGAAGTCAGAAGCATGTGTCCCTTTCCTGTGATCAAACATCATCCTTAGTATATTCTCAGTCACTACCACAAACTTTCCATGAACGAAAGACAAGATTGATTTGGGGGCGACAACTGCATGTACCCAGAATTCCTTGACAAGATCTGGGTAGACTGGTCCACAGAACTCAGCGAACAACGAAGTCCATCCTTGAAAAATTATATCTTCTTTGAGATGAAATTGGTGTTCTTCAATGTTATCAAAATCAACCATGAGTTCACATAGAACTTCTAATTTATCCTTAGGAATGGAGCACGCAACGACTGGAGTGAGTTTCTGATTTGCTTCATCTTGAATATGGAGAGGAGCAGATGAACCAGCATTTTGAGATGAAGAAGCAGCCATTGAAGCAGAATGAACAAATAAGAAGAACAGATTCTGGGTTTTCGGTTAGGGTTTTAGAAGAGACTAAGAAGTTATCAAAAGAAAGTATGCAAGAAGAAAGAGAGAATGGGAGCGAAAAAGATAAATGATATGATTTGAAAAGAATATATAGAGACGGATTTAAAACAATATGCAATAAAATTTTGAGAATGAACAGTTACAGAATCAAAAGAAATCAATTACATTAAATGGTGAGTGACGTTAGGTGAGAGAACGTGGTAAATGAAATGATTTAACACAGTTACCTAGATCGGCGTCTTTTCAACTGCACGCTTTTTACTAACCGTACAGACACGCATTCACCATCCAAAATGTATTTTTCTGAAAGAACTTCACGCCTTCTAATTCTGATCACTGCTTCTAATTGTCATTCTTTAGAAATGATCTTGTTCTGATAGGATCATCTTTCTTTCCAAGGATCACATCTTCTGAATGAGCTGATGCAAGTCTAGGTGATCTTCTGACTGTTGGCTCTTCAGAAATCCTGAGATTCTCTAAAGATGCAGCAACTTGATCTTCTGATCCATTGCTTCTGAGACTATCAGCTTCTGCAGCTTTGCTTCTTGGTTCTACTGCTTCTGATATATCAATATCAAAATCTGCAAAATTCTCAAACTGCTTTGGTTTTTCAAGACCAAGCTTATCATCAAACCTAATATTGATTGATTCTTCTACAATCAATGTTTCAGTATT
Source organism: Vicia villosa (assembly GCF_029867415.1). Classification (NCBI taxonomy): domain Eukaryota; kingdom Viridiplantae; phylum Streptophyta; class Magnoliopsida; order Fabales; family Fabaceae; genus Vicia; species Vicia villosa. The sequence goes on along the minus strand of NW_026705944.1, from coordinate 226,926 downwards.
GTATACTCTGTAGCCTTTAGAGCATTCAGAATATCCAAGAAGGAAACACTTTTGTGCTTTAGAATCAAACTTACCAAGATGATCTTTAGTATTCAGAATAAAACATACACATCCAAAAGGATGGAAATATGAAATGTTGGGCTTTCTGTTCTTCCACAATTCATAAGGAGTCTTATTTAGAACAGGTCTGATAGAGATTCTATTCTGAATATAACACGCAATGTTTATTGCTTCTGCCCAGAAATGCTTAGCCATATGAGTCTCATTGATCATGGTTCTGGCCATTTCTTGTAGAGTCCTATTCTTTCGCTCTACAACTCCATTTTGTTGTGGAGTTCTAGGACAAGAGAAATCATGGGCAATACCATTTTCTTTGAAGAACTCCTCAAAGAATTTGTTCTCAAATTCACCACCATGATCACTTCTGACCTTTATGATTTTACACTCCTTCTCAGCTTGGGTCTGAGTGCAGAATTCAAAGAACACTGAATGAGACTCATCCTTGTGTTTCAAGAACTTTACCCATGTCCAGCGGCTATAATCATCAACGATGACTAATCCATATTTCTTCCCTTTGACAGATGTTGTTTTGATTGGGCCAAAAAGATCAATGTGCAAAAGTTCTAACGGCCTTGAGGAAGAGACAACATTCTTAGACTTGAATGCAGGTTTGGAGAGCTTGCCCTTCTGACATGCTTCACAAAGAGCATCTGATTTGTATTTCAGATTAGGGAGTCCTCTGACAAGATTTAGTTTGTCAATCTGAGAAATCTTTCTCAAACTAGCATGTCCTAATCTTCTGTGCCAGACCCATTGCTCTTCAGAAACAGACATAAGACAAGTCACCTTCTGATTCTTAAGATCCTGAAGATCTGTCTTATAAATGTTGTTCTTTCTCTTGCCTGTAAATAGGATTGAGCCATCCTTCTGACTTACAGCCTTGCAAGACTTTTGATTAAAGATTATGTCATAACCATTGTCACTTAATTGACTTATGGACAATAAGTTATGAGCTAATCCATCTACTAGAAGAACATTAGAAATAGAAGGAGAGTTACCAGACTGTATAGTTCCTGAGCCAATAATTTTGCCCTTCTGATCTCCTCCAAACTTCACTTCTCCAGCAGATTTAAGCACCAGGTCTTGGAACATAGACCTTCTTCCTGTCATGTGTCGCGAGCATCCAGAGTCCAGGTACCATGACATGTTGTGCTTTTCCTTCTTTGCAGCCAAGGATATCTGCAATAGGAATAATCTTTTCCTTAGGTACCCACATCTTCTTGGGTCCTTTCTTGTTAGTTTTCCTCAAGTTCTGATTGAACTTGGGTTTAGCATTATATGAAATAGGAGGAACAGAATGATAGTTTATGTTCTGAGTTCCATGATATTTCTTAGGTTTTGTCACATGCTTCTTGGTGTGTGTTATGTGAAAGCTTTGAGCATGTGATGTGTGCCTAATATCATGGGAGTGGCCAAATTTAAATTGGTTATACAGAGGCTTGTATGATATTTTCATATCATCCACAGATTCAAGCTTGTATGGGATTTCACCCTCATAACCAATGCCAGCTCTTTTGTTTCCTGACACAGCATATATCGTAGAAGCAAGTTGACTTCTGCCAATACTTCTAGATAAAAACTTTCTGAAGCTCGAGTCATATTCTTTCAGAATATGATTCATGCTAGGAATGGATTTTTCTGTTTCAGAAGGAGATCCACTATCTTTGGATAGATTTAAAACTTTTTCCTTCAGTTCAGAATTTTCCAATTCCAGCTTCTTAGTTTCAAATTCAAACTGCTTTTTCAACTTTTTGTATTTGATACTAAGATAAGCCTTGAGTTCCAGAAGTTCTGTTAAACTGGAAACTAACTCTTCTCTAGATAGTTCAGAAAATACCTCTTCAGAATCTGATTCTGATGTAGATTCTGATCCATCATCTTCTGTAGCCATCAGCGCGAAGTTGGCCTGCTCTCCTTCAGAGTCTTATTCTGATTCTGATTCAGAATCATCCCATGTTGCCATAAGACCTTTCTTCTTATGAAACTTCTTCTTGGGATTCTCCTTCTGAAGTTTTGGACACTCGTTCTTGTAATGTCCAGGCTCATTGCACTCATAGCAGACAGCCTTCTTCTTGTCAGATTCTGATTCTTCAGGATCTTCTTCTCTAGCCTGAAAAGCGTTAGTGCATTTTTTAACATTAGATTTTAATGCAATAGACTTACCTTTCTTCTGAGGCTCGTTTGCATCCAGCTCTATTTCATGGCTTCTCGAGGCACTGATAAGCTCTTCCAACGAAACTTCATTCAGATTCTTTGCAATCTTGAATGTTGTTACCATTGGACCCCATCTTCTGGGTAAGCTTCTGATAATCTTCTTTACATGATCGGCCTTGGTGTAGCCTTTATCCAAAACTCTTAATCCAGCAGCTAGCGTTTGAAATCTTGAGAACATCTTCTCAATGTTTTCATCATCCTCCATCTTGAAGGCTTCATATCTCTGGATTAGAGCAAGAGCTTTAGTCTCCTTGACTTGAGCATTTCCCTCATGGGTCATTTTCAATGACTCATATATATCATAGGCCGTTTCCCTGTTAGATATCTTCTCATACTCAGCATGAGAGATAGCATTCAGCAAAACGGTTCTACATTTATGATGATTCTTGAAAAGCTTCTTCTGATCATCATTCATTTCTTGCCTTGTAAGCCTTACGCCACGAGCTTTCACTGGATGTTTGTAACCATCCATCAGAAGATCCCATAGTTCACCATCTAGACCAAGAAAGTAACTTTCCAGTTTATCTTTCCAGTATTCAAAGTTTTCACCATCAAATACTGGTGGTCTAGTATAACCATTGTTACCATTGTATTGCTCAGCAGAGCCAGATGTAGATGTATTTGTTGGAATTTCACCAGCCATCTTTTACTGAAGCGTTTTTCTCTTCCTGAATCTTTTCCAAACACGGTTAAGTGCTTGCACCTTAGAACCGGCGCTCTGATACCAATTGAAGGATAGAAAAACACTTAGAAAGGGGGGGTTTGAATAAGTGTAGTCTAAAAATTTGAACGATAAAAACAATTTGCACAGTTATTTTTATCCTGGTTCGTTGTTAACTAAACTACTCCAGTCGACCCCCACGGAGTGATTTACCTCACCTGAGGATTTAATACACTAATCGCAACAGATTACAATGGTTTTCCACTTAGCCCACGACTAAGTCTTCTAGAGTATCCTGATCACAACCTGATCACTCTAGGAATAAATGCTTAGACACAATCTAAGACTTTCTTAGAGTATCCTGACCACCACGTGATCACTCTAATTACAACTACTTAGACACAAGCTAAGACTTCCTAGAGTATCCTGATCAACACTTGATCACTCTAGTTACTTACAAATTAATGTAATCAATTCTAAGAGTATTACAAATGCTTCTGAAAAGCTATAATCACAACAGTGATATTTCTCTTAAAGTTTAAGCTTAATCTCACTAATATATTACAACATCAATGGAGTGAGCTTTGATGAAGATGAAGTTTCTGAGCTTTGATTTGAACAGCGTTTCAGCAAGTTTTTCATAATAAGTTCTTTCAAAATCGTTAACCTTGCTTCTCATTAGAACTTCATATTTATAGGCACTTGAGAAGATGACTGTTGGGAGCATTTAATGCTTTGCGTATTCCGTACAGCATTGCATTTAATGTTTCACGCTTTTGTCAACTACCTCGAGCCTTGTTCACGCTGTGTCTACTGACGTTGCCTTTAATAGCTTCCAACGTTCCTTTTGTTAGTCAGCGTAGCCTGCCACCTGTAATTTCTTCTGATCTGATGTTTGTGTATACAGCGTTTGAATATCATCAGAGTCAAACAGCTTGGTGCATAGTGTAACACCCCAAATCTACCCAACGAATATTTAATAAAATCAGAGTGCGGAAATTCAACATACAATTGGGATGTCACATTCAACGTAAAACAACAAACAACTTAATCACATATATCATAGATACATAGCACATAACTCGGATGAACCGATAAAACCTGTTTACTCTTTTAAAAAAAATAAAAACAACTTTTATTAATAATAATAATATCAATTATTCAACTTCACTTCGCATAATATTTTTATTAAACTAAAACAACTTCACCAACATCATATTACTTCATAAATTCCACTTAAAAGTTAACAACTTATAGTTATAACAACAATTAAAAGACAATCGTTCATCCCCCTGAGTGCTACGTATCAGAGCAAGACCCAACTCGAACTAACAGCAACTAAAGACTTCATAAAATCACTTCAATCTCCCACCGCTATCTTGAGTACCTGTCCATTTCCCATGGTAGGGAAACATCATTCAGAAGGGGTGAGATATCCAACAATATAAACAACCGTATGATAAATAATATATTAGGATTAAATCATACAAAATTATCACTTCACAGTCATAAAACTATAAATGACTTCACATCGCAAAAATCAACTCATGTCACTTCAAATGAGACACAACTGTGCATATGCATGTGGTACCCAGGGCTTCAGCCCCCATCGCCAATTGCCAGTTAAACAGAGGCATCAAGGCATAAGCCTTCGTCGCTAATTTGCCAATCCAGGCCGTCGCCAAAATATGCAATGTATGCAACTCGATAATGCACATCACACAACATACAACATAAACAACAAATCCTCGTCGCCAGGCATAAGCCTATATGACCAATTCATTTACCAATAATTAGTGGTAAATATCGTCACTGAAACATCCTGCAACTTCGCATAAAACAACAAAATATAGCAACATACACATCATTGATAAATCCCAAAGAAAATAGCAGCCCATCGTATTCAACATAATGCACGAAACAACTAATATACAACAACGTCATAATAATTTCATACTCATTCAACACTCTAACAAAATATTTTTATTAACTTATTCTATACTCTTAACTCGCGAAAATTTATAATAATTAATAATTATAACTCGACAGAGTTTCCAAGAACTCTAAATAATTCTATAATAATCTCTACAAGTCTAAAGTGCCAAAAAAAGTACTCTACTGACAACATCTAGCAATTTTCTGCAACTAATTCCTCAACAATAATAATTATAAACCCTAGGTTAATTTTCCACCACCATTGATTGAACTTTTATAACCTTATTCACCGACGTCAATCAATTTCAACATTCAACAATACAATCACAACACACGAAACAGAGGCAATCATACAACCATAACCCCCACATATCATTCATCATAATCCTGTTTATAGAGCTAGAACCCCACCCTTACCTTGGATATGAGATTTCTCTACTCTCCCGGTTGCCATAGCTTATGCCGCCGCTTCCATCTTTTCTCCGAAAATCTTTTCTAACAACGTGCAGAGACGCAACAAAAACCTGTTCGGAAATCGCTTTGTCAGACGGACTTAAAATCATCAAAACGAAAATCGCTCCGGTCAGAAGTTACCTCTACGAGTCTGGAACGTTGTGTCCAAGAACCGCGACGATCCAACGGTTGGATTGGGAGAAACGTCCATTTTATTAAGGTGTCTCACTGCAGAAACTTGCTGCGAAAATTGGACTGCCTCTAGATTTTCTCTTCCGCCATGGCTCTCTTCTTCATCTCTCCTCCAAACCCTATTCCTCTTTGTGTTATGATAGTTCTTCCTTCTTCCAAATTCTAAATCCAACATAATTGGGCCTAAGTTACATACCCCCTCCTTACTTCACAACAACTCAAATTAAATCCAAAGTTATTTTTAAGCTCATTAATAAAATAACACTTCAACTTTATTTCACCAAATTAATCTGATTAATTATCATGCCAACTTAATAAAATAATTCCGGCTTCGTCGATAAAATTCGAATTAAATACAAATAGTCCAATATTAATAATAATATTATTTCTTCAACGAAATCAACTTTATTAATTCTCCGACTAACCGAATAAAATCCAACTTTAACTTAATAATCCAAATACGCTTCCCAAAATAATACCGACAATTCCGATTGATCCTCGAACTTCGATTAAATCCAATGATTAAATTCTTAAATAATTTAATTAATTAATTAATTAAATTCGGGGCGTTACAACTCTCCCCCACTTGAATATTTTCGTCCTCGAAAATCTATCCGACACAACCATCCTCAACCTCGCTTATACTTGACTATACAACATCACAAAATACTCTTATCAACAAGATTCTCGTTATAGCATCCATCACTTTACTCACCATCAAGATAGCAAGATACGTCTATACCATCCAACACAATTTTCGTCCACTATCAACAAGAGATTAAGGGTGATCAAGTCCTCAATTTGTCAATAGACAGCCGACAACGATATTGAAGTATAAACCATCATTACCAACATTAATAGTGTTCTTTTCCCAATTGTACTCACCGACTCGCATTTCCTATCCTAACTCACAATTCAAAACTTCCCAACAACTTCTACAACTTTTTCCAAATTTTCAGGAAGAATCGCCCAACTTCAAACACACTTATCTCTTTCAATACAGACCTCCCAAACACAAAATTATATTCCAAAATGAAGGTAATTTCATGTAGATTCCAGAACTTCAAGAATCTCTTAAATCCGATTTACGAGTATAAAGTTATCATCCTTGCAATGGCACTGGTCCAGAATTCCCGTATGCAGAATTTTCCAAAAATCAGCATCAGACCCAAATATCAAAATGCACTTTTCTTCCTCTTCACAAATTTCCTGAAGATAAATCTTATATGCAAACTATAGGGAATTTCGTAAGCTTTTCAAAAAGTCCATAATCGCTTCAATCAAAACCACGAGTAAAAAGTTATGCCCCTTTTACTGACAGCTGTTCCATAATTGCAAAAATCAGAATTTGAGGTTGATGGACATAAGTTCCATCTATCTCTCTTGCTTCCAAGATCTACCAACATCCTTTCTTCATTCAAGACGCTCCAACTTGTCAAACAACTAAAATCTTAAATCCATGTTACCTCGGAAAACAACACAACTTAAACAATAATTGCACTGTAGCCAACTGCAGCACACCAACATATTACAACTGAATAGATCCGAGAAGCACCGCTTCTCCCCCACTTAGCTTCGAGCCAACTCCTGCAACCAACAACTAGAAAATAAACAAGTATCGACAGTGTTTCACACACTTGTCGCATACAAAAGGATAAATAATATTAGACAACACTGGCCGGACAGACCGACCTGCTCTGATACCAATTGTAACACCCCAAATCTACCCAACGAATATTTAATAAAATCAGAGTGCGGAAATTCAACATACAATTGGGATGTCACATTCAACGTAAAACAACAAACAACTTAATCACATATATCATAGATACATAGCACATAACTCGGATGAACCGATAAAACCTGTTTACTCTTTTAAAAAAAATAAAAACAACTTTTATTAATAATAATAATATCAATTATTCAACTTCACTTCGCATAATATTTTTATTAAACTAAAACAACTTCACCAACATCATATTACTTCATAAATTCCACTTAAAAGTTAACAACTTATAGTTATAACAACAATTAAAAGACAATCGTTCATCCCCCTGAGTGCTACGTATCAGAGCAAGACCCAACTCGAACTAACAGCAACTAAAGACTTCATAAAATCACTTCAATCTCCCACCGCTATCTTGAGTACCTGTCCATTTCCCATGGTAGGGAAACATCATTCAGAAGGGGTGAGATATCCAACAATATAAACAACCGTATGATAAATAATATATTAGGATTAAATCATACAAAATTATCACTTCACAGTCATAAAACTATAAATGACTTCACATCGCAAAAATCAACTCATGTCACTTCAAATGAGACACAACTGTGCATATGCATGTGGTACCCAGGGCTTCAGCCCCCATCGCCAATTGCCAGTTAAACAGAGGCATCAAGGCATAAGCCTTCGTCGCTAATTTGCCAATCCAGGCCGTCGCCAAAATATGCAATGTATGCAACTCGATAATGCACATCACACAACATACAACATAAACAACAAATCCTCGTCGCCAGGCATAAGCCTATATGACCAATTCATTTACCAATAATTAGTGGTAAATATCGTCACTGAAACATCCTGCAACTTCGCATAAAACAACAAAATATAGCAACATACACATCATTGATAAATCCCAAAGAAAATAGCAGCCCATCGTATTCAACATAATGCACGAAACAACTAATATACAACAACGTCATAATAATTTCATACTCATTCAACACTCTAACAAAATATTTTTATTAACTTATTCTATACTCTTAACTCGCGAAAATTTATAATAATTAATAATTATAACTCGACAGAGTTTCCAAGAACTCTAAATAATTCTATAATAATCTCTACAAGTCTAAAGTGCCAAAAAAAGTACTCTACTGACAACATCTAGCAATTTTCTGCAACTAATTCCTCAACAATAATAATTATAAACCCTAGGTTAATTTTCCACCACCATTGATTGAACTTTTATAACCTTATTCACCGACGTCAATCAATTTCAACATTCAACAATACAATCACAACACACGAAACAGAGGCAATCATACAACCATAACCCCCACATATCATTCATCATAATCCTGTTTATAGAGCTAGAACCCCACCCTTACCTTGGATATGAGATTTCTCTACTCTCCCGGTTGCCATAGCTTATGCCGCCGCTTCCATCTTTTCTCCGAAAATCTTTTCTAACAACGTGCAGAGACGCAACAAAAACCTGTTCGGAAATCGCTTTGTCAGACGGACTTAAAATCATCAAAACGAAAATCGCTCCGGTCAGAAGTTACCTCTACGAGTCTGGAACGTTGTGTCCAAGAACCGCGACGATCCAACGGTTGGATTGGGAGAAACGTCCATTTTATTAAGGTGTCTCACTGCAGAAACTTGCTGCGAAAATTGGACTGCCTCTAGATTTTCTCTTCCGCCATGGCTCTCTTCTTCATCTCTCCTCCAAACCCTATTCCTCTTTGTGTTATGATAGTTCTTCCTTCTTCCAAATTCTAAATCCAACATAATTGGGCCTAAGTTACATACCCCCTCCTTACTTCACAACAACTCAAATTAAATCCAAAGTTATTTTTAAGCTCATTAATAAAATAACACTTCAACTTTATTTCACCAAATTAATCTGATTAATTATCATGCCAACTTAATAAAATAATTCCGGCTTCGTCGATAAAATTCGAATTAAATACAAATAGTCCAATATTAATAATAATATTATTTCTTCAACGAAATCAACTTTATTAATTCTCCGACTAACCGAATAAAATCCAACTTTAACTTAATAATCCAAATACGCTTCCCAAAATAATACCGACAATTCCGATTGATCCTCGAACTTCGATTAAATCCAATGATTAAATTCTTAAATAATTTAATTAATTAATTAATTAAATTCGGGGCGTTACAACTCTCCCCCACTTGAATATTTTCGTCCTCGAAAATCTATCCGACACAACCATCCTCAACCTCGCTTATACTTGACTATACAACATCACAAAATACTCTTATCAACAAGATTCTCGTTATAGCATCCATCACTTTACTCACCATCAAGATAGCAAGATACGTCTATACCATCCAACACAATTTTCGTCCACTATCAACAAGAGATTAAGGGTGATCAAGTCCTCAATTTGTCAATAGACAGCCGACAACGATATTGAAGTATAAACCATCATTACCAACATTAATAGTGTTCTTTTCCCAATTGTACTCACCGACTCGCATTTCCTATCCTAACTCACAATTCAAAACTTCCCAACAACTTCTACAACTTTTTCCAAATTTTCAGGAAGAATCGCCCAACTTCAAACACACTTATCTCTTTCAATACAGACCTCCCAAACACAAAATTATATTCCAAAATGAAGGTAATTTCATGTAGATTCCAGAACTTCAAGAATCTCTTAAATCCGATTTACGAGTATAAAGTTATCATCCTTGCAATGGCACTGGTCCAGAATTCCCGTATGCAGAATTTTCCAAAAATCAGCATCAGACCCAAATATCAAAATGCACTTTTCTTCCTCTTCACAAATTTCCTGAAGATAAATCTTATATGCAAACTATAGGGAATTTCGTAAGCTTTTCAAAAAGTCCAGAATCGCTTCAATCAAAACCACGAGTAAAAAGTTATGCCCCTTTTACTGACAGCTGTTCCATAATTGCAAAAATCAGAATTTGAGGTTGATGGACATAAGTTCCATCTATCTCTCTTGCTTCCAAGATCTACCAACATCCTTTCTTCATTCAAGACGCTCCAACTTGTCAAACAACTAAAATCTTAAATCCATGTTACCTCGGAAAACAACACAACTTAAACAATAATTGCACTGTAGCCAACTGCAGCACACCAACATATTACAACTGAATAGATCCGAGAAGCACCGCTTCTCCCCCACTTAGCTTCGAGCCAACTCCTGCAACCAACAACTAGAAAATAAACAAGTATCGACAGTGTTTCACACACTTGTCGCATACAAAAGGATAAATAATATTAGACAACACTGGCCGGACAGACCGACCTGCTCTGATACCAATTGTAACACCCCAAATCTACCCAACGAATATTTAATAAAATCAGAGTGCGGAAATTCAACATACAATTGGGATGTCACATTCAACGTAAAACAACAAACAACTTAATCACATATATCATAGATACATAGCACATAACTCGGATGAACCGATAAAACCTGTTTACTCTTTTAAAAAAAATAAAAACAACTTTTATTAATAATAATAATATCAATTATTCAACTTCACTTCGCATAATATTTTTATTAAACTAAAACAACTTCACCAACATCATATTACTTCATAAATTCCACTTAAAAGTTAACAACTTATAGTTATAACAACAATTAAAAGACAATCGTTCATCCCCCTGAGTGCTACGTATCAGAGCAAGACCCAACTCGAACTAACAGCAACTAAAGACTTCATAAAATCACTTCAATCTCCCACCGCTATCTTGAGTACCTGTCCATTTCCCATGGTAGGGAAACATCATTCAGAAGGGGTGAGATATCCAACAATATAAACAACCGTATGATAAATAATATATTAGGATTAAATCATACAAAATTATCACTTCACAGTCATAAAACTATAAATGACTTCACATCGCAAAAATCAACTCATGTCACTTCAAATGAGACACAACTGTGCATATGCATGTGGTACCCAGGGCTTCAGCCCCCATCGCCAATTGCCAGTTAAACAGAGGCATCAAGGCATAAGCCTTCGTCGCTAATTTGCCAATCCAGGCCGTCGCCAAAATATGCAATGTATGCAACTCGATAATGCACATCACACAACATACAACATAAACAACAAATCCTCGTCGCCAGGCATAAGCCTATATGACCAATTCATTTACCAATAATTAGTGGTAAATATCGTCACTGAAACATCCTGCAACTTCGCATAAAACAACAAAATATAGCAACATACACATCATTGATAAATCCCAAAGAAAATAGCAGCCCATCGTATTCAACATAATGCACGAAACAACTAATATACAACAACGTCATAATAATTTCATACTCATTCAACACTCTAACAAAATATTTTTATTAACTTATTCTATACTCTTAACTCGCGAAAATTTATAATAATTAATAATTATAACTCGACAGAGTTTCCAAGAACTCTAAATAATTCTATAATAATCTCTACAAGTCTAAAGTGCCAAAAAAAGTACTCTACTGACAACATCTAGCAATTTTCTGCAACTAATTCCTCAACAATAATAATTATAAACCCTAGGTTAATTTTCCACCACCATTGATTGAACTTTTATAACCTTATTCACCGACGTCAATCAATTTCAACATTCAACAATACAATCACAACACACGAAACAGAGGCAATCATACAACCATAACCCCCACATATCATTCATCATAATCCTGTTTATAGAGCTAGAACCCCACCCTTACCTTGGATATGAGATTTCTCTACTCTCCCGGTTGCCATAGCTTATGCCGCCGCTTCCATCTTTTCTCCGAAAATCTTTTCTAACAACGTGCAGAGACGCAACAAAAACCTGTTCGGAAATCGCTTTGTCAGACGGACTTAAAATCATCAAAACGAAAATCGCTCCGGTCAGAAGTTACCTCTACGAGTCTGGAACGTTGTGTCCAAGAACCGCGACGATCCAACGGTTGGATTGGGAGAAACGTCCATTTTATTAAGGTGTCTCACTGCAGAAACTTGCTGCGAAAATTGGACTGCCTCTAGATTTTCTCTTCCGCCATGGCTCTCTTCTTCACCTCTCCTCCAAACCCTATTCCTCTTTGTGTTATGATAGTTCTTCCTTCTTCCAAATTCTAAATCCAACATAATTGGGCCTAAGTTACATACCCCCTCCTTACTTCACAACAACTCAAATTAAATCCAAAGTTATTTTTAAGCTCATTAATAAAATAACACTTCAACTTTATTTCACCAAATTAATCCGATTAATTACCATGCCAACTTAATAAAATAATTCCGGCTTCGTCGATAAAATTCGAATTAAATACAAATAGTCCAATATTAATAATAATATTATTTCTTCAACGAAATCAACTTTATTAATTCTCCGACTAACCGAATAAAATCCAACTTTAACTTAATAATCCAAATACGCTTCCCAAAATAATACCGACAATTCCGATTGATCCTCGAACTTCGATTAAATCCAATGATTAAATTCTTAAATAATTTAATTAATTAATTAATTAATTAAATTCGGGGCGTTACACATAGCATCTTCTTGTCTTCTGACCTTGAAGTGCTTCTGAGCGTGATACCATGAGAACTTCAGTGCTTCTGCTTCTGAACTCAAGTTCTTCTGATGCTTCCATAGACCCATGTTCTGATTCTGCCTTGACCATCTTCTGATGTCTTGCCAGACCATGTTCTGATGTTGCATGCTGAACCTTCTGAGACAAAGCTTCTGAGCGCTGATTTGTGCATACTCTTTATATATTTCCTGAAAGGGAAATTGCGATGTATTAGAGTACCACATTATCTCACACAAAATTCATATCCTTGTTATCATCAAAACTAAGAATATTGATCAGAACAAATCTTGTTCTAACAAATTTCACCATTGAGTGAGTCTATGGTTGCAAGATATTCTTTCTTTTCAGTTTCCAATTCCTTAATGAGCTTCTTTTGCTTCTCCAATTGTATATAGACTTCAGCACTCTTGACATATAGATTTTTGTATGAGGCTGCAAGCTCATCAAAGGTCAGTTCATCTTCATTGGAATCATTATCAGAGGCATAAACACTCGTTAGAGCTGTGATGTGTTTTGCAATTTCTTCTTCTGACTCACTCTCAGAATCTCCATCAGACCAAGTTACATTTAGCCTTTTCTTTTGCTCTTTAAGATAGGTGGGACATTTAGCTCTAATGTGTCCATAGCCTTCATGAGTTGTATTGAGAATATCCCACACATCTTTGATCAGATCACAGTGCTGCACAAGTCTGAATATATTTTTGTCTATTCCATTGAATAACGCATTTACAGCCCTGGAGTTTCCCAAAGCTAGTTCTTCCTCATTCTTGTTCCATTCTTCTTTAGATATTAACATAGTTGTTCCATCTTTGTCTTTCTTCGTAGGATGTTCCTATCCTTTACTCACAGCTCTCCAGGCTTTGCTGTCTACAGACCAACTACCATACGAGGTTTTCAGTAGTCATAGTTAGATCCATCCAGAATGGGTGGTCTATTCCCAAACACTATTACATCCTTGTCCATAGTACAAGAATTTGTTTTCCCTAGATCTCACCCAGAAGTAAACAGGCAGGGTGCCTGCTCTGATACCAATTGAAATTCTAGTAACACACGATCGATGTTGTGTCGGATGTTATGACACCCACTTTAGGACAGATTATAAAACTTACGCAAAAAGTAAACAAAAACAGTAAAGAACACAAAAGTTGGTTTACCCTGTTCGGTGTACAACAACACCTACTCTGGGGGCTACCAAGCAATGGAGGGAATCCAATGTAAGCAGTATGAATTCACAGTTAAACTCCCCCATTTACAACTCCTCACTTAACACCTACCCAGTGCAATTCCAATCTAATCCTAGACCTGAGTATCTCCAATCACTCCCCCTCAATCACAGCTGTGATTACAAACACACATTAAACAAATAAGAGAGGAGACACACTTCAAAACACATCTTGATCTGCTTAAAAGCTTCAATCAAGAGACACACACTCGTGCTTAAAAGCTTAGAGTGACAAAGTACAAAAACACAAAACACCCTACTCCAAAACAATCATCATCGTGATAATTGCTTGGATCACAAGTAACACAAAGAACACACACACGGTGGAAACACAAAGAGTATAATAATCTTCACGCTAAAAAACTCTCCCCTGAAAGTAGGATTTGCAGTCTTCTTATAGGCAACAGGCAGCAGGACTTGGGCCATGGGCGTTCCAAACATAAATTAGGGTTAACCAAGTTAACCTAATTTCCACATCATCAGGGTGTTCTCGTAGTGCGAGATATTTTAGCATAAATCATACAACACACAATATATAGTTTCCTAAATAGTAGCCTGAGATAAATAAGGAAACATCACAACTAAAAAGTAACAGCTACGACTGGCAGACACTGATGTCATGACATCGAGCATGACATTCAACGAAAACATGTACTAGCTCAACCATACAATCCTGCACAATTCCACACACAGTGTGTCATGACATTAGTCAAGACAACACACACAACAGGAATGTTTTACCATAAAATGCAGCCAATTTAAAAGCATCTACAAAATCCATAGATATGCTATCCCATTTCAACTCAAGAATAAACAACGGTTGCATAAACCCAAATGGCTTCTGATACTCAATCTTTGATTTCTGACAAGTCAAACAAGAATTCACAAACTCAGCAATTTCCGTCTTCATTCCAGTCCACCAAAATAACTTTTCCAAATCATGATACATCTTGGTAGCACCAGGATAAATAGTCAATCCACTATGATGCCCTTCCTGAAGAATACTCTTCCTAAGCTCAACAACATCAGGAACACAAACTCGATCACCAAACTTTATTATACCATTCTCATTAACTCGCAAGTCACATCCCTTGTCTTGATTGATCAGAGTCAATCGATTAACTAAACTGACATCAGATTTTTGACCCGCTCTAATCTCGTCGAGAATACCACTTGTTAGCTTCAACATACCCAATTTGACACTATTAGGAGTTCCTTCACATACCAAACTCAGGTCTCTGAATTGTTCAATCAAATCCAATTCCCCCACCATCACTATAGACATATGTAGAATCTTCCTACTCAAAGCATCAGCCAAGACGTTTGCCTTACCTGGATGGTAATTCAATCTAAAATCATAATCTTTAAGGAACGCTAACCACTTCCTTTGTCTCAAATTAAGCTCTTTCTAATCAAAGAGATACTTCAGACTCTTGTGATCGATAAATACTTTTAATCTCGAACCATACAAATAATGTCTCCACAATTTCAACACAAAGACCACAGCTGCCAACTCTAAATCATGAGTCGGATAATTCCTTTCATGAATCTAGAGTTGCCTTGAAGCATAAGCTACTACTTGTTGATTCTGCATCCATACCTCACCTAAACCCATCCGTAAAGCATCAAGATACACTACAAAAGATTCTGTCGGGGTTCCGGAAAATCAAGATAGGAGCACTAGTCAACCTTCTCTTCAACTCTTGGAATCCTTCTTCACATTTCGAATCCCATATGTACGTTGGACCGTTCCTAGTTAACTTAGTTAACGGCAACGCTAACTTCGAGAATTCTTCTATAAACTCCCTGTAATAACCCGCAAGACCAAGAAAACTACGAATCTTTGACACTGACTTTGGAGCTTCCCACCGAGATACCGCTTCTACCTTCGTAGGATCAACATCAATACCATTCTTGAAAATCACATGACCAAGAAAACTAACTTCATCTAACCAGAATTCACACCTCGATAACTTAGCATAAAGTTTATTTTCCTTCAACAACTCCAACACAATTCTAAGGTGTTCTGGATGCTCTTCCTCGTTCTTGGAATAGATTAGAATATCATAATGAATACCACCACAACTTATCGAGATAAGGATGAAAGATTCTATTCATGTATTCCATGAAAACACTAGGTGCATTAGTCACTCCAAAAGGCATTACCGAATAGATACATATTGTACATAGAAAACAAAATATAAAATAGATACATTACAAGAATTGAGATGAAAGTTGATCTTCAATCGCTTCCGTTCATGAAGACCTTCTTCTGTCCCAACCCTTGTTTTCTCCAATCTTCAATCTTGTCTTCTCCTTGCCAAAAAGTCCTTCTCTCCTTACACAAACTTCGTTTAAATAGTATTAGTATCAGTCTCAGTATCCACAAAAAGTCCAAAGTACCCTTAATGACAGGACATATTGAAACAGATCAAAAAGTGAAGTTTCTGTCCGCATCCATCTACACGGGCCGTGTTGATTAACACGGGTGCCCGTGTTAATTCACTGACTGGCGTAATTTTGAAAATCTTCCCAGACCTATCAACACGGGTGGCCGTGTTAATTAACACGGGCCGTGTAAGCCCTTAACTTCAGAATTTGGCTTTGTGTTCTTCATAAAAGTTGTAGCCCTTTTCGTTAGCAAAATTTTTCCACCGGAACCGCGTCATTCCGAGTTACGAAGCTCTAGTTATGATCAAAATACTACACGCATATCACGATGAGAAACATGCTGAAAATTTCCAGATCTCACACTTGCTAACACGAGCCGTGTCAGCCCCGTGACTTTCATCTCTTTTGCATTTCCTTTGCCACGCTTCATCCTAAAACGGCCAGTTTCAGGTGACACAGGTGGCAGTGTCAGACCTCATGTAGCTTGATTTTTCACTTCCTTCGAAACTCCCCTTTTTGTACTTTTTGGCATTGATTTGTCTCGATTTATTCCTTTAAGCTTGCAAACAGTAAAATACACAACCAAAGCATAAAATGTAGAAGAATGAAGTAAAACACTTGACAATATAAAGCAAAGACGACTAAAATCAATGGTAAATAAGCGTGTAAAAACCACTAATCAAACTCCCCCAAACTTAAACTGTTGCTTGACCTCAAGCAACAATTAGAAGATAAAATGACCTTCCAGGCACACCGGTGTTCATACGTGAGATATCCGTTTATATTGATCAAGAAACAGTTGGTCCGGTATTCACATGACGCGACGAGTTTCTGCTAGAACATTAAACCTTAAGCTCCCCTTTCGGATACCTCTCCAACTATGCTTTGCACTTAAGTCTCTTTCCGATTTTCCTCCTCTTTCATTCGGACAATCACATTAAGGCACTGCATTTCTTATAATGATCATCACATGCATGAGACGAATCAAGGCTTTTTATTTTCTTTTTCTAGCACCAAACGAGCAACATTTGCTACTTTTAATTACCGATGAAATTTTCAAACTTTGCAGTTATATATTGTCCTTTTTGGACGACGTTTGGGGATCAACCTCCTTTGGGCTGAATAACCGGGTGAGGGTTACCCAACTTAGCGAGCCGGTTGCCTTTTACCGCCTTTTCATCATCTGGTGCCAACTTTATCAATTTTTTTTCTCAACCAGTCATCATGCATGTGAATCTGAATTATGCCAGACTGTATCAATAAACTACTCGAGGAGTACTTCTCAGGAGACAAGTACTATGGTGCAAATCTACATGTTAGACTCGTATTTTTTTAGGGAACCAAGGGTGTTTAAATAAACCTCTTCTTGTCACATTATTCCGAACTTCCTGTCCTCAAACAATCCTCCCTTCATCTCTATATACTATTCCCGATCGCTCTTTAAGATCAAAACTCCCAATGTTTGGTTTTACACATCATAACAAAAACATAAAAAGAAAAATGCAAGAGTAAATCCTCCCCCAAACTTGAACTAAACATTGGCCCCAATGTTTCAGAACAAGCCCGAGAGGGGTGACTCACAGAGGGTAGTGCAACTCTAACTGCAGCTTCCTAGCATTCACCAGAAAGTCCCCCTTTTTATTTCCTGAAACAAAAAACAAGCAAACACAAAAAGAAAAATAAGTTGTTAAAAGCATGGGTTGCCTCCCACGAAGCGCTTCGTTTAACGTCGCATGGCTCGACGATCCATTCCCCTTGTTAGGGTGGCATATATGACACAAAGAACACATCATCTTTTTTCTTTCTTTTGTTTGGTAGCAATCCCGTGAACTTAAAGTACTGATGATGTTGCTGCCAAATCCATTTTAGCTTGATTTTATCGAACAAGGCATAAATGTCTTCCAGTACTTTGTCAATTTCTTGTCTTTCATCTGCCTTGTTGTAAAAATAGTTTTCGGGGATACTCTCTTGTTGAAGATTTTCTTGTTGGGTGACCACATCTTCACAATTTGTTAAATTTGTGGTTTTATCCAAAACTCGATCATCATCAAGTTTCCTTATTTCTTCTTCCCCATATTTCTTTTTTACCTCAAATTCTTCTATTCTTACTGCATCCTCTTCATCTGATATTATGCATTTTTCTTCTGGTTCCACATATTCTTCTTCCAACTCTAACTTTCTCCAAATAAACCTATCTGGATAAAAGTTAGCTTCCTTACATTCATTCATAAGGATGCTTACCTCTCTCTTATATGCTTTAAACATTTTAGTCGCCTCTTCCAAAGTGACTCCTGAATCAGGCGACCAACATGCAGGAGATACAGGTGGCAATGTATCAAAACAATACATAGCTACAAAACTCAGACAATTTGTTAGTAGCAAAGTAGAGAAGAATTTATGAAGCAAAAATAATCAGACTTTTTATTCTTTTTTTTTATAATAACATCAAATTCAAATAAACAAAAAGTCAAAACAAAATTTTAGTTGACGAGCAACAAAATTTCAATTGAACTAAAATTAAAACTCTATATTTTGACAGTCCCCGGCAACGGCGCCAAAAACTTGATCGGTAAAATAGCAAATGTACTATTTTGCCTCTGTAGTAATAATAGGGAAATTCCCCGAATGTCGATCTCAAGGACTGCGTAGTAATATCAAGTTCAAATTGTAGTTTAATTAAACAAAAACTAATGTTGGGGTTGTGTTTGCAAATTGTGACTAAACAATAATTAAAATAAGCAGAAAAGTAAATTGGCTTTTAGGGGTATAGTGTGTGACTGTTCCTGTAATAACCTTGGATTTAGATCTCTTCAACAAGTTCATAACCTTTAATTACCGCCCTTTAGATTATTTTCCCCTAAATCCTTAGTGGGAAAACCTTTGAACATTCATCCTAAATCCTAAGTCCTTAGAGAATTATGATGAAATCAAGCCTTTATGTTATCAAGAGTTAACCGGTAACTATAGGGTATCCCTAGTCCTAGGTAATATCTACTATAGTCTAATCGTACAAAAACCTTAACAACCGTTGTCCAGCTGGTTGTTAACCGTAAATCAATCTTGTTGGTCCGACAAAGAAAGCATAAAAACCTTGTACAATTAAATTGAATAAGAAAACAAATCTATTGATGAACTTAGGCATTCAAAATCATTACAGAATCAAATCAGGGACATCCCCTAGCATTAGGGTTTAGTTACTCATATTGTTCAAAGAAAACAAAATATAAAATAGATATATTACAAGAATTGAGATGAAAGTTGATCTTCAATCGCTTCCGTTCATGAAGACCTTCTTCTCTCCCAACCCTTGTTTTCTCCAATCTTCAATCTTGTCTTCTCCTTGCCAAAAGTCCTTCTCTCCTTACAGAAACTTCGTTTAAATAGTATTAGTATCAGTCTCAGTGTCCACAAAAAGTCCAAAGTACCCTTAATGACAGGACATATTGAAACAGATCAAAAAGTGAAGCTTCTGTCCGCATCCATCTACACGGGCCGTGTTGATTAACACGGGTGCCCGTGTTGATTCACTGACTGACGTAATTTTGAAAATCTGCCCAGACCTATCAACACGGGTGGCCGTGTTAATTAACACGGGCCGTGTAAGCCCTTAACTTCAGAATTTGGCTTTTTGTTCCTCATAAAAGTTGTAGCCCTTTTCGTTAGCAAAATTTTGCCACCGGAACCGCGTCATTCCGAGTTACGAAGCTCTAGTTATGATCAAAATACTACACGCATATCACGATGAGAAAAATGTTGAAAATTTCCAGATCTCACACTTGCTAACACGAGTCGTGTCAGCCCCGTGACTTTCATCTCTTTTGCATTTTCTTTGCTACGCTTCATCCTAACACGGCCAGTTTCAAGTGACACAGGTGGTAGTGTCAGACCTCATGTAGCTTGATTTTTCACTTCCTTCGAAACTCCCCTTTTTGTACTTTTTGGCATTGATTTGTCTCGATTTATTCCTTTAAGCTTGCAAACAGTAAAATACACAACCAAAGCATAAAATGTAGAAGAATGAAGTAAAACACTTGACAATATAAAGCAAAGACGACTAAAATCAACGGTAAATAAACGTGTAAAAACCACTAATCAACGCCCTGACTCAAAATATTGGGAGTTCAGCAATAACCCCCGCAGCCACCGTGGCTGCTGTAACTCCAAATTGCAAGTTATATGGAGTACCTGGACATATCGTTTCTGAATGCCAATTGCTACCTGAAATACCTCCCGACCAAATGAACTACGCTCAAGGAAACCTGTATTCTAACACCTATAACCCAGGTTGGAAGAATCATCCAAATTTCTCCTACAAGAACAACAATGTGTTATACGCTTCTCAAGCACCTCCTGGTTTCCAAAAGCCAAACCAAGCTACACCTCAAGCCACTTCTCAAGCACCTCGTAGATCCAACCTTGAGATAATGATGGAAAACCTTGTTTCTTCTCAATCACAACAAAATAAAGAGTTTATGAACCAAAATGCACACACCTTTGAATTAATGAAAAAATTAGCAACCAAAGTAGATGCCTTGGCTACGCACAACAAAATGCTAGAAACCCAAATTTCTCAAGTAGCCCAACAACAAGCAACAACTGTTGCCCCAGCTGGAGTGTTTCCTGGTCAACCACAACCTAACCCGAAAGGTCATGCTAATGCCATTACATTACAAAGTGGGACTGAATTAGACGGACCAGTAGATCCAAGAATCCTAACTAAATCGATGTCTCAACAAAAGGAAAATGAAACCGAAAAGGCATACGTAACTCCACCACCATATAAGCCACTTATTCCATTTCCTCAAAGATTAGATAAGTCTAAAACCAAAGGACAATTTAAGAAATTTGTAGAACTTTTGAAGCAATTAAACATAACAATACCTTTCACAGAAGCCATAACACAAATGCCATCATATGCCAAATTTCTTAAAGAGATACTGTCTAACAAAAAGAAACCTGAAGATAATGAAACAGTGATGCTTACTGCGGAATGTAGCGCTATTATCCAAAATAATATGCCACCTAAGCTGAAAGACCCTGGTAGTTTCTCCATACCCTGTGTGATAGGAAAGTTCGTAATTGACAAAGCACACTGCGATTTAGGAGCTAGTGTTAGTTTGATGTCCCTTTCAGTCTGTGAAAAACTTCAATTAGGAGAATTAGGACCAACTAGGATGTGCCTACAATTAGCTGATCGCTCTATGAAGTACCTTGTAGGTATGCTAGAAAACATTCCTGTAAGGATAGGTCAATTCTATATTCCCACATATTTCATCATAATGGACATTCAAGAAGACTCTAACATTCAAATCATACCAGGAAGACCTTTCTTAGCCACTACTGGTGCTATCATCGATGTGAAACGAGGGCAACTGAGTTTTGAAGTCGAAGAAGAGAAAATTGAATTCATCCTTTCTCAATTCCTTAAAGCCCCTGCAATAGTAGACACATGTTGTTTTATTGACATCATCGATGAATGTGTGAAGGAAATAAAGTCAGAACCACCAAAGGATACTGAAATCCTAAGAATTCCAACACCGCCTATTTTTGAAGACGATCATTGACGTGGGGAATACCAAGACAATCACCTGAGTAAATGCCTAGAACTAACTCCTAATCCTATACCTGGTCCTAAGAAACCTGTTGTAAAACTTAAAACATTACCAAATGATATAAGGTACGAATTCCTAGACGAAGAACTTAAACGACCTGTCATAGTTAATGCTGATTTAAGAAGAACCGAAACCGAAACCGAAAAATTACTTACTGTCCTAAGAAAATATCCAACCGCTCTAGGCTATAGCATCTCAAATCTTAAAGGAATAAGTCCTTCTATTTGTATGCATCACGTCATGCTTGAAGAAGATTGCAAAACCTCTAGAGAACATCAAAGACGAATCAATCCCATTCTAAGCGATGTAGTTAAGAAGGAAATTCAAAAGTTGTTAGAAGCCGAAATTATATATCCCATATCTGACAGTAAATGGATTAGTCCTGTACATGTCGTACCTAAGAAAGGAGGAGTCACCGTAGTCACTAACGCAAAAGGAGAATCTGTAGCACAACGTACTCAAACTGGATGGAGAATGAACGTCGACTATAAGAAGTTAAACAAATCCACTCGCAAAGATCATTTCCCTTTGCCTTTCATAGATCAAATGCTTGAGCGCTTGGACAAACACTCCCATTTCGGTTACTTAGATGGCTACTCAGGATTCTTCCAAATTCCTATCCACCCCGATGACCAAGAAAAGACCACATTTACATGTCCTTATGGTACATTCGCTTATAGACGAATGCCATTCGGACTTTGCAATGCACCCGCAAATTTCTAGAGATGCATGATGGCAATCTTTGCTAATTTCCTGGATGGAATAATGGAAGTCTTCATGGACGATTTCTCTGTCTGTGGAGAAATTTTTGAAGGATGCTTAGAAAACCTTGAAATGGAACTCAAACGATGTGTGGGCGTCAATCTAGTACTCAATTGGGAAAAATGCCATTTCAAGGTCCGACAAGGGATTGTGTTTGGACACATTGTGTCCGACAAAGGGATCGAAGTGGATAAGGAAAAAATAGAAGTGATAGAAAACCTTCAACCTCCTAAAACCGTTAGAGAAATTAGAAGCTTTCTAGGACACGTCGGTTTCTACCGATGTTTTATCAAAGATCTCTCTAAAATAACAGCCATTGATGTAGGATCAAGCGCTTACCACTGCGCTAAAAGCAATTGCTGTTAGTGAGGGCGCAACTTTATTTCCTTATAGTATGAGCCCTCAGGGGCTGCACCTAAAGCGAGGTTTGTAAGCTCTCTCTAGGCGCCATGGGTTGGGATGTTAAGCCCATTCGAATCCCTAAGGGTGACGCTGGATTTATTTATCCAACAATCTCCCCCCCAGTGTCAGCCGGGGGGATTCGAACCCATGACCATGCTCTGATACCACTTGTAGGATCAAGCACTTACCACTGCGCTAAAAGCAATTGCTGTTAGTGAGGGCGCAACTTTATTTCCTTATAGTATGAGCCCTCAGGGGCTGCACCTAAAGCGAGGTTTGTAAGCTCTCTCTAGGCGCCATGGGTTGGGATGTTAAGCCCATTCGAATCCCTAAGGGTGACGCTGGATTTATTTATCCAACAATTGAGTGAGTTGCTAATGAAAGACGCTGAATTCATATTCGATGACAAATGTTCTGAAGCATTTCAAATTCTAAAACAGGCACTAATCTTTGCACCAATTATGCAACCTCCAGATTGGAGTGAACCGTTCGAGATAATGTGCGACGCAAGCGATTATATTGTAGGTGCCGTATTAGGAAAACGAAAAGATAAAAAATTCCATGTCATATACTATGCGAGTAGAACCCTATACGAAGCCCAAATGAATTACGCCACAATAGAAAAGGAACTTATAGCATTTGTGTTTGCGTTAGACGAATTCCGTTCCTACTGGTGGGAGATAAAGTTATCATCTATACCGACCATACCGCTATTAGATACCTTCTAACTAAGATAGATGCCAAGCTTAGATTACAGAGATGGATCCTACTATTACAAGAATTTGATTTAGAAATCAAAGAAAAAAAGGGAAACCAAAATGTCATAGCATACCACCTTTCTAGACTTGAAAATATGAAGATCGAACAAGTACCAATCAATGATGATTTCCCATACGAAAAGCTTATAGATAAATTTGAAACCAATGAGATTGAACACTATCAAGCCAGCTATCCTTTAGAAATAGAGACTTCAAGTCTTGAAACCAACCACTTAACAGAAGTGGCATTAGCTCACTCTACTGCACCATGGTATGCGGATTTCGTTAATTACCTAGTTGCCGGTGTCCTTTCACATGAGTTAACATACCAACAAAAGAAGAAGTTTTTCCATGACCTTAAACAATACTACTGGGATGAACCCCTCCTCTTTAAAAGAGGTTCTGATGGGATTTTTCGTCGTTGCGTGCCAGAAGAAGAAATTGAAAGCATAATAGACCATTGCCACGCTGCTCCTTATGGAGGTCATTCAAGTACATCTAAAACCTGTGCAAAAATCATGCAATCTGGTTTCTTTTGGCCAAATCTATGGAGAGATATGCACATTGCTGTTTTAAACTGTGACCGGTGTTAATGCACTGGCAACATTTCAAGACGCGATGAAATGCCTCAGAAAGGCATTGTGGAAGTAGAAGTCTTCGATGTTTATGGAATCGACTTCATGGGACCTTTCCCATCTTCTTTTGGTAATAAATACATACTCGTAGCCATTGATTACGTGTCCAAATGGATCGAGGCTATAGCCTCTCCAACAAATAACACACGAGTAGTAATCAAGATTTTCAAGAACATAATCTTCCCAAGATTCGGTGTGCCGAGACTCGTCATCAGAGACAGAGGCTCTCACTTCATTTCTAAAATCTTCGATAAACTCTTAGCAAAATATGGAGTTAGACACCATGTAGATACACCTTACCACCCACAAACTAGTGTGAAAATTCTAGTAACTCACACACGATGTCTTACTGGATTTTATGGCATCCACAATAACACAGAATAATACTTTAAGACAGAAAAAGCATAAAACAATAAAGAACACATAGAATTGTTCACCCAGTTCGGTATACAACTATACCTACTCTAGGGGCTACCAAGCCAGGGAGGGAATCCAATATAAGCAGTAAATTCAGAGCTAAACTCCCCCGTTTACAACTCCTCACTTAAGACCTACCCAATGCAACTCTAATCTAGTCCTAGACCTAAGTATCTCCACTCACTCCCCCCCAATCACAATAGTGATTACAAACAGACTTTAATCAAAAGAGAGAAGACACACTTCAAAAACACACCTTAATCTTGCTTAAAAGCTTCAATCAAGAGACACACACTCGTGCTTAAAAGCTTTGAGTGAAAAAGTACAAAAACAACCTATTCCAATACAATCATCAAAAGACAATTGCTTTGAGTACAAGAGACTAAACACACAAACACAAAACTATGGTTCTTCACAATAAAAAATCTCTCTGTGTTCCAAATTAGGATTGCAGTCTTCTTATATGCAGCTTTTGGGTCTTGGGCTTTCCAAGAAACAAGTAAGGGTTAACCAAGTTAACCTAATTCACACGTCATCAGGCTCTTACAGAATATGCTGTATGCGAAATCTTCAAGGAGAAATATTCAGAACACAATAAAATGTTTCCTAAATTATAGATTCAGAGAAATAAGGAAACATAATAGTAAAACATAACAGCTCCTGCTGTCAAACATGGATGTCATGACATCGGTCATGACATTCACTAAAAAACCTGTATTAGCTTAAACATATGCAACCTCCATAACACCATATAAAGCATGTCATGATATTTGTCAAGACATTAAACTCCCAGGTATGTTTTACCACAAATGCAGCCAACATGAAAACATCTACAATCTCCCCCTTTGGAAAACTTTTGGCTAAAACATCCTGTCACACCACATCAGAGAAACACTTGCAGCAGAAAACACACAACCACACACAATCAGAGCTAATAGAGTACATCATACCACACAAACATGCAATTACTACTACTACTATAATCAGCATGCATATAACAACCAAGGTTACTCCTACTTCTACAGCAAACATCAAAGCATTTAACATGGTTATACCACCACTACAACCATACCACATGAACAACTGTCAAGTATAACAGAAATAAACAGCTATACTACACACAATCAAGCAGATGAACACAAAATAAGCTATCAGGAATTATTGATCACACACACATGTTGTTCTGGGGTGACATTACTACTCCCCCTGTTTGGCCAAAAAAGTTGCCAAACCAAACTCCCCCCTTCTCTCCTTTTTTCAAAGGGATCTATGGTTCCTCATAGATACAGATTCCTAACTTGCTTCGCAAGTTTTCAAACTGTGTTGCATCAAGAGCTTTGGTGAATATGTCAGCTAGTTAAAGTTTAGTGGATAAATGTTCCAAGCAGATGACTTTGTCTTCTACAAGTTCTCTAATAAAGTGATGTCTGATATCAATATGTTTGGTTCTGCTATGCTGAATTGGATTCTTGGAGATGTTGATAGCATTGAGATTGTCACAGTACAAAGTCATGACATTCTGTGTAACATTGTATTCAGTCAGCATTTATTTCATCCAAACCAGTTGCTATGTATTCTGCTTCAGTAGTTGATAACGAGACACAATTCTGCTTCTTGCTAAACTATGATATGAGATTGTTTCCTAAGAAGAAACACCCTCCAAATGTGCTTTTTCTATCATCAGCACTTCCAGCCCAGTCAACATCACAATACCCAGACAGGGTAGGGTCACACCCGTGAGTGTATAATATGCCATAGTCAGAAGTTCCATTTACATATTTGAAGATTCTCTTGACTTGGTTTATGTGACTTACCTTGGGTTCTGCTTGATATCTAGCACATACTCCTACTGCAAATGCAATATCTAGTCTGCTGGCTATTAGATATAGTAGACTTCCAATCATGCTCCTGTACAAACTCTGGTCAACACTCGTGCCACCTTCATCTTTAGATAACTTTAAGTGTGTTGGTGCAGGAGTTCTTTTGTGACTAGCATTATCCATTCCAAACTTTTTGACAATGTTCTTGGCATATTTGCTTTAAGATAGAAAGATAGAGTCTTCCATTTGCTTAATTTGTAGTCCAAAGAAGTATGTCAATTCTCCAACCATACTCATTTCAAACTCAATCTGCATTTGACTGACAAAGTGTTTTACCATTCCATGTGACATTCCAACAAACACTATGTCGTCCACATATATCTGAGCAATCATGATTCGTCCATCTTCATTCCTTACAAAGAGAGTTTTGTCTATTCCGCCTTTCCTATATCCATTTATGGTTAGAAATTTAGTCAATCTCTCATACCAAGCCCTGGGAGCTTGTTTCAAACCATAGAGAGCCTTTCTTAGTTTGTAGACATGGTTAGGAAGATTTGGATCAACAAAGCCTTTAGGTTGTTGTAGCGGTGAATTTGGTGAGGCTAGATTCATGGGAAGACTTAGCTCATTTTAATCAGAGTCGCCATCGCGCTTTATTGTTTCCAAAAAGGAATGGGTGAAAGAGCAAATAAAACCCACAGAAGTTTTAAAATCAAAACTAATAAACTTATCAGAGATCTGGCTACAGAGGGTTTGTTATACAAGGGGAAGGTTTTAAGCACCCCTCATATCCATGGTACTCCATGGGAACCTCTTTTTTTTTGTGTTATTATCTTTTGTTTATAAATAAATTTTTTTGTGAAAAACCTATGTGAAAAACTTGTTTGAAATAGAGGGTGAGGATGGAAAGAGAATGTTTTGAAAGTGAGCTCGATAAGATATTGCATGTTAGGCCTACATACCCCTTAAGTGCAATAGGGAAGTCAGAGCTTCTGTAGTTCCTCTTTTTTTTTTAAAAAGGAAAAAAAAAGGGGGCCAAAGTGGCCAAAATCTTGTTGGATGTGAGCTTTAAAATACTCACAAATTTTTAAAAGAGGGTTAAGCTTTAAAATACTTAACAAGATAAAAAAAAAGATTAGGCTTTAAAATACCCAATAAGTTTAAAAGGTTAAGCTTTAAATACTTAACAATTTTGAAAAGAGAATTAGGTTTTAAAATACCTAAAAAGTTTTAAAAGGTTAAGCTCTAAAATACATAACAAATTTAAAACAAATCAAAGAAGGACCAAACTTTAAAATACATGGTCAATGGGCTAAGAGAAGTTTCACCGGGAATAATTCATCTCTTAACACCAAGGTTTAAAAACAAGATCAATGGATCAAGAATAGCTTCACCGGGAATAATTCTATTCTCAATACCAAGGTTTCAAAACAAAAGGGTTTTGGCTAAGCTTTAACAATACTAAATCATAAACAAGTGAAAAGCTTTAAAATAATTAACACAAAAGTAAAATAGATTGGAAAAGAATTTAAGTACCTTGACAATTTAGTCAATATCATTCACATCCTTTGGATAAAACATCAAGCTTAAACAATTAACAATAAATACCTCATGTATGTACAAGAACAAACAAGTGAGTGTTAACAAGCAAGAAATGGATGTATCTAAGCCCTTGGATTCAAATCATGTATGAATGATGATTGATTAATGTGATGATTAAACATTGGGTTAGATAAACAAGAATAATAACAAGTACAAATCACATGGATATAAAATCAACAAGTATGTACAACACAAAGATTAATAATTAAATACAAGACATGGACTAAAATCAACAAGTATGTACAAGCACAAATAAGCATGTATAAACAAAGATCAACATGTTGCAAATTTTTTGGTTAGGGTTTTAAACCTAAAGTTTTCAAATTAGGGTTTTAGAAATTAGGGTTTTGAAACATACACCTAAACCTAATTAATTTTAATTGTTAAATACCAATTTCTTTAGGAGAAATGGTATAAGGGTACATAGATAAGTTAAAGACACTCTAACCTAACCCTAAACAAGTATTGACAAAAATATACTAAGTCACTTTAGAGAAATATTCAAAAAGAGACATATTTTTTATTGATATTTCATATATTAAAAGACTTGTTTTTGATTAATTTTTAAATTATGATAAAATAAATATTTTTGGGATTTTTAATCATGGTATTAAAATACACTAATTAAATAAAACACACAAAAAATAAGAGATTAAAAAGACTAATTTTCCTATTTTTGGTGATTTTTCAAAGTTTAATAAAAACTTAAAGAAATGAGTGATAAAAAAGAAATGGAGTGTGGCCACAAGGGCTTGAACTCACGCCGTATAGGTCACCACACAAAACAACCACCAACTGGGCTATGCGCGCATAGTGACAAAGGAATGAGCCCAGTTCAATATAATACAAAACAAGTTGTAAAACACTGAAAAATAAAAGAAATAAAAAGGTCTGGGGCGAGGGGAATTCGAACCCCAGACCTTGGGCACACGCTTCACAAACACACACAACCAACTGGGCTATAACGATGTAGTCGTTATTGGAATGGAAGCAAAACATTATATTTTAAAATGCACCCTGAATGAAGTTTGAAAAAATTCATCTTCTTCCTCGTGCCATGAACACAGTAACAACAACATCAATGGCATCAAATTCAAACATTATCAATACTCAACCAATTTTGACAAATTAAAACCCTAACATGATCAGAATTGACTCACGATTCTAACAGTGGGCTTAGTAATAATTAAAACACATTAAAACTCAAGAGTTTCTGGAAATTCGTATGAACCCTAGAAATTTCAAATTAAAATTAAATGCTTAATTTGAAAAATCAATTCTCAAAACCTTAGGGCTTTTATTCAGCATGTTATAACAAACATTTTGGTATCAAGAAACACATAAATTGAGCTCCTTTTGAGGGAGCTCGAAATCAAGTCACATACCTCTGAAAATGGAGGTCTGGAGAGCAATGTGGTGGACCTGGGAATGCCTCAAGTGTAGGGGTGGCAATAAAATCCATTAACACAATATCCATCCGATCCATCCTATAATTTATCCATCCAATCCATCCATTAAACAAAAAAATAATTTAATGGATTTATCCAATCCATCCATTAAATCATATGGATGGATTCAATCCATCCATCTTATTTTATAAATCCATTGGATATTATTTTATCATTTATTAAATTAAACTTTTTAATATAAAAATATATTGCATTTAATTTCTTTTGTTAAACGTTAAAACACAATAAGAAAAAAAAATATTTCAGATTCAATTTCCAAATTTCCCTAATCACGTTCTCTCCAAAGAAGAACCCTAATTTCATTTTCCCCCAATTTCTTCTTCCCCCAGTTTCTTGATGAAACCATTTAGCTAGCAATTCAACTCAACGTTTTGGTACTACAATCGCAATTCAACTCAAAGTTTCGGTGCTACAATCGCAATTCATCTCAGCATCGCAAATTCAAATCAGCATCGCAACTCAACATTTCCTATTCTCGTAATCGTTGGCTTCTTACTCGATATCATTGGTATTTCCCTAATTTTTCTTCGATCCGTATGCATTGTTTAATTTTTCGTTTCGAAATTCATACGTTTGATTTTCGTTTCGAACGCAAAAACGATGTATTTAAGATAATTTATATGCTGAAACCCATTATTATTTTTCATGTTAAAGGATTTATGGTTATGGTTATGGTTATGTTATCAGTTTCAGGGTTGCTTCATTCAAAGGTTTGTGTTTCTGTGTTTTCAGGGGTGCTTATAGCTATCGCTTGACATTGCTTTGATTTCCAAGTTCTACAAAGCTAAAAAGGTAAATGTTTGTTAAGGGTTGCTTCATTCAAAGTGCTGTTTCTGTTGATCTGTTTTTGAAGGTTTGAAAGTTTGAATTACTTGTATTACGTTAAGATCTGTTACTGCTTAGTTTCTCTGATGTCTCTGATTACTTTAGGATCTGTTTATATCAATATGTGTGAGTGTGTGTGTTGATTAATCACTCAATGTGGCCGCATCTGAATGATATTGATACCTGGTCACTTGCACCATCTATTTATTTATCAAACGCATTAGCTAACTACTCTAACTTTATCTGATTTTTCCAATTTGTTGTCCAAACAATAACACCCTCTTTAATTTCAACCTTGTCGTCGAAGTTGCAATCTGGAAACTGGAAATCTAGGAAGGCATACTAAATCTTGTCTGTCCATTCTGATATACGTTGCTCCAAGAACAGTAAGAGATTATTATTCTGTCAGCTTAGGCCTGACCCTTGCCATAATGTCCAAATATGGGCTTGGTTGGCAGAAGCTTCCTTTTACCTTACCTTACCTTAACAAGCTCATTACTAAAATCAATTTGGACCTGCTCAAGGTTCAAACCCTTTGTTCAGAACATCAATTCTGTGTCTCCCCCCTTCTCCTCCTCTAAAACCCACTTCTTTACACCAGCGGGATAGATATCTTAGGTGCAAACACCTGTCCATGTAGTCTGGCGTCTGTCAGCTTTGGTTGTGGTGGCCGATGGGGGTATAGCCAAACTTTTAATAACTTGAATCTGCATGTACAAAAACTTTGATCTGGGAGCGAAGTCAGTAGACTAACTGGGCTAAAAACCTAGTTTTTTTAGGCCACCAAGCGGTACTTCCTTCCAACCTACACAGTAAACAGATCTATCTCTCTTTTGACCCTTATGTTTACTTAGACACAGTTGTGACTGGTGATTTCCTTTTCAACGTAGCAAACTTCCGATGGATTTCTTCCATCATCATCTCTATGAAAGCTGTGAAGTGTGAAATATAAACATTGAGCCATATTGGCATCTCCTCTTTCAACTTTTGCCTTGACCACATCAGTCCCTGGTTCATCATTTGTTTCTGTTACCTTATCAAGCTGTTGTTTTGTTTCTTGATTTTCCAGTTTCTTCTCCAATGACCAAGCTGGTTCTGGTTTTACTTCTTCCTTTTCCAGTTTCTTCTCCAATGACCAAGCTGGTTCTGGTTTTACTTCTTGCTTTTCTCATATCCAACCAAATGAGTCACTTCCATTAAACTAGGTGAAACATCTAAAAGTGGCCTTAGTTGTAATGCTTTAATTGATAATTTGACTTATAATACAACCCAATAGTATCGATTATCCATGCAGTTGACTCTGACTAGCAAGATATTGCTTGGTATAGGTTCATTGTAGAAAATAATCAATGATGTTTTTTCAGGAAAGTCTTGGTAAACTCAGTGGATCTGTAAACTCTAACACTATGTACTAGTCATTGTTAAAAAATTAGATGTTGTTTTATGCCTTATGCCATTAGTTGTCTTCAGCTGATGTTTCTACCGGCATTGGTACTGTCGAACTTTCTAAAATATAGTTATGAATGTCCTTATCAACATCAGAACTAGGGCTTTGAGGTGTTACTGAATGCTGAATACTATCATATGGTTTGGGATTTAACACAGGAATTGTGGTTTTGTAATCTTTTATCTTTGAGCACTTTTTTAAATAGCTATGCCAATAGTTCTTTATCTTTCGTGGTCCGTTCTTCCCGGCAGTTTTTCAGCAATCAATGACCATCTGTGAAGGAATTGAAATTAGACAATCATTAATTAAGTTTAAATACAAACTATGAAATCAAGTTGCAACTACACGAATTTGAGATTCATTATAAGAGCTCACCTTACCTCTTCCAATTAATGTTTCCAATAGTATATAAACACGTGATGAAATAATAAGGGTCTTCTACTATCAATTATTTATTGACTTCACAAAGTTAGAGGTATTTGATGCACAAAATGAATAGATAAAAAATTAGATGCTGTTTTATGCCTTATGCCATTATGTGATGTGCCTATAGCTCAGTTCTATACTAACTTCATTTTCAATTTTCCTCTTATATATTTAATATAACTTTTTTACTGCACCTTTTTCCCATATGCCACAAATATTGCTCAGTTCTATACTAACTTCATTTTCAATTTTCCTCTTATATATTTAATATAACTGTTTATTATAGGTATTTTAAATGCTTATAAAGATTTTTAACGGTGGACACACAGTAATATAACTAACTTATTTATCTCATCTCAAAAGTTAATTTACGAGAGATAAAGTTTCACAACAAAAAAGAAATTTATTTTTGTATATTGGTATATGTGCTTTGATGTTTCTTCTATACTTAGTGAAGTATATTACAAAAAGAAGAAGCTCGTTCTTTTCTTAATGACATGCACACACATACCATATTCTAAAGATGTTCTTGTTGTTACTGCTAGAGGAAGCAATGCTGAGATTATACCTCTGAAAACTTTATGGCAGGTTCTTTAACTTGAAGATGAGTAATGATGAGAAAAGTTTTGGCATGCAAAGAAGAGGTGGAAACATGAAGAAATTGAGTCGCTCCAATCAATTGGAATTCTCTTGTAGCTTAAGGACTTTATGCAATCTTGAATCTCGTTTCACCTAGGAATTCTCTTTTGTAATTCAAGAACCTTGTGTAAATGAAATCCAAAGATTTGTAGTAATTTTGTATCACTTTCTAAACTTATTAACATTAATTATGTTATTTATATATATATATATGTGTGTGTATTTTTTTTATATTTAAGAATATAGAAATATATATATATATATATATATATATATATATATATATATATATATATATATATATATATATATATATATATGTGTGTGTGTGTGTGTGTGTGTGTGTGTGTGTGTTTTTTTTTACAATTAAGAATATTTAAATTATTTTTTTGTGAAATTTAAATTTTTGAAAGAAATATAAAAATAATGGGTATATTAATTTTTATGTGTGAAATTTAATTTTTTTATGAAATTTAAAAAATAAATAAAAATATTTAATTCTTGTGAAATTTAATTTTTTTAAAATATTTTTTAAAAATAATTAAAAATATTAAAAAAATTGTGAAATTTAATTTTTTAATTTTTTTTAAAAATAATTAAGAATATTAAAAAAAAATTGAAATTTAATTTTTTAAAATTTTCTTTAAAAATAATTAAGAATATTAAAAAAAAATTGTGAAATTTAATTTTTAAATTTTTTTTAAAAAATAATTAAGAATATTAAAAAAATTTGTGAAATTTAAAAAACAATTAAGAATTTTTAAGTTATTTGTTTGGATGGATAGATATCCATCCATTAGAAATCTGTTAACGGATGGATTGGATGGATTTTATTCCTTAATGGATGGATTGGATTGGATTTTTATTAAGAGAATTTAGTGGATTCTAATGGATTAATGGATTGGTTTGATCCATCCATTAACAATCCAATCCATATCCATCCAATCCGTCCATTTTGCCACCCCTACTCAAGTGTTCAAAAAGCTTCTATGAACCTCAAGGAAGCTTTTGCAATGCTCAAAAGTTCTTGAAGATACCTGCAAAACAAAACTCGATTTCACCTAGAACTTGAAAAAGTTATGGTGAGTTAGCTATGAAAATGGTGTTCCAGATGCAAAACAGATGTTTGGTTAGCTTCTATATGATGTTTAGAAGCTAACAAACATAAAAGGCCTTAAAACGCACGAGTGGATTTTGTTTTGGCAAGTTTGGTTCGAAGGTTCTTTTTAAGAGAAATTTGAATGGTGATTTCGGGTTATAGGTGTTTGGCAAGTGTTTGGATGTTATGGATATCTTCCAAATGACAAATAGAAGCTGTTTGAAAGGTTATTTTTATTTGGAAGTGTTTGGTTTGAAAAATGACAAGTTGTGAGCTTAGAGAAAGCTTTAATGGAGTGAAAAATGTGATTTTTGGTTTGGAAGTGTTTGAAAGGCTAAGAGAGGTATGGACAGCTTCTAATTGATGTTAAGAAGTTGTTCAAACTCTTGTTTGACACCCAGAACTCTTAGAACTCAGAATCACTATAAAAGTGCAAAGATGAGAAAAATGGAGAATTTCAAGTGAGGTATGACTTGGAGAATTCTGGTGTAAGGGATGCAATGAGCAATGCCCTCTATTTATAGGAAAGATTTAGTGTTTGTGGGAGGGAAAAACTCAGAAGTTTGAAGCTCACATGTGATCTTGTACCATGTTGCTTCTTTGTGAAGAAATGAGAAAGTTATGGTTCCCATGGTGAGTACAAACTTTAAGCATGCTTGCAAGGACTTTGATATGATCTTAGAGGCTTACTTTTTCTGCATAGGGAACAAGTTAGAGGCTCAAGACAAGTTGACTTGTGAAAAAGCAATGCTTTCTTCACTTTCTTCATAAAATTTCTTCATTTCAAGTGTTCATGGTGCCATATTGACAAAATCATATCTCATGAATGGAGCCATGGATTTCCATGCTACTTAACTCCTTGGAAAGCCCTTGCTACATACTTCAAATGAGTAGTTGAAAGTTTCCTCAAACTCCTTTTGGATCATTGAGAAAAATGGCCATAAAGTTAAGAAAAAATCCAAGTAAAACACTTGAAAATTTTTCTAAGTCTTTGAAAATTATCTTCTTAATTCCATATCTCTCAAAATAATCACTTTTTGAAAAAAGTTCCAATGTGATAAGTTGTTTGTTTTGCCAAGATCTACAACTTTCATGTTGGAAGTTTTTTGAGTTGTGTAGGTGAAATTTTGAGATCCATGAACTAGTTCAAAATACACTTAAAAACCCTAGTTTGACTTTTTGTTGACTTTTTGATTCTTGATGAATTACTTAAATTTTCTTTGATCAAATGTCTTTAATATCCATATGATGATGATTTGGATCTTTAAAAGTCCATGGTTGACTATTTTCCTCAAAAGTCAAAGGTTGACTTGCATAGTTGACTTTTTCCAAATGAATGGCTGTCTTGTGATTTCCAAATGAATCAAGCTCTCCTCTATAAATGAATAATATGAATGGACTATAATATTGATTTGGATGCCCTTGAATCACATTTTGAGTCTTGGAACCATCTCCTGATTAAAAGTCAACCCTCCAGTGAAATTAGGTCAAAAACCCTAATTGGAACTTCTGATGAACTTGAAGGTGATTGATCTTGTATTGAACCATCTTTGGGCCTTGATTTTGATTGGAGAACCCCTTGAATCTTGGAAGAATGTTGAATTTCTTTGTGGGCCTCAAAACCCTAGTTTGCTCAACTTCTCCTTGATCAGTCTTCTGCCTTAGGACACAAGCAACAAACAACATTTTTTTGTATTTTTGGTTAGCAAATGATAAATGCATGATGATAATGATGACAATGATGGTCCTAATGTTTAGGGTATGGTGGGATCTCATTGGTCAAAAATTGGGGTGCAACAGTTGTTCCACATATACTTCTTCATTCAAGTATCCATTCAAAAAGGCACTTTTACATCCATCTGATATAGCTTGAACTTCAAGATACAGGCTACTCCTAGAAGTAATCTAATTGACTCAAGTCTTGCCACTGGGGAAAAGGTCTCATCAAAGTCTACTCCTTTTACTTGAGTGTATCCTTGAGCTACCAGTCTTGCTTTGTTTCTAGTTATGACTCCTTGTTCATCAGACTTGTTCTTGTATATCCACTTGGTACCAATGATATTGGTTCCTTCAGGTCTAGGCACCAGTTCCCATACTTCATTTATTTTTAATTGCTCAAGTTAATCTTGCATGGCACTGATCCAAAACTCATCTATCAAGGCTTCCTTCACATTCTTTCATTCAATTTTGGATACAAAGCATGAGTTGGCAATGGTTCCTCTTGATCTGGTCATTATGCCACTCTTTGTGTAACACCCTTCTAAACCCCCAATAAATTAAATGATATTTTAAGAGTAAACATGTAATTAAGAGCGTTACAATCATCTCATATAAAATAAAACGTTTTTCATGTTGTTCTGAGGAACATAAACAATTGCAAACATGTTTAAAACACAACGGAATACTTTATTAGTTGAATAATCAAAATCATCATCTACCACGTTCAAGGCATAAACAACATTATTCAACAACAAAACCAAAACTAGAGTTATCATCCAACTCTAAACACAAGATCCCTCCAGTGCTACAAGACCAGAGCATGACACCGACACAACCGAACTACACGAAGTAACTCTACGAGTTATCCTCACCCAGCACAAGCCGCTAATCCTTAATCTGAAAAATAATCAACAGTAAGGGTGAGTCTCATTTGCAATTAAACAATGTAATCAGTTCAGAAACGATAAAACATCAACAGTATAATATTCACCTAACATCGACATATATTCAGGCTATTCACACATACATCAAACACACAACATTATAACATTGGACAACTTCCATTCATGTTATAATAAATCAAACACCTAATGCAATGCAACTACATGCATGTGGTACCAATCATGGGACGAACCCATCTCACCGATCCACCATCGGCAAGGATACGGCGACACCCACTCACTAATTCCACACAATGGGAATTAGCTACCTATGATCCACCATCATCAAGGACCAGCCACATGATGATTATGAAATGCATGTATCAACCATAACATGCTCATCACCCACATAAATCAACCAAATGTCATAATCATCAACTACAATAATCAATAGCCACACACAATCATGCTATTTCTCAACCATAACAAACATATATTTTACATCCACAATATATGCATATC
Source organism: Vicia villosa (assembly GCF_029867415.1). Lineage (NCBI taxonomy): Eukaryota > Viridiplantae > Streptophyta > Magnoliopsida > Fabales > Fabaceae > Vicia > Vicia villosa. The sequence goes on along the minus strand of NW_026705944.1, from coordinate 189,458 downwards.
AGTCTCCAGTTACAACCACGACATGATAATAGATATAACATCCACCATACAGTGCAACAACAATAGCACCTCTCACAATCGTGTACCAAGTACAACAAATCAACCCAACAACAACAGAGCATTTATATCTTATCATTCATCAAAACACATGATAACCATATTTACCATGACCAACATCCATTTGCATAACAAGCAGGAGCAATCACATTATAACAACACACATCATTGCACATATTCAATTATGCAACCAACAATTCATTGCACCTCATCAATTATGCAAAACAAGAATAAACCACATTTGGAGAAAACGATACTTTTCAAAATAAAATCAAGTTATTGTTGTTTTATTTATTTCATATGGTAGAGCATTCAATTTAAGGAACAACGTCCAAAACGGCGTCTAAAACGGATTTACGGTTCAAAAGATACGAATTTTTGAAAATAAATATTTTTCGTAAAAGCTGCAGCGTAACGGGTTACGAAAAGGCGTAACGGGTTACGAAAATAATTTTTAAAAAAAAAGCTTCAGCCGTAACGGGTTTTGAAAGTAATTTTCAAAAACTGTTTCAGCCGTAACCGGTTACAAACAACACCGTAACTGGTTAGGAACTCGTAACCAGCCCAAAAACCCCATTTTTCACAGCCGTAACCGGTTACAAGCCCAACCGTAACCAGTTACATCACCTGTAACAGCAAAAAAATCACTTTTGACAACAACTTATTTCCATCCAACACAACCTAAATCGAATCATTTCGACCATACACGAAAAACAGAATCAATTCACAATCATTCCATATTATTGCATGCCTCAACAACACATCCAAACATAATCAAACATCACAACAAGAATTTACACATAATTTATCAATTTTAACCTAAATGTCAAAACCCCAACCTAGAACATACTCCTCTATTGAATCAATACCATACAAATCTTAATCCTATAATCTACAACCCGATAATAGAGGTTAATCGGAAGAGTCCCCCCTTACCTTAGCCAAGAATCTGGACTTTTCCCCTTCTTCTCCATCAAACCCGTAAGCCCTTTTTCTCCAAATTCAGCAAGAATCTCCAATCTTCAAACTCGCTTATCTCCCTCATCAAGAACTTCCCCGACACAAATTAATATATCAATCGAAGGAAATTTCGTGTAGAATTCGAATCTTCGAGAATTACCTGATTTGGAGTTACGAGCAGGAAGTAATGACTCATTTTGTGAAGGCTGCCAAAGGGTTGCGAAAATAGCTTTTGCCCATGAGTTCTTCTTCTCTCCCTCTTAGGTTTACCTCCTCTATTTCTCAATTTTCTCTTATTTTCTTGTTTTATGAAAACATAACATAATTAGTAATGGGCTCCTTCACACTAACACCCCCACATTACTAACTCCACCAATGACCCAACACTACATTTTATTATTTCTCCCAACATAATTCCAATAAAATGCTAATTCAAATTAATTAATTTAAAACTTAATTAAATTAATTAAATAAGAAATTTTGGGATGTTACAACTCTCCCCCACTTAAAGAGTTTCCGTCCTCGAAAACATACCTCAAGTGAAAAGTTCCGAATAGGAGTCCTTCATCTGACTCTCCAGTTCCCAGGTAACATTTCCCTAGTCGATCCTCCAAATTCATCTGACATAACCAACAGAAACATGTCTCATGCATTCAATTTCAGCTGTTACGTCGCATTTGACCACCCAAAGGTGTACTACTCATTATACCCCCAAAAGGTTAACAACAATAGTACATTGAGGTACAACTCATACAATACGCCCAATGACTAAATAATATAATTACACAACCCGTGGTATGATCACACCTTATCAACACTGCAGCAATGCATTCCATATACGAACGTACCAACCTGAAACACACTTTCCCATTTGCGCGATAAAGTAATACTTACACTTTTCACCAACTGCTTCCTTCAAGAAAACTCAATAATCGTATTCTTCATGCCATTGAATTCCAATTATCTGACTCCTTTTAAGTCACACCATCAATTATCCAACACTTTACATTCCGCTTCCGCTACACTATTCCGATTACTCATTACAATCACCTACACCAATTAGATTTCTTAGTTTTACCCAATTCCGACTCTCTTTACAAATTCATTTAAAATCCTCCTTTACCATTCATAGCACTAATTTACCACTTAGCCATACTTACACGCACTCAAAACAAATTCCTGAGTTACCACATCTATTAAAACATTCCACCCATCGGAACAAGTACACGCAAGTAGTTATAATCACATTCATCCACCTTAATATACCATTTCTTACAAAATAGCTCAACTGAGTTCCACTCTTCTCTAAGAGTTAAATCAACTTCGTCCTTCATAGAGTGTAATTCCTCATTATATCTGGAAATCTACAATAACGCCTTACAACAACACAAATTATTATGGCATCATATATTATCAACTCATCGTCTTAACTTCGCCGAATACATACTCGTTAACTACATACAACCACAATAACATATTCATCAACTCGGCAATTATTAAAAAGGGTTCTAATTCTCCGGTACAACATTCTTACATCTACTAGATCCTAAATCCAACATATAGATCAATACATATTCTCTACGTAGGCTCCCGACATATTAATTCCTCATTGCCTGTGAGTAGTACTCATAACATCACTCCACATCACACTTTCGTTGTGCAACTCCGATTACCTGTCTTAAGTCACCGTTCAATATGTTGCACTTTTTCATATTCACTTTTCTATAAGTTCACACAACATGGTGAGTGATTATTCTCACGGCTTAGTATTCATCCCATCTTATACCATTAAAGTAACAAACAATCTCACACCATCTATATGATTCCGTCTACTATCAACAAGAGATTAAGGGTGATCAAGTCCTCAATTTGTCAATAGATAGCCGACAATCATATTTAAGCATAAACTGTTGTTACTACATAATAGTGTCCTTTCTGAGTTTGCACTCAAACTCATTAACATCATCATAGTCCAATAATTCACTACGGTGTCCTTCTTCTAGAATATTCTTTCGAAGTTCAGCAACATCAGGAACACAAATTCTGTCACCAAACCTTAGTATATCATTCTTGTCAACTCTGAATTCACCGCCTTTGCCTTAATTAATCAAAGTTAACTTATCAATCAATTCAACATCAGCTTTCTGACCTTCTCTAATCTCGTCAAGAATACCACTAGTCAGCTTTAGCATACCCAATCTAACATTATTAGGGGTGTCTTCACATACCAAACTCAAATCTCTAAATTGTTCAGTTAAATCCAACTCTTTCACCATTGGCACCGACATATTTAAAGACTTCCTACGCAACGCATTATCACAACATTTTCCTTACCAGAATGGTAATTCAAACTAAAATCATAATCTTTAAGGAATTCTAACCACCTCCTCTGCCTCATATTCAACTCCTTCTAATAGAAGAGATACTTCAGACTCTTATGATCACTAAACACCTCGAATCTCGAACCATACAAACAATGTCGCCATAACTTCAAAACAAAGCCATATCTGTCAACTCTAAATCATGAGTCGGATAATTCCTTTCATGCACTTTGAGTTGTCTCGACGCATAATCTACTACTTGCTGATCTTGCATCAATATACCACCCAAACCCATCAGTGATGCCTCACAAATACGACTTCAACCGTTCTAAAGTTTATCTCACCTTTACTACTAATTCAATTCTCACTAAAATCCATCGGCACTCAAATCATCTTTATTACCGAACATCTCATCAACTTATTCATCAACAACATATTCTACTCAACTTCGTTTCAAACAATCACGGTAGTAACCCTTCCTATTCAACAAGCTTCACGCTTTCTTAACCAACTTTGAAATATCTCTTTATAGGATCACCCCACTGTATTTATAACTCTCTTATAAGGTATAATATAATATCTCCTCTTTGTAGGTTCAAACGGCACGTTAATCCGACACTCGGAACTCAAGATATGAATTTTCCAACATCATCTGAAATGCAACATCGACATCATGCAGCGACACTCTATACGATATATCCAAAACTCCTCAATTGGTACATTTAATTCCTAAAATTTCTTCTCAACAAACCTTTTAATTATTCCTTCAATCCGTTCAACTCTGACACTGACATCTCGTGCCGTACCAACAAACAAGTCTAGTTCTAAGAACAAGTGTAACCGCAACTTCACCTCTTTCCAACATCATCCTGTAATAATTAAATATGTTACAGCTGCTGCAACCATTTTTATAACAAAGTTCATCTCAATAGCTTTCCGCCGCTTCAAATGGAACTTAAATCGGATGTCCAGAACTCCAGTTATGAATTTTCGAAGTTTCATAACGATTCAGCAACTTTCCTGCGTTTTGCTTGCGGAAATTCCGCTCTAAAACTCATCATATTCAAATCAATCACATTCCAAACAGCCCCTTATCATATCTCTTCGCTTCCAAACAGTCATATAACTTGAGCAACACATCCCATCTCCGAAGTTCGATTTCTGAAACATCATGACAGCAATCCTCTTTGCAAACTTGCAACCGAACATTTTCCGAGACGCAAGGCTACTCAACTGACAACTTCGCAGTACACCAGCAGAGCTGATACATTGCAACTTTCTAACTTTCCTCTCCTACCAATAATCATCAATTAAATCTAATCATCCTCCTTCAAGATGCTCCTACTTAATTACCATCCAAGTCTTAATCCCAAATCATCCTCGATTCGGGAAACAACAACTCCAACAACGCTTGCACTATTGCCAACAACAGCCTACTAAACCAATCATCTTACAACTGAAACATAACCGAGAAGTGAAGCTTCTCCCCCACTTGTTTCAATCCAACACCTGCAACAAAACAAATAAGTACCGACAGTTATTCACTCACATGTCGCGTACCAATGGATAAAACGCCGACAGTATACACATGTCGCGCAACTCAACTGACTCGACAATTGGCCGGACGGACCGACCTGCTCTGATACCACTATTGTAACACTCTTCTAAACCTCCAATAAATTAAATGATATTTTCAGAGTAAACATGTAATTAAGAGCGTTACAATCATCTCATATAAAATAAAACGTTTGTCATGCTGTTCTGAGGAACATAAACAATTGCAAACATGTTTAAAACACAGCGGAATACTTTATTAGTTGAATAATCAAAATCATCATCTACCACGTTCAAGGCATAAACAACATTATTCAACAACAAAACCAAAACTAGAGTTATCATCCAACTCTAAACACAAGAGCCCTCCAGTGTTACAAGACCAGAGCATGACACCGACACAACCGAACTACACGAAGTAACTCTACGAGTTATCCTCACCTAGCACAAGCCACTAATCCTTAATCTGAAAAATAATCAACAGTAAGGGTGAGTCTCATTCGCAATTAAACAATGTTATCAGTTCATAAACGATAAAACATCAACAATATAATATTCACCCAACATCGACATATATTCAGGCTATTCACACATACATCAAACACACATCATTATAACATTGGACAACTTCCATTCATGTTATAATAAATCAAACACCTAATGCAATGCAACTACATGCATGTGGTACCAATCATGGGACGAACCCATCTCACCGATCCACCATCGTCAAGGATACGACGACACCCACTCACTAATTGCACACAATGGGAATTAGCTACCACTGATCCACCATCGTCAAGGACCAGCCACATGATGATTATGAAATGCATGTATCAACCATAACATGCTCATCACCCACATAAATCAACCAAATGTCATAATCATCAACTACAATAATCAATAGCCACACACAATCATGCTATTTCTCAACCATAACAAACATATATTTTACATCCACAACATATGTATATCAGTCACCAGTTACAACCACGACATCATAACAGATATAACATCCACCACACAGTGCAACAACAATAGCACCTCTCACAATCGTGTACCAAGTACAACAAATCAACCCAACAACAACAGAGCATTTACATCATCATTCATCAAAACACATGATAACCATATTTACCATGACCAACATCCATTTGCAAAACAAGCAGGAGCAATCACATTATAACAACACACATCATTGCACATATTCAATTATGCAACCAACAATTCATTGCACCTCATCAATTATGCAAAACAAGAATAAACCATATTTGGAGAAAACGATACTTTTCAAAATAAAATCAAGTTATTGTTGTTTTATTTATTTCATATGGTAGAGCATTCAATTTAAGGAACAACGTCCAAAACGGCGTCTAAAACGAATTTTTGAAAATAAATATTTTTCGTAAAAGCTGCAGCGTAACGGGTTACGAAAAGGCGTACCGGGTTACGAAAATAATTTTTCAAAAAAAAAGCTTCAGCCGTAACGGGTTAAGAAAAAGCGTAACGGGTTACGAAAATAATTTTCAAAAACAGTTTCAACTGTAACCAGTTACGAACAACACCGTAACCGGTTACGAACTCGTAACCAGCCCAAAAACCCTATTTTTCACAGCCGTAACCGGTTACAAGCCCAACCGTAACCGGTTACATCACCTGTAACAGCAAAAAAAGCACTTTTGACAACAACTTATTTCCATCCAACACAACCCAAATCGAATCATTTCGACCATATACGAAAAACAGATTCAACTCACAATCAGTCCATGTTATTTCATGCCTCAACAACACATCCAAACATAATCAAACATCACAACAAGCATTTACACATAATTTATCAATTTGAACCTAAATGTCAAAACCCCAACCAAAAACATACTCCTCTATTGAATCAATACCATAAAAATCTTAATCCTATCATCTACAACACGATAATAGAGGTTAATCGGAAGAGTCCCCCCTTACCTTAGCCAAGAATCTGGACTTTTCCCCTTCTTCTCCATCAAACCCGTAAGCCATTTTTCTCCAAATTCAGCAAGAATCTCCAATCTTCAAACTCGCTTATCTCCCTCATCAAGAACTTCCCTGACACGAATTAATATATCAAATCGAAGAAAATTTTGTGTAGAATTCGAATCTTCGAGAATTACCTGATTTGGAGTTACGAGCAGGAAGTTATGACTCATTTTGTGAAGGCTGTCAAAGGGTTGCGAAAATAGCTTTTGCCCATGAGTTCTTCTTCTCTCCCTCTTAGGTTTACCTCCTCTATTTCACAATTTCCTCTTATTTTCTTGTTTTATGAAAACATAACATAATTTAGTAATGGGCTCCCTCACACTAACACCCCCACATTACTAACTCCACTAATGACCCAACACTACATTTTATTATTTCTCCCAACATAATTCCCATAAAATGCTAATTCAAATTAATTAATTTAAAACTTAATTAAATTAATTAAATAAGAAATTTTGGGATGTTACAGTTGGGATCACCTATGATAAGTTCCTTGGGATGATCTTTCTGAATTTTGATAGATGGATCTTTGTTGATTGCTTCAGGTCCAGGTTCTGAGGAAGACTCATTACTGCCTTCAGGTTGGTCTGACTTTTTCAGCTTGAATTTCAAGGAATGTTCCAACATCCTCAGTGACATCGAATTCTCCATGTCTGTCATCAACAATAACATTGATGGATTCCATCAAGACTTGTGTTCTGGTGTTGAATACTCTTACGCTCTGTTGTTTGTGGAGTATCCCAGGAATATACCTTCATCACTTTTGGAATCCATTTTCCTTCTTTGTTCCCGATCTGTCAAGATATAGCACTTGCTTCCAAATACATGAAAGTACTTAACACTTGGTTTCTTTCCTCTCCACAGTTCATACAGAGTGGAGGAAGTTCCTTTCGTTAATGTGACTCTGTTATGGACATAGAAGGCTGTGTTCATTGCTTCAGCCCAAAAGTACATAGGCAGCTTCTTTGCATGGATCATAGCTCTGGCTGATTCTTGTATAGTCCTATTTTTCCTTTCTAGTACTCCATTTTGTTGAGGTGTAATAGGTTAGGAAAATTCATGACTGATTCCTTCAGAAGAGCAGAATTCAGCAAATTTGGCATTCTCAAACTCCTTTCCATGATCACTTCTTATTCTGATTACAACACATTCCTTTTCTCTTTGCAGTCTTGTGTGTAACATCCCGATTTTTATTAATATTTTTATTAATTATATTAGTAATTATATTGTTTGGTGTTTTTAATAATAATTTATATATTTAGTTATTATGTGATATAATAATTATTTAAGTATTTAATTATGTGAGTGTTTGTGTTGTTTGACTTAATTGAGTTATTAGAGAGATATAACTAAATGGGCCTAAGTGATAGAAACATAATGGATGGATTGGTGGGTTAAGCCCAATTGACATAAGTGAGATAGTAAGAGAAGGTTAGGATTTTAGAGGTTACTATTTTCATTTGGGGGAAAAGATAAGAAGAAGAGAAAAGAGGCAAAAGGGAAGAGAACAATGGTGGAAGAGAAAAGCTAGAAGAAACCTCATTTTCGCAGCAAGTTTCAGCATTGAGTCACCTTAGCAAAACGGATGTATCTCTCAATCCAACCGTTGGATCGTCGCGTGGTTTTGACACAACGTTCCTGACTCATAGAGGTAAGTTCTGACCGGAGCGATTTTGATTTTGAGGATTTTAAGTTCGTCTGATAAGCTGATTTCCGAACTGGTTTTTAGGTGTGTCTCCAAATTATGTTTGAAGGATTTATTTTGGAGAAAAGCTTAGAGCTATGGTGAAAGATTTCATATTTGCCAAGGTAAGGGTGGGGTTCTTTCATGCTAAAGGGTTGTATGATAGTATGTTATAGTGGGTTTAATTCTATACTTTGATATCCATGTTCTTCTATGTTGCAATTTTGGGTATTTGATGATTGTTGGAATGTGATGATATAAATGTGATAAGTTGTGTGCAATTGATAATCTATGTGTATTAGATTGTTATGTTTGTTATGAGTAAACCATTGATAGTGAAATAATGGGTTTTGTTATAGAATTGGAAAATAATGGAATAGAAATATAATAGTTGAATTGAAATTAATATAGTTTAATTATTAATTGGATAGTTAAATTATTAGTTGAATTGATTCCAATAAGTCTATGTGATTGGAATATACTTGAACTTGGACCAATTATTCGGTTTATCGGTAAATTACGGTATTTTGAGAAATTGTTTGTAATTGTGTTTTGGCTTGAATATGTATGTTGAGAAATATATATTGTCATGCCAATGATGTTGTTTTGATATTGATTCTTTATGGTTAGTTGGTTAGCATTAATTCTAATGACTAATTGCTTGATGTTGAAAATGTGTGTTCATGTATAATTGACAAAAATGAGAATTAACATGAGATAGTATGATTACTAGTGTTAATTGGATTGTGTGAATCGTAATTGATTAATTGGCCTCTCATATGTGAATGATGTGTGTGTGTTGTGAATGTTGTGTACAATTGGTGGATAATTCATAGAGTTGAATTATTTTGATATGTGGAAAGTTAAGATGGTAGAGATGATCTTAATTGCATATATTTGTGAGATTGTACATACATTCATATCATAGTGTGCCTTGAAACATAGGTGGAATTGCTTTGAAACACAAGCGTGGCTTGGATTCTAGAGTGAATCGGAAAGCGGTAAACTATATGTTTACATTTGGTGGCTTTGGTCTTGTCCGGATCTGAAGCGTGGCTAGATTCTATATGAATCGGAAGCGGTGGAACTTTGGGTCCATATTGGGTACCACATGCATAGAGTCACATGTCTTGCATTGAGTTACATTGGAGTTATGTGATGTTTGAATATATGTAATTATGTGATTAGGTGATTGTTATGTGTGCATGAGATGTTATAATTAAATTTGGTGATGTTTGATACATGATTTTGGTGATATATGTAAATGAAACGTATACGATGAGAATGCAAATATATATATGTATTAATGATATATGTATATATGTGGAATATATGAACCATGTTTTGCCATTGTTGATAGTTGTATTAATTTACGTTGTGATTATGAAGTATATGTTATTATGTGCTTGAATGACATACTTGTAAACTTGAATACATTGTTATAGTTGATAGTTAACATTATTGTTGTGATGCAAATTGCTTATATTGAGAAGTGGTGAATTGTGTATGATTTTATCTTTGCTATATGTATTATCATACTTTCCTTTATAATGTTTGATATCTCACCCCTTCTGCTGATGTTTCCCCTACCATGGGAAATGGGCAGGTACTCAAGTATACCTGTGGAAGTTTGTAGATTCACCGTGTCTGGTTGGTGTGTCGCTCTGATACGTAGCACTCGGGGGTTGTTTATATTGTTGTTTCTATGTTGTTCATGTTTTAGTTGTTGAGTTCCAAATTGGATAATGAGAAGTACTATGATGTTTGAAGTTGTTTCCGATTAAATAAGATGATTTGTTTATAAATTCGAATGTTATGATTCCGCTGCATATTAAAATGAAGTTGGTTTGTCTAAGAGCTGTTATAAGTTGTTTTGTGCTTCTATGAGATTAAAGTGCTATGTATCTGTTTATGAGTTGTTTATAGGAAGTAAATGTGATATCCCAAATGCATTGTTGATAGTTTTTAAAATACTCTGATTTCTCGCATGATATTTTTGGGTAGAATTTGGGGTGTTACATTAGTGGTATCAGAGCAGGTCGGTCCGTCCGGCCAAGTTGTCGAGTCAGTTGAGTTGTGTGACAGTTGAATAATGTTAGTGTTTTATTCCTTAGTACGCGACATGTGTGTGAAACACTGTTGGTACTTGTTCGTTTTGCTGCAGGGTTAGTTTGAGCGAAGTAGGGAAGAAGCTGTGCTTCTTGGATATGTTTCAGTTGTAAGTTATTGGTGCAATATATTTCTTAAGGAGACAGAGCAAGCAATGTAGAAGTTTGTTGGTTTCCGAATTCGAAGGTAACATGGATTTAAGATTTTGGTTGTTTAACAAGTCGGAACGTCTTGGAATAAGGACAATTGTTATAAGATGGAATTTAGGAAGTTGTCATATTCAGCATTATTGGTGGACTGTGAAGTTATCATTTTAAGTAACCGTTGCGTAGGATGTTGACGTAAGAATAATTATTAAGCGACGAATTACGGTAGACCTTGTCAAGGGATCCTTGGCAATAGATTGGAAAAGTTGTCGGAGTTGTTGGAACGTTCAAGTCGAAGTTAGAAATGCGAAGGGACGAGTATGATTCCAAGAATAAAAAGTGTTGATAGTGGTGTAAAGGAATTATGTTCTAATGTTATCACAAGGTGTGTGTTAGCATGTTCAGATGATTTTGGGAGTTAATGAAGTATGGTACTTTTGGTGACGTAAAGGATTCTATTGCAGTTAAGTAACGATGGTTTACACTACCATTATGGTTGTCGGCTATCTATTGACAAATTGAGGAACTGATCACCCTTAATCTCTTGTTGATAGTAGACGGAATCGTATTGGAATGAGATAGACTTGTCTTACCAGCTTGATAATATTGGAAGTGAATAAGTCTGTGCAAGATGGTGCGATGTTGTTTAGGTTGTTTGCAACTTTGGATGTTCATGAGGAAATAACGATTGGGGGATTATCGATAGTTGGCGCATTTGCATTAGTGTTTCCTGAAGATGTAAGTGATTTACCGTCAGAAAGAAAAGTTGAGTTTTCGATCGATTTAGTTCCTGGAACTAGTCTTGTATCGAGGACTCCGTATAGGATGTCTGCTTATGATGTTGAAAGAGTTGAAGAGTCAACTTGAAGATTTGTTTGAGGAGAGGTTGATTCGTTCGAGTGTGTCGTCTAGAGGTGCATATGTTTTTGTTGGTTAAGAAGAAGGAAGGTTTTGCAAGGCTTTATGTTGAAACAAAAAGGACAAGTTGTAGCTTATGCTCCAAAGCAACTTAAGATTCATGAGAGAAATTATCTGACGCAAGATTTTGAGTTGGCCGTCGTTGTTTTTGTTTTAAAACTTTGAAGGCAATACTTATTTGGATCGAGATTCGATGTGTATAGTGACTACAAGAGTTTGAAGTATTTGCTTGATCAGAAAGAGTTGAATATGAGACAGAGAAGGTGGTTGGAATTCTTGAAGGACTGGGATTTTGCTTTGAATTATCATCCGGGAAAAGCGAACGTTGTAGCCAATGCATTGAGTAGGAAATAATTGCATATGTCTATGTTGATGATTCAAGAATTGGAATTGTTGGAGTAATTTCGAGATTTGAGTTTGGTATGTTGAAGCTTACTTGTGGTATTCTTGATGAGATTAGAGAAGGTCAGAAATCGGATTTGAAATTGGTTGACAAGATGAAATTGATTGATTGAGGATAAGGTGATAATTTTCGGATTGACGAGAACGGTGTCATGAGATGTCGTGATTGAATTTGTATTCCAGATGTTTCAGATTTGAAAAAGAGAATTTTTGGGATGAAGGGCATCAAAGTGGTTGAGTAATTATCCTGGTGCTACTAAGATGTATCAAGACTTGAGAAAGTTATTTTTGTGGCGAGGTATGAAGAAGGATATTGCGGAATTTGTGTATTCGTGTTTGACTTGTCAGAAGTCAAAGATTGAACATCAGAAACCGTCTGGTTTGATGCAACCGTTGTCCATTCCTGAGTGGAAGTGGGATAGCATTTCTATGGATTTGTTTTGGGTTTTTCTAGGAAATCGATTAATTGTGAGGCAATTTGGGTCATTGTAGATGGATTGACGAATTTTGCTCACTCTATTCCGATAAGCAGGGATTATCCGATGGAGAGACTTGCAAAGTTGTATTTTGAAAAGATTGTGAGTTTGCACGGTATTCCATCAAGTGTTGTTTCTGATAGAGATTTGAAGTTTACTTCTAGATTTTGGAAAGTTTTGTAGAGTACTTTGATTATTAAATTGTGTTTGAGTTTTGTTTATCATCCGCAAGCTGATGGTCAAACGGAGAAGACGATTCAGTAACTTGAGGATCTTTTGAGAGCTTGTATTTTGAAGCTTTGTATGGTCGAAGGTGTGGAACGCCTTTGTGTTCGTGTGATTCTGGTGAGAGTAAGTGTAGTTTTGGAGATGAGATGGTTGTGTCGATGGTATTTTCGAAGACGAAAATATTCTATGTGGGGGAGAGTTGTAACATCCCGATTTTTATTAATATTTTTATTAATTATATTAGTAATTATATTGTTTGGTGTTTTTAATAATAATTTATATATTTAGTTATTATGTGATATAATAATTATTTAAGTATTTAATTATGTGAGTGTTTGTGTTGTTTGACTTAATTGAGTTATTAGAGAGATATAACTAAATGGGCCTAAGTGATAGAAACATAATGGATGGATTGGTGGGTTAAGCCCAATTGACATAAGTGAGATAGTAAGAGAAGGTTAGGATTTTAGAGGTTACTATTTTCATTTGGGGGAAAAGATAAGAAGAAGAGAAAAGAGGCAAAAGGGAAGAGAACAATGGTGGAAGAGAAAAGCTAGAAGAAACCTCATTTTCGCAGCAAGTTTCAGCATTGAGTCACCTTAGCAAAACGGATGTATCTCTCAATCCAACCGTTGGATCGTCGCGTGGTTTTGACACAACGTTCCTGACTCATAGAGGTAAGTTCTGACCGGAGCGATTTTGATTTTGAGGATTTTAAGTTCGTCTGATAAGCTGATTTCCGAACTGGTTTTTAGGTGTGTCTCCAAATTATGTTTGAAGGATTTATTTTGGAGAAAAGCTTAGAGCTATGGTGAAAGATTTCATATTTGCCAAGGTAAGGGTGGGGTTCTTTCATGCTAAAGGGTTGTATGATAGTATGTTATAGTGGGTTTAATTCTATACTTTGATATCCATGTTCTTCTATGTTGCAATTTTGGGTATTTGATGATTGTTGGAATGTGATGATATAAATGTGATAAGTTGTGTGCAATTGATAATCTATGTGTATTAGATTGTTATGTTTGTTATGAGTAAACCATTGATAGTGAAATAATGGGTTTTGTTATAGAATTGGAAAATAATGGAATAGAAATATAATAGTTGAATTGAAATTAATATAGTTTAATTATTAATTGGATAGTTAAATTATTAGTTGAATTGATTCCAATAAGTCTATGTGATTGGAATATACTTGAACTTGGACCAATTATTCGGTTTATCGGTAAATTACGGTATTTTGAGAAATTGTTTGTAATTGTGTTTTGGCTTGAATATGTATGTTGAGAAATATATATTGTCATGCCAATGATGTTGTTTTGATATTGATTCTTTATGGTTAGTTGGTTAGCATTAATTCTAATGACTAATTGCTTGATGTTGAAAATGTGTGTTCATGTATAATTGACAAAAATGAGAATTAACATGAGATAGTATGATTACTAGTGTTAATTGGATTGTGTGAATCGTAATTGATTAATTGGCCTCTCATATGTGAATGATGTGTGTGTGTTGTGAATGTTGTGTACAATTGGTGGATAATTCATAGAGTTGAATTATTTTGATATGTGGAAAGTTAAGATGGTAGAGATGATCTTAATTGCATATATTTGTGAGATTGTACATACATTCATATCATAGTGTGCCTTGAAACATAGGTGGAATTGCTTTGAAACACAAGCGTGGCTTGGATTCTAGAGTGAATCGGAAAGCGGTAAACTATATGTTTACATTTGGTGGCTTTGGTCTTGTCCGGATCTGAAGCGTGGCTAGATTCTATATGAATCGGAAGCGGTGGAACTTTGGGTCCATATTGGGTACCACATGCATAGAGTCACATGTCTTGCATTGAGTTACATTGGAGTTATGTGATGTTTGAATATATGTAATTATGTGATTAGGTGATTGTTATGTGTGCATGAGATGTTATAATTAAATTTGGTGATGTTTGATACATGATTTTGGTGATATATGTAAATGAAACGTATACGATGAGAATGCAAATATATATATGTATTAATGATATATGTATATATGTGGAATATATGAACCATGTTTTGCCATTGTTGATAGTTGTATTAATTTACGTTGTGATTATGAAGTATATGTTATTATGTGCTTGAATGACATACTTGTAAACTTGAATACATTGTTATAGTTGATAGTTAACATTATTGTTGTGATGCAAATTGCTTATATTGAGAAGTGGTGAATTGTGTATGATTTTATCTTTGCTATATGTATTATCATACTTTCCTTTATAATGTTTGATATCTCACCCCTTCTGCTGATGTTTCCCCTACCATGGGAAATGGGCAGGTACTCAAGTATAGCTGTGGAAGTTTGTAGATTCACCGTGTCTGGTTGGTGTGTCGCTCTGATACGTAGCACTCGGGGGTTGTTTATATTGTTGTTTCTATGTTGTTCATGTTTTAGTTGTTGAGTTCCAAATTGGATAATGAGAAGTACTATGATGTTTGAAGTTGTTTCCGATTAAATAAGATGATTTGTTTATAAATTCGAATGTTATGATTCCGCTGCATATTAAAATGAAGTTGGTTTGTCTAAGAGCTGTTATAAGTTGTTTTGTGCTTCTATGAGATTAAAGTGCTATGTATCTGTTTATGAGTTGTTTATAGGAAGTAAATGTGATATCCCAAATGCATTGTTGATAGTTTTTAAAATACTCTGATTTCTCGCATGATATTTTTGGGTAGAATTTGGGGTGTTACATTGTGCGTAGGTCCTTGAACACCTCAAACACATCTGATTTTTCTCTGATGAAGCTTATCCATGTGTATCTGGAGTAATCATCAACCACCATATAGGCATACCTTTTCCCTCCAAGACATTCTACCTGCATTGGTCCCATTAGATCCAAATGTAATAGTTCCAGAGTTTTGGAAGTAGTGAGTTGATTAATCTTTGGATGAGACATCTTGGTTTGTTTGCCAGCCTAACATTCTCCGCATAATTTACCTTCATCAATCTGTAGCTTTGAAATTCCTCTCAAACCTTCCTTGTTTATGATCTTCTTCATTCCTCTCAGATGTAGATGACCTAGTTTTTGATGCCACAGTCTTACCTCTTTTTCTTCTTTTGCCAAGGATCATATAGATGAATGACTTGGGGTTTTAGGTTCCCACAAGTAACAGTTGTCTTTGGATCTGACTCCTTTCATGACCTCCACATTTTCTTTGTTAGTGACTACACATTCATCTTTGGTAAATCTGACTTTTAGACCTTGATCGCACAATTGACTGATGCTGATTAAACTTGCAGCTAGTCCTTTTACCAGCAGAACACTGTCTAGTTAGGGAGCTCCAGAACATCCTAGTTTTCCTACCCCTTTGATCTCTCCTCTGGCTCCATCACCAAAAGTCACATAGCTAGTGGAATGAGGCTTGATATCTTCTAACATGTTCTTCATTCCAGTCATGTGTTTTGAACATCCATTATCAAAATACCAGTCTCCTTTGGTTGACACCCTCAAGGAGGTGTGTGCAATTAAGACAAAAGCTTTAGCAACCCATTGTTGTTTCTTGATAAGATCATGCTGCTTGGGTTTGTCCTGGGCTGTTTGATAAGGTTAACCATATAGTTTGAAGCAAAAAGGTTTTAGGTGATCAAACCTTCCACAGTAGTGGCATCTCCATCTTTGACATTTCTTCTTTGTTTGGTTCCTGTTTTTCTTTCCATGATGTTGTGACATCGGTCCTGACATCTGGTTTACCAGGTGTGCTTCAGGTTTTGACCTTTTGAATCCTAAATTGGATTCAGACTTTCCCATAAATCCTAATCCAGACATGTTTCCTACTTCCTTTCCATGCTCCAGAATCTTTTCCAAGGAGTTAGTTCCATTGTTCAGCATTATGATCGATCTTGACATCTGATCTAGTTTGAAGTTTAGCATGCTGACTTCACCATTGAGATGGACTATGGTTGCCAGATGTTCTATCTTCTCAGCTTCCAACTCTTCTATAAGTTTCCTTTGCTTCTCCCTTATTTTAGATACTTCAGCACTCTTGACACACAACTCATTGTATGAGGCTGCAAGTTCTTCAAAGGTAGGATCATCTTTACTGGATTTGTAATCAGGTGTACATACACTAGTTAGTGCTGCACATTTCTCTTCAGTATCACTCTCAGAATCTCCATCAGACCAAGTGTCAGACATCCCTTTCTTATGCTCCTTGAGGTAGGTAGGACATTCAGCTATAATATGTCCATATCCTTCACATCCATGGCACTGAACCCCTTTGCCTTGATTGGGCTTCTCTTCAGCTTTAGATCTTTTGCTAGGGTCATAGGTCTTGCTGATGTCATAGGAAGTGTTCTTGACATTGGGTCTGGACTTCTGATCACCCCTTTTAATGAGCCTGTTGAATTGTTTTCCAAGAATGGCTATGGCTTCTGATAAATTTTCATCACTTCCACCATTGTTTTCTCTTGCATTATCTTCAGCGTTGGAAACAAAAGCTATGCTCTTGTTATTCTTTTCAATAGTGTCACAAATACTCATCTCAAAGGTTTGAAGAGAACCAATGAGTTCATCCACCTTCATGTTACTGATGTCTTGAGCTTCTTCTATAGCAGCCACCTTCATAGCAAATCTCTTAGGCAGTGATCTGAGGATCTTTCTTACCAGCTTTTCTTCTGACATTTTTTCTCCTAAGGCTCCTGAGGTATTTGCAATCTCAAGGATATTCATGTAGAACTAATGAATGGTCTCATCCTCTTTCATCTTGAGATTTTCAAACTTGGTGGTAAGCATCTGAAGTTTAGACATCTTCACTTTGGATGGCCCTTCATGAGTTGTTTTGAGAATATCCCAAACTTGTTTAACCATTTCACAGTGATGCACAAGTCTGAATATGTTCTGTCTATTCCATTGAACAAATCATTTAGTGCCTTAGAATTGCCCAAAGCCAGCTCTTCCTCAGTTCTGCTCCATTGTTCTTCAGGAATTAGAACAGTGGTTCCATCTTCCACTATCTTCTCAAGATGTTTCCATCCATTTTCCACAGCTCTCCAGGCCTTGCTGTCCACAGACTTTAGAACAGCTACCATACGAGGTTTCCAGTAGTTATAGTTAAAGCCATCCAAAATGGGTGGTCTATTCCCATACACCAACAACTCCTTCTCCATAGTACAAGAATTTTGTTGTCCCTAAATCTCACCCAAATATAAACAGGAAGGGTGCCTGCTCTGATACCAATTGAAAATTCTAGTAACTCACACACGATGTCTTACTTGATGTTATGACATCCATAATAACACAGAATAATACTTTAAGACAGAAAAGCATAAAACAATAAAGAACACAGAGAATTGTTCACCTAGTTCGGTATACAACAATACCTACTCTGGGGGCTACCAAGCCAGGGAGGGAATCCAATATAAGCAGTATTAATTCAGAGCTAACCTCCCCCGTTTACAACTCCTCACTTAAGACTTACCCAATGCAATTCCAATCTAGTCCTAGACCTGAGTATCTCCACTCACTCCCCCTCAATCACAACAGTGATTACAAACAGACTTTAATCAAAAGAGAGAAGACACACTTCAAAAACACACCTTGATCTTGCTTAAAAGCTTCAATCAAGAGACACACATTCGTGCTTAAAAGCTTTGAGTGACAAAGTACAAAAACAACCTATTCCAATACAATCATCAAAAGACAATTGCTTTGAGTACAAGAGACTAAACACACAAAAACAAAACTATGGTTCTTCATAGTAAAAAATCTCTGCATTCCAAATTAGGATTGCAGTCTTCTTATATGCAGCTCTTGGGCCTCGGGCTTTCCAAGAAACAAATTAGGGTTAACCAAGTTAACCTAATTCACACGTCATGAGGCTGTTACAGAATATGCTTTATACGAATACTTCAAGGAGAAATATTCAGCACACAATAAAATGTTTCCTAAATTGTAGATAGAGAGAAATCAGGAAACATAATAGTAAAACATAACAGCTCCTGCTGTCAAACATGGATGTCATGACATCGGTCATGACATTCACTAAAAAACCTATATTAGCTTAAACATATGCAACCTACATAACACCATATAAAGCATGTCATGACATTTGTCAAGACATTAAACACTCAGGTATATTTTACCACAAATGCAGCCAACATGAAAACATCTACAGAGTGGCCAAGTAGAAGTTTAAACAGAGAAATTAAGCAAATACTTGAGAATTCTGTTGCCACATCTAAGAAAGATTGGTCTTCTAAACTACACGAAGCGTTATGGGCATATAGGACAGCTTTTAAAACACCCATAGGAACCACACCTTTCAAATTAGCCTATGGTCACTATGCCATAAAAGACCTACGACAGCGCTTTTTTCGGGCTTTAAAAGCGCTTAAAAGCGCTGCTGTAGAAACGCTGCTATAGGTTTTAGTAGCGTTTTTGGTTGAGGCAAAAGCGCTGGCGTAGGTAGGCCTAAGGCAGCACTTTTTCTTAAAAAGCGCTTTCATATATTGGCATAAAGCAGCGCTTTTTATTAAAAAGCGCTTTCATATATAGGCCTAAGGCAGCGCTTTTTCTGAAAAAGCGCTTTCGTTGGTGTTTTTAATAAACCTTTTATTTTTATAATTTCTGATATTTTGACATATCTCAAATTCTCACTAATATTTTGATAAATACATTTATTATATTAAACAAATAAAAATTAAAAAAAATACATTTAATATGAAACATTTTATGAATTAGTATTGCATATATTTATTATCCAAATACAAATAAAACATCACTAATTTAATAAGTGCTCTAGAAGCTAAGTTTACAATCAAATTCTCAAAACACAAAATAAAATATATATATATATATATATATATATATATATATATATATATATATATATATATATATACACACACACTGATTTGCTCCCTAAGAAAACTAGTTCTCTCCAGCCGAACGAGACTCCTCGATGGCCATAATTGTCTTTCCAACAATGCACAAATCAACTTTTAATTTGTCTTCAATTGTCCATCACATGTATACATATAAGAATAAGAAGAAGAAAAAAAATAAAGTTAATAAAGGAGTATAATACATATTGACTAAATGACTTATAGATAAGTCACATAAGTAAATTGTCACTACACTAAAAAAGTGAAACTAATCTTCCTACTTGTGAAACTAATAAGTTATAAATCAGATAAGCCATGCTTGAACATTCAGACACACAAACAAATGTATCATATAATAAGTTGGAAAAAAAATAAAAAAAATCATGGATATCAAAAACCAAATCAAGAGCACTAGGATGTTCTTCGAATCGATGATGGTCTTCGACTAACTACACCATTACAAAAAAATCTTAACCAACTTTTTAGTAAGCACACTAACATTGAAAATGCATGGATTTAAGAATAAAATCAAGATACCAGTCCTTAAATGAAAATTAAATCAAAGAACTCATTTTGTTACACAATTTAAGAATCGAAACATAGAAAATTGATTTCAACACATGATTTATTCGATTAAACAAAAACCGGGCAGCAACTATCACCTTAGATCTTAAGGAGGTGATTGACACTTAATTAACTTTTAAGCCTTCCTCCCCCTCCCAAAATAAAACCAAATAAGAAACAAAATGTGATGAATTAAAATGAAACATGGCAACTAAATCCATAATGACTTAAAAGAAAATGATTTGACATACCATATGTCTCGATGCTGTCAAAAAGCTTTACTATACCATTTTTTACAATAGAAGTGTCAATATAAAGGTATTTTTGGCAAGATATATTTAAAAGGAAGATAAGTATGTCTAGCAAAGGCTAAAATAGATATTCAACTACATGCAGCAACAACAGCAGTGAGTATAACTTTAGATTCACATTTCACAATATAGCCCATAACATACATCATATAATACAATTCTGTACACGAATTTCTAGACCGGGTATTGAATAATTATTCAACAATAGGAGCTTTATAAGAGCAAAGCAACCACTAAAAAGTTTCAGAACTTTACCTTATTCTGATCAATTTTAGAAGATGCAAGTGCTCCAAGAGCTAATCCTGTGAAATACAATAGATAATTATAATATCAGGATTCAGGACAGAGATATGATATGTTAATTCTAAACCATTCATTTTGTTAGTGTCAGAGTATTTGATTAAGTTTATTTATAATACACTCATGATCTAATGTTCAAAATATATTTGTCACACTAGCTAATGTTTCAGGGCTTGGATATGTTTCACACTAGCTAATGTTCAAAAGAAGTATGGCAAGCGGATTGAGTGTCTCAATAGCAAGCCTTAACGGTCGAGTTGCTGACTACAAAGATCCCAATTAGAGAAACAAATGCATCATAAAAGAAAAACATGAACACTCCTCATGTTTTGACTAATTATAACATTGTTAACATGTAGTTTCTTTGGTCAAACATTCTAACCCCTGAACTTATCATATATTCCATAATAGAAGGCGGGCTAAATCAGCCTCACAAGAAACTTAAAATGTTCACTTAAAGAAAATAACTAAAACAAAATAAATAAAACTAGATACACCATAATAATATGAACCAGGGGAACACACCAAATACAGACTAAATATTTTAATTATAAAAAGGCTACTCGTTTTGGGCACATATGTTTAATATGAAAATGGAAATGAAAAATGTGGTTTTCTCATTCCCGTGGTTGACAATATTAGCTAGCAGTGTTATCAAATAGTCGCGCCATAGCGGATATACATGGAGGTGTTTGGGTTGGTTGCAATGGTAAGTATCGACCGATATTGCGGGTTTCTCTGCTATAATGGTGCCGCAAAGTGATTGGTATGGCAGGATTTTGATTCTCCGCCATCGACAACAGTGTTAGCTAGTGGATTCTTCCCATATTTCCTACTATTCAAATAATATTTTCCTAATTTCCCTGAGTATATTTGGTTGATTATGTTATGATTAGTAACCTAGTAGATTAGGAAAGACTATAGACAGATATAATAGAGTGATTTACTGTGCCCAAGAATTTAATCGATCGAGCAGTTCATTGCACATTCTAATATCCTATTTGGGTAATTAAAGTTCTTTATCTTACACAAACTATGAACTACACACTACAAGAAGTCCTTATATTCTATCTATTATGATTTAACATAGAAGCATTTTTTGAACTATGCAGGGACTTGACTACTACCACTCTAGTGTTTGGCAAACACAATCAACATCAGTCTGAGACACATAGAGGCTAAGGCTAGTGCTTTCCATCTTGAACAATAAGAGCAATTACAATGATAACACTAAAATTAACTTAACCGTTAAAATGCAGGGACTAAAACTTAATGACTAGGAAATTAAAATATTAAATCAAAACCTCAAAGCAGGAATGGTGAGGGAACAGATAACAGAATAACACAAAAACCAGGCACATATTACATCCAAAGATAAATCATTCATATCTAAATATCTCTCAATAACCATATTTATTAATCTCCCTCTACCTCTAACTATTGGATGCTACTCTATCTAGTCAGCCCTCCTTACCAAACTCAACATCCTCGGGCAACACAAGGCAGTGAAGGTGCATCGGCACTATAATGTGGTGATTCAGTGCAATTAAATAATTTGCATTTTCCATATGCATTTTAGGCTCACTAAAGCAGCCAAATAAATAAATAATTGAACAATATCATCATTTCAAAGTTTTGACAAGTCATTTATTTCCATTTACAATTGGAAGTTGTTGGATCACGATTTAACAACTTTGCCACCAAAGAAATTACCGGGTCGAGTCGCGGATCGGTACGCTTTCTTTAAGACGTTTCGCGGTACTGCCAAAATTATGCAAAGCAGCTCTTAATAATCACGACGCCTCCAGGATAAAACAGCCCAGTTCTATACTATACGATTACTACTTACACGGTAGATAATCGGTCTAGAAATACACCCTCAAATGGTAGTAGGACCATTCAAATATGGTATGAATACCATCTTAGTATCTGGTATAAAGACCAGTCGTAGTAATTTCTCAAACCAAGAGAAATTTCAATAATTCTCTAAAGAGAATCCAAGAAAAAATTATACTTATAATTTCTCAACTCAAACAAGGAGAAATTAACATTATTCTCTAAAGAGAATTCAAGAAGGTACTCGGAAAATTCAACGAGTAGAAAGAAAGAGGGAGAAGTTGGCGCTTCGACAATTCGAAAGACGCTGAGTTATGAGAGTGAGGAAGGAAAAACTCAAATTAAGTTTTTGGTGTGTTTTGGAATGAAACAAGTGACTTCATTATATAATGAAATAAACTAGCTAAGATTTCTAATCTAAGCAATGTGGGACTAAGAAGTTTTTTCAACTAATATACAATGTGGGACTTCACTTAATGAACTTTTTCAATTCATCTCCCTATATTGGAATATATGCATAATGTTCCAACAATCCCCCACTTGAATTTAAAACAGTGTTTCAGAAATAACGTCAAACGTTTCTAAGATTGTGCATAAGCAGAGGTGTCTACGACTTGAACCTTTGCGTAGCAAGTAGGATTCCGATTCTACAAGAGTGACACAATTGTCTTGAACTCTATCTCAGACATCAAACTCGCACACAACCTTTTCTTAAGGTGTATTCTAATAGCCCGTGCTTTAATGGCCCTGCACGTGTATCCCGGTTTAGTGAAGGCTCTAGGAATTCTGCCTCGAAATTCCATGGGAATCGGCCTCAGTTCCACAATCACATAGGTGAGTCTATCAAGAGTACTCCTGTAGCCTAGGTACTCCCTCATACAAAGTATAGATCTCATTAAGAGTTTCTATTATCTCATCCTCTTATTACTTCAGGATTCATGCTTCTTTTATTTACTCTAGCATGATCACCTCATATTACTCACAACTTGTTATTACCCATTGAACCTATTTCTTGGGATCTCCAGTCATTTAGGTCGGGTTACCATCATGAGCAACTCATTTCTGTATAGGCATTAGTCCCATCTTTTTTTAGATGTATTATGGACTTTCTCTCTAGCTAATCCTTTCGTCAAAGGATCTGCTAAGTTTTCATCAGTGCGTACATGATCCATTCTTACAGCTCCTTTAGAGATACAATCTCTAAAGGCATTGTGCTTTCTTCTTATTTGACGTCTTTTACCATTATAATAACGATTCTCAATTTTTGCAATAGCCGCGGTACTATCGCAGTGGAACAACACAACTGACATAGGTTTTTCCCATAAGGGAATCTCAGCTAGCAAGCATCTTAACCAACTTGCTTCTTCACTAGCATTTGCTAATGCGATCATTTCAGACTCCATCGTGGACTGAGCCAGGATAGTCTGCTTATTTGATTTCCAAGATACAGCTCCTCCAACTATGTTGAATACATAGCCACTAGTAGCTTCGGAATCACCTGACAAGGTATTCCAATCTGCATCACTGTATCCTTCAAGTACAACAGGAAATTTCTGATAATGTAGACCGAGATATACGGTCCTTTTAAGGTACCTCATGACTTGCTCAATAGCTTGTCAGTGCTTGTTACTCGGTCTACTCGTAAATATGCATAACAATCTTACGACATATACAATGTCGGGTCTAATACAATCAGTGGCATATCTAAGGCTGCCAATGATGCTCGCATATTCAGTTTGTCTCACACTTTCACCAGTGTTCTTAAACAGTTTAACACTTGGTTTATAAGGTGTGCATGCAGGTTTACAATCAAAGTATTTATATTTCTTTAAGATCTTCTACACATAGTGTGATTGATCCTAAGAAATTTCTTGCACGGGTCTCGTGATCTTTATACCAAGAATCTCGTGATCTTTCATATCAAAGTTGTTACTCAACAATGATTTCACATCATTAATGGTCTGAATGTTTGATCCAAATATGAGTAAATAGTCTACATATAGACATATGATAGTGTAAATGCGATTCTCAAGTTTGTAATAAACGCATTTGTCACTTTCATTCACTTTATACCCATTCGATATCATTAAGTTATCAAACTTTTCATGCCATTGTTTAGGAGATTGCTTTAATCCATACAAAGATTTGTCTAACTTACAAACCTTGTTTTTCTTGTTCATGGATCACAAACCCTTCTAGTTGTTCCATATAGATTTCTTCTTCTAAGTCACCGTTTAAAAAAGCAGTTTTAACATCCATTTGGTGTACTATTAAATTATAAATAGCAGCAATTGAAATAAGTACCCTAATGGATGTTATTCTAGTGACAAGAGAGAAGGTATCGAAGAAATCTACATTTTCTCGTTGTCTAAAATCCATGGCTACAACAAGCCTTGTATTTATCAATAGTTCCATCATATTTTAGTTTCTTTTTCAAAACCCATTTACAACCGATTGGTTTGCAACCAGGAACCAAGTCTACTAAGTGCCAGGTCTTGTTAGATTCCAGAGAATCTATCTCATCATTAATAGCTTCTTGCCATGAGTCTACATCCAGAGAAGACAGAGCTTCTTGAAGATTTATTGGATCTTCTTCTGCATTATAAGCCGCATAGTCAGGCCCATAATCTTTAGAAACTCTTACTCTTTTACTTCGTCGAAGTTCTATTTCTACATTTTTGTTGCTTTCTGTGCTTCTTATCACAAGAATGTGACTCGATTGAGTGCCCCCACTATTTCTCAATTTGAAGGGAAATTCATATTCATAGAAATCAACATCATTTGATTCTATGATCGCTTTTGTATTTAGGTCATAAAACCTATATGCCTTACTGTTTGTTACATATCTAATGAATACATATTCATATGCTCTATTAGCGAGTTTAACTCATTTCGGATCCGAATTTCTGACATAAGCCAGACATCCCCAAGTTCTCAAATAAGACAAGATTGGTTGTCTTTTCTTTAACATATCATAAGGAGATATATTACTCTTTGACTTGGGAACTCTATTCAGGACATAACAAAAAGTCAATAAAATTTCCCCCCACTAGTGAGGTGCAGCACCAGAATTCATCATAATTGTAACAAAAAATTCAATAAGAGTTCTATTCTTTGTTTCTGCTTTACCATTTATTTCAGGGGAATATGGAGCAGTCGTTTCATGTACAATTCAATGTTGTTTATAAAAATTATTAAATAAACTAGAATCATACATATTACCTATCACTACAAATTCTTACTAAATCATTTTCAAATTCTTTACAAAGTTTTTGAACTTATCAATTTCATTCACAAAAATATCATTCTTTATGATGATGGTGTACAAATCTACCCCAATAAATTGACTAAATATTTCCTTATTTATAAGAAGAAGAGAAAACATAAACATGATTCTTTATAATATCTGAAGTATACATGACATTCTTCAAGATTAAAGTCTTTTCATAGGTGGACCATGTTCCACTTCTCCAATATCGACAACATTAGTGGTGTGGGCATCTCCCAACAACACTTTCTTATCTTTAGTATTCGTGTATGTTTTAAACATAACACGATCATAACAAACACGACGAGAGACGCCTGTGTTTATCCACCAACCATCAAATCTATCAACCATGTTGATTTCAATGATCATATGAATAAATTTTCCATTAGCCAGGTTAACTCGTGCATTACGGGCCACACCAAGTTCAAGCATTACATGCTACATCTCTTAGCCATATGACTTAGTTTTCCACAGTTGAAACAAAAGCAAAACCACGTCATTTCTTTGAGGTGGTGGTTGTTGTCTAGTTGGAGCAATTGGGGCCATAGAAGGGTTCCCATTCTTAATTCGGTTCACAATATTGCAGTTCTAATTCTATAATGATTTTCCATATGGCTTTAGAACCATACCGAATTTATTTTTGTTGTTTAAAGCAACCAAGACTTTTCTATTTAATCATGTCTCTGATATTCTTCTTTAATGAGAATAATCAGTCTCTAAATAAAATATTATTTTATTTTCTAACAAGGCATAATTCATAAAAACTTTCAAACTAGGGGCAGTTTGTCAATAATAAAAGAAATTCAAATTGCTTATAAATACATACCTTCAGTGATGATCTTATGAGCAATATTTTGAAGTTCGTGACTTTGAGTTTCTATGGACCTTTCAACTACCATCTGATACTTCACGTAGCTGCTAAAATCATTCTTCTGTTCTCCAGCTTCTTCAATGTCATACTTGTTTTTCAGAGTCTCTTAAACATATTTTGAAGTATCACAATTACTGTAATAGTCATACAGATCATTTGTGATTCTATTCAGAATGTTATAATCATTCTTTCTATAAGGTGATTTCATTCCTAAGCTGTAAATTGTTCGCTTTAATCTGTGCAGCAGATTCAGCTTCAACACTATTATGTGTTCCTTTTGATCCTCAAATTTCTTACCGTTAGTATGTTCGGTTGATCCAAAGGGAGCAACAAAATGTCCTCGGTCAAAATGTTAGCTATTTTTTTTTTCAACATTAAGAAGAAAATCATCATTTGTTGCCAACATTTGAAGTGACATCTCTCAAACATGACGGTTTGTCAAAGAAAGTATCCGCAGAAGTACCAATAATTTCTTCAGTAGCCATGGCAATTCGAAACGTCTTAAAATTGTTGGATCACGATTTTAACAACTTTGCCACCAAAGAAATTACCGGGTCGAGTCGCGGATCGGTACGCTTTCTTTAAGACGTTTCGCGGTACTGCCAAAATTATGCAAAGCAGCTCTTAATAATCACGACGCCTCCAGGATAAAACAGCCCAGTTCTATACTATACGATTACTACTTACACGGTAGATAATCGGTCTAGAAATACACCCTCAAATGGTAGTAGGACCATTCAAATATGGTATGAATACCATCTTAGTATCTGGTATAAAGACCAGTCGTAGTAATTTCTCAAACCAAGAGAAATTTCAATAATTCTCTAAAGAGAATCCAAGAAAAAATTATACTTATAATTTCTCAACTCAAACGAGGAGAAATTAACATTATTCTCTAAAGAGAATTCAAGAAGGTACTCGGAAAATTCAACGAGTAGAAAGAAAGAGGGAGAAGTTGGCGCTTCGACAATTCGAAAGACGCTGAGTTATGAGAGTGAGGAAGGAAAAACTCAAATTAAGTTTTTGGTGTGTTTTGGAATGAAACAAGTGACTTCATTATATAATGAAATAAACTAGCTAAGATTTCTAATCTAAGCAATGTGGGACTAAGAAGTTTTTTCAACTAATATACAATGTGGGACTTCACTTAATGAACTTTTTCAATTCATCTCCCTATATTGGAATATATGCATAATGTTCCAACAGAAGTCCTTTAGCAAAGCAAACTTAACTGAATCAATTCAAAAAGGGCAATATTGCTGCAACTGGAACTAAAAGGAATAAACAATAATCGTATGAGATAAAAGGATCACAAATATCATAAAATAACTAATTATCATAGTCACAGAAAAACCAACAACAGTAACAAAATTCATACCAACAGTTTCTCAAACAGAAAAACAAGCGAGTGAATTCGCAAATCACCTGTGATTTGAAACATCGGCCACTGCATCGACCACCGCGTCGTTGGGTAGCTTATTGGTGTCACTGGAAGAAACCAGTGCATGCTGCAAATTATCGTGTGGTTGTGTCTCCATGAGAAGCCCTACAACCGCATTAAGTTAAATCAAACTAAATTAATCACATAAATGGTCAATTATCGCTTCTCGGATGGGAAAGTCGAACCGTTATGCATTGAACGATTAGATATGGTGGAAGAAAATACATACCTATATACGCAAGAAGAGATGCACATAATTTAGAATCTCAACAAACAAAACACTAAAAGAAGAGAACAGACGTGTATTACCATATCAAGTACAGTGAGCATAAATAAACAGAAAATTCAAAGTTCATTTCACAAACACATTCAATTCAAAAAATTTCCCCCTTTCACTATTACATTCATCATAGAAATAGCTTAGATAACCAGAAATTCACACAATCACATCTCCAAATAAAATGAATTTGCATAACCACCAGGTTCAAACAAACACTTGACCAATTTCAACACAAAGAAACAGAAGTTAGAAATTCTAAATTACATATCCAACACAATTGAAAAAACAAGCAAAGAATCACATGAGAACCTATACACAAGCAACCAACCACTAGAAAAACAAAAAACAAAAAAATGCAAAAATTCGGAACCAGTAGAAAGACGAAGAACAGTAAACAATAGAAAATGAAAATCAAAGTGAAGATGTGTTCGAGAATTACCAACGACGTTGGATCCCTCGGAACCCATTGTGAAGGTGAATCGGAAGAGCTAGGGTTTTTGGAATTCTAGAGAGAGAAACACAGTGACTTTAGGTTTCTTCGTCGGAAAGAGTGTTTCAGCGACGGGGTTTCAGCGTCGGAGAAGAAGAACGTACTGAAGAAAAAATATGAAAGGCGAAGAACAATGACTTTAGGGTTTCAGCGTCGGAGAAGAAGAGGAACTGAGGAAAAGCGCTGCGAGAGAGGAAGAAGTAAAGGAGCTGAGGGACGGCGGAGAGAGGGCGACCGGAGCTGGAGAAGAAGATTCGTATTTAGGGAAGACTGAAAATCGTGAAAATGAATTAGGAATTTTGGTTGTTTTCTTTTATTTTTTAAAACTTAATGGCCTAAGGCAGCTCTTTTTAGGAAGCGCTTTCATATTTGGACCTTTAGCAGCGCTTTTCAAAGAGCGCTTTGAAATGGGGGCCTTTACCAACGCTTTTTCAAAAGCGCTTTTGCAAGGGGACCCTTTACCAGTGCTTTTTTTAAGCGCTTTCTAATGTTCCCCTATAGCAGCGCTTTTTTCCCTTGTTTTTTAGTTTTGTTTTTAGCGAAACCTATAGCAGCGCTTTTGCATAAGAGCGCTTTCGTAGATGTGCTGCTAAAAGCCAAATTTGGCGTAGTGGGTAAATCGTGTCATTTGCCAGCGGAACTTGAGCATAAAGCTTTTTGGGCTATTAAGACCCTAAATTTAAATTACTCTGCCGCCGGAGAAAAGAGAATCCTCGATATCAATGAACTAAAAGAGCTTAGATTAGACGCTTACGAGAATGCCAAGATCTACAAAGAGAGAACGGAAAAATGGCACGATAAGCGAATTTCTAGGAAAGAATTCGACTTAAACTCTTTCCCGGAAAACTACGATCTAGGTGGTCTGGTCCTTTCGAAGTCACTAAGGTTTTTCCAGGTGATGTCGTAGAAATTAAAAGTAAGTCTAGTGATCAATTTATTGTAAATGGGCAACGTTTGAAGCATTACCATTGTATTGAAAACAAAGACTACCCCGCTAGTCTGAAGCCTTTACAGCCACTGGCTGAATCAAACGACTAATTGCTTATTGAAAATGTGTCGAGCTTGCGACATTAAACAAAGCGCTTTGTGGGAGACAACCTGTAACACCCCATAAATTTCTTTATTTAATTTAATTAAATTTTTTATTAAATAATAGAATTAATTTATTTGAGAAATATGGATTTATAAGGCTAATGGGCCAGTGTCGCAAGTAGCAATTGGGGGGTGTGTCAGTTGCAAAGCCTTTTTTTTTCTAAAATAAGGTTATATTTTCATAAAATAGAAAAGAGGAGGATTTTGTGAAAAGAGAACCAAAAGGGAGAAGAAAAGAGCTGAACGTGAAATTGGGAGAAGAGCAAGAGTGAAGAGCAAGGGCATCCAAGAATTCGACATCGAGGTAAGGGGGGATTCTTCTCATTAACCTCTATTATGGGTTGTATGAATGATTCAATAAAGTTTGTATGTTAGGATTCTGAATTGGATTGTATGTCGGGTTTAGGGTTTTGGGGTTTATAGAACTTTGGTTCAATTTATGTTGTGAATGATGATTGGTGTTGAATAATGATGTTAAGCATGATTAGAAGTATGTGTAAATGTGCAAATTATGTTGTATGTGTGGTTTATTTTCTGAAATTCGTACTGGTATGATTTTGAGGGCATTTGGGATGTATAGAATGCTGTTTTCTGCAGGTTGGGATTTCTGAAATCGCCGGTTCACGCTGCGTGCACTGGGTTGGCGCCGCGAACAGGTGGGCAGAATGCCAGGATGTTGTGATACGCACAAGTAGCGCCGCGTACCTGTGTTGGCGCCGCGAAGGCGTAACTTTTTCTCGTTTCGCGTCGCGTACAGGTGTTTGCGCCGCAAATAGCTTGGCAGAGAGCCAAGGATTTTTGGAACGCTCAGTTGGCGCCGCGAACCAAGTTGGCGCCGCGTGCTGTTGATGTTTGGGACTTTTTTTTAAAAGTTTAACGATGCATAACTTTTTAAATGTTAGACCGTTTGATGTGCCGTTTTGAGCACAGTGAAGCTAATTAAGCGATTTACACAATAAAATAGTGTTTTGAGTTGTGACTCGATTTTATTTTAAAACACTTGATTTAATTGGTTGTGGTGGTTTATGCGTACAAATGCACTGGTGAATGTTTTGACTATTAACTCGTCTTGGTTGTGATTGATGATTAATATACATGTGTTGCTGATGTAAAATGTATATTTGAGATGGTTGAAAAAAATAGCATAACTATTGTGTGGCTATTGTTATTGCATCGGTTGATGATTATGATTGTTAAGTTGTTTGGTATTGATGATTAGCATGCGATATGTGATGCATGCATTTCATAATCATGTTGTGGGCTGTATCCCTTATGGTGGTGGGACAGCGGTAGCTAATTCCCTTTGTGCGGAATTGGTGAGAGAAGTAGCCGAATCTTTATGGTGGTGGATCGGTGAGATGGGTTATCCCATGTTTGGTACCACATGCATTTAGTTGCATTGCATTAGGTTGTTGTGTATAATTGTAACATGAATGGAAGTAGTCCAATGTTATAATTTGTGTGTATTTGGTATGGATGATTGTATCTGATGAATGTTGCTATACTATCTGAATATAATTGAATTTGGGTGAATAATGTATGAATGAAGTTGTATTGTTTATATTCCTATAACATTTGTTAATGCGAATGAAACTCACCCTTACTGTTGTTATTTTTTTCAGATTGAGGAGTAGCTTGTGTACTTGGTAAGGATTAGCTCGTCAAGTAATTCGTTAGAGTCAGTTGGGTCTGTGTCATGCTCTGGTCGTGTAACACTGGGAACGTTATTTTAGGATTGGTTGATAAATCCTTGTTTTGTTTATGGTTTATGGTTGGATCATGAGTCTCCGACTCTGGATGTTTAATTATTCAGTTGTTAAGAATATTCCGCTGTGTTAACATGATATCTGAATAATTTTTGGTTTATCGTTCCTTTATGGCATGACATGAATCTTTGTTTATTTTGTTGTAGTTGTAATACCCTTCTTCATGTTTTGCTCTGATTTTTGTTAAATTTTCCGCGGGGTTTAGAAGGGTGTTACAATAGTGGTATTAGAGCATAGTCGGTCGTTTGAGTCAGAGTCTTAGTGTCGGCTAATCCTTCGTATACGATTAGTGTAAGGTTGACACTGTCGATACTTCTTGTTCTAATGAATATTGTCCGATATTTAGCAGAACAATGGCCGGAAGAGGAGGAAAAAATGACGACGGGATTGCGAGGCTCTGGGCATGATTGCTGGTGTATTAGTAGGGAATGCCAATGGAGCTGGTATTGGTGCTGACAGGCAGCTGAACAGTTTTCAGAGGAAGAATCCTCCGTTGTTCAAAGGCACGCACGATCCCGAAGGCGCTCAGAGGTGGCTGAAGGAAATTGAAAGGATCTTCAGAGTGATCGATTGTGCTGAAAATCTGAAGGTGAGGTATGGGACTCACATGCTGTCTGAAGAAGCTGATGATTGGTGGATGGCTAGCAGGGATGAGCTTGAATCTGCAGGTGTAGCGATTACTTGGGCTGTATTCAGGCAAGAATTCCTGAGGAGGTACTTTCCTGAGGATGTTCGGGGCAGGAAAGAAGTTGAGTTTTTGGAGCTGACACAAGGTAACATGACAGTACCGGAATATGCTTCAAAGTTTGTTGAGCTGGCCAAGTACTATGTCCACTATAACAATGATGAAGCGAGCGAATTTTCGAAATGTGTTAAGTTCGAGAATGGTCTCCGTGATGAAATTAAGCAGGGAATCAGGTACCAAAGGATTTGTCGGTTTACAGATTTGGTGGATTGTAGTAGGATCTATGAAGAGGATAACCTCAAACTGAAGTCATCTCACTCCCGCGAGTTAGTTGACAAGAAAGGGAAGAAGCCTATGGACCGTGGTAAACCATATGGTAGGGATAATTATAAGGCTGGAGGTTGGAAGAAGCCTAGTGGGGGAGACTCTGGTGCCCCTGTTAAGTGCTTTAAGTGTGGGGAACCTGGACATCATGTTCACGAGTGCAAAAGCGAAGAGACAAAGTGCTACAGGTGTGGTAAAGCAGGCCACATTGCTGTTGACTGCAAGGGAAGGACTGTGACTTGTTATAACTGTGGTGAAGAGGGCCATATTAGTCCACAGTGTCCTAAGCCAAAGAAGAATCAAGCTAGGGGTAAAGTTTTCGCTTTATCAGGTTCAGAGACTACTCCAGAGGATCGATTGATTAAAGGTACGTGTTTCATCCATGGCACTCCTTTAATTGCAATAATAGATACTGGAGCAACTCACTCGTTTATTTCGTTGGATTGTGCTAAACGTCCGAACTTAGAAATATCTGATATTCATGGAAGTATGATCATTGACACTCCTGCGTCGGGTTCAGTGACTACTTCGTTTGCCTGTTTGAACTGTCCAATTGATATTTTTGGTAGAGAGTTCGGAATGGACTTAGTGTGCCTTCCTTTGGAACAACTTGATATTATTCTGGGCATGAATTGGTTGCAATTTAATCGGGTTCATATCAACTGTTTCAGGAAGACGGTTATTTTTCCGGAAGATGTCGGTGTTGAGAGTTTAGCAATGACTGCTAGACAAGTGGATGAAGCAATGAAGGTCGGGGCTGCCGTGTTTATGTTGATTGCATCCATGGAAGTAAAGAAGAAAGCGGTGAGCAGTGATTTACCGGTAGTATGTGAATTTCCAAAAGTCTTTCCAGAAGATGTAAGAGAGTTACCGCCAGAGAGGGAGGTAGAATTTGCTATTGAGTTAGTTCCTGGAACTAGTCCTGTGTCGATGGCGCCGTATCGTATGTCGGCATCTGAGTTAGCAGAGTTGAAGAATCAGCTAGAAGAATTACTGGAAAAAGAATTCATTCATCCTAGTGTGTCGCCGTGGGGTGCGCCGGTGTTGTTAGTAAAGAAGAAAGAAGGCTCTATGAGATTGTGTGTGGATTATAGACAGCTGAATAAAGTTACTATCAAGAATCGGTATCCATTACCGAGGATTGATGATTTGATGGATCAATTGGTTGGTGCGAGTGTGTTCAGCAAAATTGACTTGAGGTCGGGATATCATCAGATTCGGGTGAAGACGGATGATATTCAGAAAACGGCATTTAGAACAAGATATGGTCATTACGAGTATACAGTGATGCCATTTGAAGTGACTAATGCGCCGGGAGTTTTCATGGAGTATATGAATAGGATCTTCCATCCTTACCTGGATCAATTCGTGGTGGTATTTATCGATGATATTCTAATATATTCTAAGAGTGAAGAAGAACATGCAGAGCATCTAAGGGTGGTATTAAAACTATTGAAAGAAAAGAAACTTTATGCAAAACTGTCAAAGTGTGAGTTCTGGCTAAGTGAAGTAAGCTTTCTTGGGCATGTAATTT
This sequence comes from Vicia villosa, assembly GCF_029867415.1. Lineage (NCBI taxonomy): Eukaryota > Viridiplantae > Streptophyta > Magnoliopsida > Fabales > Fabaceae > Vicia > Vicia villosa. The sequence goes on along the minus strand of NW_026705944.1, from coordinate 154,967 downwards.
CTAAAGATGGTATTGTCGTTGACCCAACGAAAGTAGAAGCAGTGTCTCAATAGGAAGCTCCGAAGTCAGTTTCCGAAATCCGTAGTTTCCTTGGTCTTGCGGGTTACTATAGAAAGTTCATCGAAGGTTTTTCAAAGTTAGCATTGCCATTAACTAAGTTGACTAGGAAGGGTCAAGCATTTATCTGGGATTCGAAATGTGAAGAAGGATTCCAAGAGTTGAAAAAGAGGTTGACTAGTGCGCCGATCTTGATTTTGCCGAATCCGGCAGAATCTTTTGTTGTGTATTGTGATGCTTCGTTGTTGGGATTAGGAGGTGTACTAATGCAGAATCAACAGGTAGTCGCTTATGCGTCGAGACAACTCAAAGTGCATGAGAGAAACTATCCGACTCATGACTTAGAATTGGCAGCAGTGGTATTTGTGTGAAAATTGTGGAGACATTATCTGTATGGTTCGAGGTTTGAAGTGTTTAGTGATCACAAGAGCCTGGAGTATGTCTTTGATCAAAAAGAGCTGAATATGAGGCAAAGAAGGTGGTTAGAGTTCCTCAAGGATTATGATTTTGGACTGATTTACCATCCGGGTAAAGCAAACGTGGTTGCCGATGCTTTGAGTAGGAAGTCTTTGCATATGTCTATGCTTATGGTAAGAGAATTGGATTTAATTGAACAATTCAGAGATTTGAGTTTAGTATGCGAAGACACTCTTGTCAGTATTAAGTTGGGTATGCTGAAACTGACTAGTGGTATTCTGGAAGAGATTCGAGAGGGTCAGAAAGCTGATGTAGAGTTGGTGGATAAGTTGACTCTGATTAACCAAGGCAAGGGAGGTGAATTCAGAATCGACGAGAATGGTATTATAAGGTTTGGTAATCGTGTTTGTGTTCCTAATGTTTCCGAATTGAGGATGAGTATTCTCGAAGAAGGACATCGTAGTGGATTGAGTATTCATCCTGGTGCTACCAAGATATATCATGATTTAAAGAAGCTGTTTTGGTGGTCTGGAATGAAAAAGGAAATAGCTAAATTTGTCTATGCTTGTTTGACTTGCCAGAAGTCGAAGATTGAGCATTAGAAACCGTATGGAGCTATGCAACCGTTATTTATTCCAGAATGGAAGTGGGATAGTATATCTATGGATTTTGTTTCTGGTTTGCCGAAGACGGTGAAGAACTATGAAGCCATTTGGGTTATTGTGGATAGGTTGACAATGTCTGCTCATTTTATACCAATGAGAATGGATTACCCGATGGAGAGACTTGCTCAATTGTACATTGAGAAGATAGTGAGTTTACATGGTATTCCTTCGAGTATCGTGTCAGATAGAGATCCAAGGTTTACATCCAAATTTTGGGAAGGTTTGCAGAAGGCTTTGGGTACTAAGCTGAGATTGAGTTCTGCTTATCATCCGCAGACGGATGGACAGACAGAAAGGACTATTCAATCGCTAGAAGATTTGTTGCATGCTTGTGTGTTAGAAAAAGGTGGTACTTGGGATAGTTATCTACCCTTGATCGAATTTACCTACAATAATAGCTTTCACTCGAGTATTGGTATGGCTCAGTTTGAAGCTTTGTATGGTCGGAGGTGTAGGACGCCTTTATGTTGGTATGAATCTGGCGAAAGTACGGTGATTGGACCAGAGATTGTTCAAGAAACGACGGAAAATATTAAGATGATTCAGGAGAGGATGAAGGCTTCTCAAAGTCGTCAGAAGAGTTATCACGACAAGAGGCGGAGAACACTTGAATTTCAAGAAGGAGATCACGTGTTTATGAGAGTTACTCCTATGACTGGTATCGGGCGAGCTCTAAAGTCAAGGAAGTTGACTCCGCGTTTTATTGGTCCGTTTCTGATTTCAGAAAGAGTAGGAGATGTGGCGTATCGCATTGCGTTGCCACCGACACTTGCAAATCTGCATGATGTATTCCATGTGTCGCAGTTGAGGAAATACATTGCTGATCCGTCGCATGTGATCCAAGTGGATGATGTACAGGTAAAGGATAATCTGACATTTGAAGCTTTGCCTATGAGGATTGAAGATCGGAAGGGGAAACAATTGCGTGGCAAGGAGATAGCGTTGGTCAGAGTAGCTTGGGGAGGACCAGCCGGTGGAAATGTTACATGGGAATTGGAGAGCCAGATGAAGGACTCCTACCCGGAACTCTTTGCCTAAGGTATGTTTTCGAGGACGAAAACTTTTCTAGTGGGGGAGGGTTGTAACACCCCATAAATTTCTTTATTTAATTTAATTAATTTTTTTATTAAATAATAGAATTAATTGAATTATTTGAGAAATATGGATTTATAAGGCTAATGAGCCAGTGTCGCAAGTAGCAATTGGGGGGTGTGTCAGTTGCAAAGCCTTTTTTTTCTAAAATAAGGTTATATTTTCATAAAATAGAAAAGAGAAGGATTTTGTGAAAAGAGAACCAAAAGGGAGAAGAAAAGAGCTGAACGTGAAATTGGGAGAAGAGCAAGAGTGAAGAGCAAGGGCATCCAAGAATTCGACATCGAGGTAAGGGGGGATTCTTCTCATTAACCTCTATTATGGGTTGTATGAATGATTCAATAGAGTTTGTATGTTAGGATTCTGAATTGGATTGTATGTCGGGTTTGGGGTTTTGGGGTTTATAGAACTTTGGTTCAATTTATGTTGTGAATGATGATTGGTGTTGAATAATGATGTTAAGGATGATTAGAAGGATGTGTAAATGTGCAAATTATGTTGTATGTGTGGTTTATTTTCTGAAATTCGTACTGGTATGATTTTGAGGGCATTTGGGATGTATAGAATGCTGTTTTCTGCAGGTTGGGATTTCTGAAATCGCCGGTTCACGCCGCGTGCACAGGGTTGGCGCCGCGAACAGGTGGGCAGAATGCCAGGATGTTGTGATACGCACAAGTCGCGCCGCGTACCTGTGTTGGCGCCGCGAAGGCGTAACTTTTTCTCGTTTCGCGTTGCGTACAGGTGTTTGCGCCGCGAATAGCTTGGCAGAGAGCCAAGGATTTTTGGAATGCTCAGTTGGCGCCGCGAACCAAGTTGGCGCCGCGTGCTGTTGATGTTTGGGACTTTTTTTAAAAGTTTAACGATGCATAACTTTTTAACTGTTAGTCCGTTTGATGTGCCGTTTCGAGCACAGTGAAGCTAATTAAGCGATTTACGCAATAAAATATTGTTTTGAGTTGTGACTCGATTTTATTTTAAAACACTTGATTTAATTGGTTGTGGTGGTTTATGCGTACAAATGCACTGGTGAATGTTTTGACTATTAACTCGTCTTGGTTGTGATTGATGATTAATATACATGTGTTGCTGATGTAAAATGTATATTTGAGATGGTTGAAAAAAATAGCATAACTATTGTGTGGCTATTGTTATTGCATCGGTTGATGAGTATGATTGTTCAGTTGTTTGGTATTGATGATTAGCATGCGGTATGTGATGCATGCATTTCATAATCATGTTGTGGGCTGTATCCCTTATGGTGGTGGGACAGCGGTAGCTAATTCCCATTGTGCGGAATTGGTGAGAGAAGTAGCCGAATCTTTATGGTGGTGGATCGGTGAGATGGGTTATCCCATGTTTGGTACCACATGCATTTAGTTGCATTGCATTAGGTTGTTGTGTATAATTGTAACATGAATGGAAGTAGTCCAATGTTATAATTTGTGTGTATTTGGTATGGATGATTGTATCTGATGAATGTTGATATACTATCTGAATATAATTGAATTTGGGTGAATAATGTATGAATGAAGTTGTATTGTTTATATTCCTATAACATTTGTTAATGCGAATGAAACTCACCCTTACTGTTGTTATTTTTTTTCAGATTGAGGAGTAGCTTGTGTACTTGGTGAGGATTAGCTCGTCAAGTAATTCGATAGAGTCAATTGGGTCTGTGTCATGCTCTGGTCGTGTAACACTGGGAACGTTATTTTAGGATTGGTTGATAAATCCTTGTTTTGTTTATGGTTTATGGTTGGATCATGAGTCTCCGACTCTGGATGTTTAATTATTCAGTTGTTAAGAATATTCCGCTGTGTTAACATGATATCTGAATAATTTTTGGTTTATCGTTCCTTTATGGCATGACATGAATCTTTGTTTATTTTGTTGGAGTTGTAATACCCTTCTTCATGTTTTGCTCTGATTTTTGTTAAATTTTCCGCGGGGTTTAGAAGGGTGTTACACAACCCACCCCTTTTATCTTTTTGTTTATCTTTAATTTTTAATTTTTACTTAAGTTTTTATTTGGTTTTCTTATTTATTTTATTTCTATCATTTTTCTTATTTTTATTTTATCATTTTTTTTACTCAAATGGCATTTGGCCATTGCTAACTGAATATTTCTATAATCTACTTAAATTTCAGGCTAATTTACTTCTTAGCTACTGACTAACTCTCGTAATGGCAAGACTAGATTATATGAGTATTACTTTCTGGGGAAGAGGTCAGACGAGGAGGTATGAGGACTTAGTCGATATAGAGATGACTCCCACCATTTATGCTGATGACCGTGCTATGAATGCCTTAGGCATTAGAGAGATGTCTTATATTTGATGCACCAGATAGATTGGGATTCCTCCCCTATTAGGAGGAGGTTTTGTGTATACCGTAGGCTTACCCTCGAGTTCCTAAGTTCTTTGAAATATTTGCCTAACCATGGTTTAGGATTTAACCGTGGTTTGATCCAGTTTAGATTGTTTGGTCTTGATTTCCGCTATACCCATAGTGATTTTGCTAACCTTATAGGTTTTCCAAGTGGTCTTGATGTTTTCACTGTCACCTAAGAGGAAATCTCTTAAACCATGAGCTTAACTACTTCTGGGGTAGTATAACTGGTAACAACCACCCTGAACCTGAGGATATGTATTCTGAGAGCATCCATAACCCTGCTATAAGGTATTTCCATAAGATCCTGGCTCACACCCTGTTTTGAAAAGAGCAAAACATTTCCTTGTGTCCCGTGAAGAGCTATTCATTATGTTTTGTGCTTCACAAGGCCGTCATGTCAATGCGGCTACCTTTATGGTAGCCAATTTTGTCTGTATCATAGAGACTGCTCATACACCTATACTTATAAGAGGCTTGGTTACCATGATTGTGAATGCCATCGGAATGAGACAACCACTTCTAGGATTAAACCCCTATGGCAGAATTCGACCTATGAATATTTGTTTCTGTTTCAACACCCACCTTATAGGAAACCTTGGACCACATGAGTATGAATTGATCATTAACCATAACACTGTCCTCCAATTTGTTTTGCCTAACCCTATAACGAGTGTTCACAACAGAGATAACTGGCTCTTTGACCTGAATCACCTACCTACTCTACCCTCACCTGAAACCCCACCCTATGAGATCCCTGATGATTATGATCCCCAAACTCCTCCTCATTATCACGATTTTCCTTCCCCTGATCGCCCTGGTGTTTCCCCTGATGCATCTCTCGTTACTGTTGTTTCTGCTGTTTCGGTTATTGCTGGACCTCCGCCTCCTGATTTTACTACTGCTATTGCTAATTTAGAGGCTCGGATTGAAGGCCTACACGGCAAGTTCGCCTTTTTGCGTACGTATTTTCACGGTTTTATGGATATCATAACGGTGCAAATGGATCACCTTTATCAGCATTTCTTTTCTCCTAAAAGTGTTGAATTTTCCTTTCTGAGAGTTTTATCTTTCTGACCCTCAACACTGAAACAGTGTGGACACTTCTTGTTTTAAGTGTGGGGGAAGGAAAATTTTGGTTTCCAGTTTTTAGTATTTTATTTTTCAGTTTTTAGTATTCTAATATCTAGTATTTTAACTTTCAGTTTTTAGTATTTTTAATTTTCAGAATTTTAAAACTTCAGTACTTTTTGCTTTCTTTAATTTAAGTAATTTAATTCAGCAAATTGTTGGTTTGATTTTTATGTGGTTTTCTCTGTGATTTATCTGTGTTAATATTGCCTGTGGTTTGAGTTTTGTTTGATCTATGGTTTGATTTATTTAGTGTGTCTACACTGTCTGCAACATTACCTGCTATTTAGTATTTCTATACAGTCTGCAAGTATATTACCTACTATCTATTGGTTTCATATTTTATACATGCTATATTTGTTATTGAACTGTTGAATCCACTATATCGAATGTGATGCTAATCTATTTCTAGTGTTACCTGCTACTGATTTAACACACCATCACAATGATGCCATAGTATTGTCTTTAAAGCTGCCAATAGATACCTCTTTTTTGTGTTTATAAACTTATTACCGTGTTAGTCAAATATGTGATAAAGTTGTCAAAGAAACTTTGATTGATTCTGCAATCTGAATTAAATTGTGCACATGACTCTAAATGCATGTGAATCTATGTTGTTACTATTCTGAAATAGTGTAGAAAGAGGTCCAATAAAATGACATGCAGTGCAGAACACATTTGGAATTTAGTGGCATTTTGATGTGGGACGCCCGCCCCTAGTCTTTTGTGGCGTCCACCCCTTGTCCCTTAAGGGGCCCACGTCCCATTATTTCCACCTAGGGCGCCCGCCCCTTGTTTACAAGTGGCCCCCTCCCCACTCTCTTTTCTTCCATTCTCTCATGTGCTCCCTCTCCTCCTCTTGTCTCTTCCTCCATTTTTCATTTCTCTTTTCAATTCTTTTCTTTGTCTTATATGCTTTTGCATGCATTTTGAATGGTTATTCAAAAGAATAATAATGTTTCACCAACTCATGCAATGTACCACATTTACTACACTGCAAAAATATTTACTCCATATTAAACTCTTTCCATCTAACTCACCCCCTCTCACATGTTTTTCTTCCTCCCTCCATCTATTCCTTTAATTCTATCTTTAATTCATCACTCCAACGCTACTCTTTCTATTTCTTCTTTCCACCTTCCCCAAACTCTAAAAGTCTCAACCTTTCTCTCCTCCCCTCATTCAACGAAAACAATTTCCAGTAGCCACACCATCCTTCCAACTCCCCCATTAAAACCCACTATCAAACCATTCATTTCCTTAATTTCTAAACCTTCGTATAAAACTCATTCACCTCTACATCAGTCAACCACCTCCTTCTCAAAACCTTCACAAATTCCAGTCCTTCAAAGAAATTCCCATACCAAATTTTTTCACTATGAATCCGAGAGCCCAAAGCCAAAACAAGCAAGTTAGACCAGAAAAGCCACCACCAGACCTCTCAAGAATCATCTTTCGAACCGAAGACGACGGAGAACAAGAGAGAAAATATTTAGATTTTTAAAAACGCTCCGTCGTACCCACAAAATACATGGACGTCGACTGCCTGAATAGATTGGGACTGCTTGACAGTGTATGATGGATGCTTAACAACACTGGCTTGACCCACATTTGTAACCAAAACTCTCCCCCTTATGAACCAGTAGTACTGGAATTTTTAAGTTCCTTTACATATGAGTCTCCACCCGACAACCCTTATCTCACAAGAACCGCCCCTTTTAGGATGTTCAATCAAGAATACTCCATCGATCAATAGCGCATTGCTGGAATGCTACAGTTCACGCGATGAGAAAATGTTTATTATAGAACTTTTTAGAACAAGATTGAGAATATATGTTCAGAATCTAGTTTTGATGATAACAAGCATATATTTTATGGGTAACAATTTTATTACTAATGATTTCATTGAGTGTGCAGATACTATGTTATAATGTCTTATACGACAACATCAGAAAGACACATCATCAGAAGTTCTGGTATAAAGAGCAAGAGTTCAATAAGACAAGCTTCAAGGACTTAAACAGAAATATCAATATACGAGGAGATACGTTACAACAAGAAGATCACATGATTAGAAGATCAAAAGTTCTGACAAGAGCAACACAGTGACATACAAAAAGCTACAACATCAAAGGCACACGTGGACAAGAAAAGAAAATACAATTTTAGCATACAAAAGTTCAGAACCAAAAGAAAAGACGTTACAAACATCATCATTAGCAAAACGGTTGCAACAAGTTAATGGAACAACTCCCAAGGATGATTGAAGAAACAACCCACATGCAGCGCGTTAAAAAAGGCAAGCTTAATCAAGGAAACACGCTACCAACTATCATCATCACAATAAGGATAAGATTCTGCCAAGAATAACACTTGTCATTCATGATTCAAATGAGGCGAAGCATTCAAAGAAACATTCAAACAAATCTCAACGGCTAGTTTCCAACGGTAACTCATCAAGCTATATATATAGATCAAATTTCAAACTTGAGTATGTGCCCATTCGTACACCAAAATGCATTGAATGTACATCCAAAGTATGAATCCATGGTGCGACTACAGAGTGCAGAAAAAGAGAAATCTTGAGAGAAAATCTGTAGAGAGAAGCTGAGCATGAAAGTATAAATGAAGAAATGTGAAATCATGCATCGAAAGTTACACAAGAGGCACCACATACTCAGTATGTGATGAATCAATCCATAGCGTTGTTATACACTAACTATAAGCCTATGTGAAGAAATCATAAAAGAAGTGAAAAAGAAATCTCTTCTATTTAATAATATTCTTCACTGGAGTTATTAGAAGTTCACTAATACTTGATCAGCTCATACATTGTTCACATTGAATGACTTGAGAAACTGAATACACTGAGTTGTTGCTCGAAGAAGTGTTTCATGTGTGCTTATGATCATTAAATGTGTTATCAGGTGTAACAAGCTTCATGATCAGTAGTCAAGAAGAAGAGAAGCATTGGAAGAAGAAATTCAAGATAGAGTTGTTGCTCTAAATCTACTTGAAAAGGAAATGAAGATGGTCTTACAAGAAGGAATTAATTTCAAAAGTTGAAGCTATAATCTCCTTACTCTGATAAGAAAAGACCAGACTGAAGGAAGCAATTAATACAAGAACTGTTGCTCTTAATCTTCTGTCAGAAGAAGATGAAGATCACTTGAAGAAGCAACTCAAAATAGAGATGTTGCTCTAAATCGGCTTTCATAAGATAAAGATCAAATTAGAAGCAATCAACAATAGAGTTGTTGCTCTAAATCAGCTTAAGAAGATTTGAAGACAAAGATCAGCATGAAGAAGCACTTAACATTGGAGCTGAAGTTGAAGTTGAAGACATGCAAAATTGAGAATCTATCAACAGACATGCAAGGATTTCATCCAGAAGTTGAAGACAAGAAGACTACAGGATATTTTGTTTCTTGTAATAATATGTAAAAACACATAGAGTTGTTGCTCGTAGTGTCTTATATCTTAGAAACTTCTGATAGGATGTTTAGGCACCAGAAGTGACTTCTAGTCAGTGTGTCGTAAATAGATGTACTTAAGAATAAGAGAAATCTGCTTATTTAAGAAGCACACTTGTGAAGGATAGAAAAACACTTAGAAAGGGGGGGGGGGGGTTTGAATAAGTGTAGCTTTAAAACTTGTAAGATAAAAACAATTTGCACAATGATTTTTATCCTGGTTCGTTGTTAACTAAACTACTCCAATCCACCCCCTTGGAGTGATTTACCTCACCTGAGGATTTAATCCACTAATCACACGAGATTACAATGGTTTTCCACTTAGAAAACTTCTAAGTCTTCTAGAGTATACTGATCACAACCTGATCACTCTAGGAACAAACTGCTTAGATACCCTCTAAGACTTTCTAGAGTATTCTGATCAACAACCTGATCACTCTAGTTCTTACAACTTAATGTAAACAAATTCTAAGAGTTACAATGCTTCTTCTAAAGCTATTATCACAACTGTGATTTTCTCTTAAGTTTAAGCTTGATCTCACTAAAGTATTACAACAGCAATATAGTGAGGTTGATGATGAAGTTTGAGAGCTTTTGATTTGAACAGCGTTTCAGCGTTTTTGCATAAGAGTCTTGTATTTAGAATTCGTAACTTAGCTTCTCATCAGAACTTCATATTTATAGGCGTTTGAGAAGATGACCGTTGGGAGCATTTAATGCTTTGCGTATTCCGTACAGCATTGCATTTAATGTTTCACTCTTTTGTCAACTACCTCGAGCCTTGCTTTCTCTGTGTCTACCGACATTGCCTTTCATAGCTTTCAACGTTCCTTTTGTCAGTCAGCGTAGCCTGCCAGCTAGTACTTGCTTCTGATCTGATGTTTGTGTGAACAACGTTTGAATACCATCAGAGTCAAACAGCTTGGTGCAGAGCATCTTCTTGTCTTCTGACCTTGAAGTGCTTCTGAGCGTGATACCATGAGAACTTCAGTGCTTCTGCTTCTGATCTCAAGTTCTTCTGATGCTTCCATAAACCCATGTTCTGATTCTGCTTGACCATCTTCTGATGTCTTGCCAGACCATGTTCTGATGTTGCATGCTGAACCTTCTGAGTCAGTGCTTCTTGCGCTGATTTTGTGCATACTCATTATATAATTCCTGAAATGGAAATTGCATAGTATTAGAGTACCACATTATCTCATACAAAATTCATATACATTGTTATCATCAAAACTAATAATATTGATCATAACAAATCTTGTTCTAACAATCTCCCCCTTTTTGATGATGACAAAAACATATATAAATGATATGAATTTGCGATCAGAATATCAGACGGCTAAAGACAATTACACAGCTATAGCATAAGCATATAAACATAGTGTGTGAATATGTCTCCCCCTGAGATTAACAATCTCCCCCTGAGATAAATAATCTCCCCCTGAAATAAATACTGGAAGAAATTTATAAATAAAGGACTTCCCTGAGTATTTTCCATTTCAGTTGAGACGATCACATATGCTTAGATCTTCAGAACATTCACAGCTTCTGATTCTTGCTTCCATAGGACAGCTTCAGAGCTTGAATTTCTTCTTGAATCATTGCATGCCAGATTGTATCAGAACATTGTTGAATGTACCAGAGCATCTTCTGAGCATCTCTACATCCTGAAATGTTACAGAACAAACTAAACGACAACAGTCAGAGCATGAATGAATCAGAACATAAAATATGTATCAGAACATATAATTATGTATCAGAGCAAACAATAATGTTTCAGAGCATATTTTAGAACTAAAAACATGCATCAGAACATCTAAGGAATAAGAATGATTTAGAGCATATTCTATCATCAGAATATCAGATCATTCTTCCTTCTTGCTTCTGATATTGAAGCTTTATAGCACTCAGCTTGCTTCAAAATTCCATGAGCTTGATTCCATACAGAATTGCTTTTCCACATGTCTTTGCTTCTCATGTTGAGCTTTTGCGAAGATCTTCACTTCCTGCAAAACACTCAAAGACACAGAACTTGCAAATTCTTGTTAGAAATGTGGAGACTTTCTCCCAGCAACTGATAATATAAATCATATCATTTATCACATTTTCTCCCCCTTTTTGTCATAACATCAAAAAACATAAAAGACTCAGATGAAAAACACACAATATGAGTGAAGGAAGGATAATTTTCATTGATTAGCAGGAGTAGAATTGTCATAAGTACAAAGGAGAATTCATAGAAAGCAGATTCAAAAACAAAGAGAAACTACTAAGACACAAAGACTAAGACGACCCTAGCTTTGACATAATCTTGGCCAGCATGTCATGAATCCCAGCATTGCTCTTAGTCTGCCTCTCCATGAAAGTGCGGAACTCAGCATTGGTAGTATCTTGCGCATCCATGCGAGAAGATAGCTCAGCTTGGTTCTTCTGAATAACCTCTAAAGTCTTCACCAGAAGAGAGGGTTCACCAGAAGAAGCTTCACAACTTCTGTCCAAAGGGACAGCATTCTGAACCGCAACTTCCAGAATCAGATCATCATCTTGATTTTCCTCAACAGGAACAGACTCAGCAAGATGATCTTCAGCATCAGCTTCTTCCATAGAAGCATCTCCTTCATATTCTGCAGTAGGTAGATAAGAATCTCCATTCTCAAGAGCCTGAAGAATGGCAGCAAGATTCTTTGGTGCAGAAGGACCTTCAACTTCTGGTGGATCAACAACTTCTTGAATGACCAAGCTGGGGTCTTTCTCAGAAGGATTTTCCCTTAGAAAGTCGAACAAAGATTTGAAGTCTCTAGTCAGAACTGGATACTTAGGTCTCCATACCACAAGTTCTTATAGCTTCAAAAGAATCTACTTTAAGAGGGTCATAAGTGACCTTCTGCTTCTTAGCTTCTCTAGCAGCTTCTTCTGCAACCTTTCTCTTCAGCCTTGCTTCTTGCTTCCTCTGAGCCTTCTTCTGAAGATCAGCTTGAGAAGGAAGCACTCTTCCACGAATCCACGCAGGATCAACAGAAAATTGAGTTCTAACAGAAGCTTCCAAGTAGCTCTTAACAGCCTTGTGAAGTTCTGCTTGGAACAATGTAGCAAAGCCTTCTACAGTAGTTCTCCTAGACATAATATCTGGGAAGCTTGAAGGAGCAGAAGTTACATCTCTGATAAGTTGCATCCTTAACAAATCAACACCATTGAAGATAGGACCTTGAATAATTCCAAAGAACCTAGGCGTTCCAATAGTCCTTAGGGAGTCCATCAAATTACTTTCAATCAGAATATCTGAGATCATTCTGGCGAAAGGAATAGTGTTTCTTTGAAGATGAGGATACTTCTCACGTTCTTCATCCCTTGACTCTTCAATAGCCAACTTTAGATTCTGAAAGAGAATGTTGGATATGTTGAGTTCAATTCTTCTTCCAATGCAGAAGAGAATGTATTTGTGATCAGGACTGATGTAGGAGGAGGAGAACGATTGCTTTCTGTGATGGAGAGAACCCAGAATAATTTCAGCCCACACTTGATAAAACGCCCTCAAGGTACCGGTTTTGTGTGACGGTTGCTTTCAATATGCTTTAATTTATGTCTGATATTTATTACTCTGAATCTGTTACGAATACCATGTCTGGCTAAATATATTAATTCCGGTATGTAATCTTAAACCAAAGGGATTCAGTAACGAATTGGAAAAAATTATTTTATAATCAATTCTTTTTCCGGGTTCAATTTCTGTTATTAATAACAAAAATTGTTTTATTACGAGAGTAAAAGACAATATACAGGTTAAAATTAATAAGAACGAGAGTTTGAGATTTTAACTGGACAGTAGGAATGAAACGTTAATTTTGAATACAACGAGAGCGCTTTAAAATTAATTGAACGCTATTTGTTTTCAAAAAGTCTTTTTGGAGTTTTAAATGACAGTGTTGTACCCCAATATTTGACCACGGAGATCCCACCATATTCCAAATAGTAGGATCATCATCATCATCATTCTCATCATGCATATATCATTAGCTAACCCAAAATACAAAAAAAAATGTTGTTTGTTGCTTGTGTCCTAAGACAGGAGACTGATCAAGAAGTGATTGAGCAAATTAGGGTTTTGAGGCCTGTTACTCCCCAAAATTTGCCCACTTATTTATTTCACAATGGGCTTTCATATCACATTCATATGCATATCTCATGTAGGTCATTCACACGATACTTTCATGCATATCATTGTTACTGTTCAAGAAGATTGACAAAAAGGGCTGAGGTTGAGAAAATTCTTGATTAAGAAGAATCAGGTCTGAGGTCTTACTGAAAAGGATCATTTCCATTGACATACTCCTAAAATCAGGGTTTCATTCTCTCCAAGTCAAAGCTCTGGTTAAAAGATATAAACCTCAGGTTCATCAGGATTTTCAAATTAGAGTTTTTGACCAAAGTCAAGCCTGTTGACTTTATGGTCAAAATTTAATCAGAAGGTAGTTTTGAGTGTGAAATGTGGTTGTCCTGAAGAAATACTCGTTGGAGCTTCTTTGGTTGAAGAATGATTAAGAATTGGATCGGAAATTGATTAATCGGGAAGTTCAGCTAGAATCGGAAAAATCAGGAAAAAGTTGACTTTTTGGTCAAAGTCAAAGTCAACGGCTCAATATTGACTTTTGGTGGAAAATCGGTCAAAGAAAATAAAAGAAATAAATAAAATCAAAGATAAACAAAAATTGCCAAATTTGGAAAGTGGTTAAAATGTGAAAGTGCCAAAAATGGAAGTTTCTACACTTAGTAAAATTTCTGGATTTTTGGGAATTGTGTGGGCAGCTCACTTCAGCCCCAGTTTACACGTATCAGAAAGTATTATTTCAGAAAATATTCAACATCAATATTGTTCATCTCATGGAGATGAACAACTTTGTAGTTGAGTGTTTTTCCATTTGAAGCATGGTTTGAGAGTTATAGAGATGAAAAGTATGAAGATTCTCACTGATGTAAGTCAAGTGGCCAGGCAGATTTTCTTGCCAGCACAAGCATTTAATCGAACAGGTGGCAGGCCATTTTCAATGCCAATTTTAGAGGATTACAAGCCCCTCCTGGATCCAAATATAATATAAGTCTTCTCTCCTCTATGATATCTTTCCAATGGTATAGAAACCATGTCATTTGGTTGCATATAGAGGGGACTACGTTATATCAAACTCGGGTGTTCAGGAGGCAACGTAGGCGGGCATCCCGCATGTCATGCGCGTGGGTAATGTGCAGTGGTGTACCATCAAGTTGCAAGCAATTTTGAATGAGCTATAGGCTTGTTCTCCTAGATTCTCCAACATGAAAGTCACTCTATGCTATGCCCTCTTTATATTGATCATAAGATTGAAGCCAATGATGACTCATGGCTAGAGATGCAAACTCATAATGTTGGCACCATGGGTAACTTGTGTTGAAATTGCATCAGGCCAAGAAGCATTTCTCCTGCAGCATGCACGCGTGTAGTATGTAATATTCACCATCATCCAGTTACCAAAAATTGCCATGCACGGAACTGAACGTGGAAAGCTCACCAAAACTTACCTCATATACCATACTTGTTCATTAAGTTTGTTGGAAAATATTCACTACAGGCAGCTCCACATTACATCATCATGCACCACCATACATAAACAAAACTCTCACCATTTTTTAAAAGGGGTGCATCATTTTCTTCCACGGACTCTCATTCTCTTTCCTCTATTTTGGCTCCCACCTTCGCGCTCTCTCTTCACTCTCTCTATCTAGAAAAAGTTTGTTACATATTGTAACACACTCTCATTCTCACGGATTTTTCATCAACCATCTCACTCACCTTCCAATCATCACCACCATTGTCAACAACCATAAACCTTCACTCTATCTACAACTATCACCACTATGTTATCTTCAAGCATCATTGTGTTATCTTAAAGCACCATTGTCATTACCTCACACTTCAAATCCGGGTAATCATCATCATTGCAAGCCACATAATCATCATCATCTCTGAAATCCAAGACGCTTAAAGAATAGAAGCTGGTTTTCTCAAAGTTTCTACTCAAGATCTTTCCAAGTATGTGATCTCATTCCTTTGCATTAGAAGCATGTATAGGCCTGGTACTCCTGTTATCAGGGATATGGGTTAGGAAAACTAGAACCACCATGTTTTCGAATGTATGTTGCATTTTGTATGAAGATTGATATGATTCTTGGAACGAAAATCTTGCTGTTTGAATGTGTTGTTTGCGTATATGATTTCTACTTGGCATGAGGAGTGTTTTCATGGAGGTAATAGGAGTTAGGGTTTAGAGTGTGAGCTTCGGTTTGTAATATAGAAGAGGAATTAAAGAAATCTAAGACTAGATTCATGGTCAGCACGAGATTCCGATTCGGAAGGTACTGGCTTTTGATATTTCTGGAAAAATGGGGGTGCCTCCGCCATCGTTTGGGCCGGAGAAGACGACCGAAGAGGGAATCTCCGGCGTCTGTGTAGAATTCTGGAGTTTATCTTAGGCTAGATGCGTGTCTCATTCCTATTGGTCCATGCGTTTGGTTGTATTCCTATTTTGTCTTTTATTCCAATGATTAAATGTTGCGGTGGCGTGCTTTGATTGATCCAATACTTTCTTTTGTCTTATTCATTTAAGTAGCATCCTGACCTATTGATATTCATGTTACATTGGCAAGACTATAGGTTATAATAAATGCACATGCTCTCACAATAATAAATATATGCTGAATAATAAAAAAAATGAAATAGCAATGGTAAAGAGTCATAATAAATCTGGGCCATGTTAGATCTTGGGCCTCCACACTTTGTTATTCCCATCCCAGTTTTCTAGCCCATATGCGCTTTTAACATGATCTCAGTTCATTTGCTAATTGCTGATACACCCCTGGTTTCTAAAAAAGATTTCTTTTTGTTTAAAATTGTTTCTTCCATAACTTTTGATTCATAAATCTGTTTTGAGTGAAATAAAAAATCAATAAAAATATGTTTTAGATTGAATTTTCTGTTTAGATAATTTTCATAATTTTTGTGGATTTTTGTGATTTGATTTACTATTTTTGATGGGCCATTTTGTTTAATATGTTCATAATGTTTCATGTTTTGAAAGGTTCTGCAAACTAATTCAAATGGAGGCCTTAGGGATAGAATCTAATTACCAATTTTTGTGTAGTTTCAGTAGACTAATGCATGATAATGTGTAAAAAAATGAAGTTCCAATTCCTTGTTTTGGTTAGGTTTTCTCTTAGGGTTTTAGACCCGATTAATGTGTGTTTCTAATTGACGTTTGTGTTGATTTTTGCTCATAATGTGCCATAAACTTTTGCAATTGACTTGGATATTTTTTGTATATATAATTAGAGATGTGTAGAGGTCCTAAGACCTGGAGTTGGAATTTTTAAAACATTTTGATCTTACCGAACGGATCAGACGGCCAACAACAATGACACTTGAAGTTCGGGATTATTGATTGGGAAAAAAGGGGTTGTACCTGCAAGGCACTCTGATGCCTAAGTAAGTATGTATTCCACAAGGTACAACAAAGTGAGGAAATTTGGGGGTGGAAAAGATTACCTTGCCCTCTGTGTGGAGAGGGTTATTTATAGGATGTTCTTGTGCGGATTAGACTCCTCCTTATGGGGCGGATATTTAGGTGGAACGCGACATGTTTGTTCACCGGACACGAGGGTCTCTCGTGGCCGGTTACCTTGTGAGTTTGCCCAGAGCGCCGGGCGGAACTTGTCACGCGTGGTCTAAAGTGTATTGGGCCGAAGGCTGGAGTGGCCCAATTAGATAAATTGGGTCGGTCTAGAACAGGAGCCCCCCAAGTTGTTGCTTCTGGTCGAGGTAGTGACGACTTAGAGGAAGTTGATCTGGGGGATTTACCGGGGACACGAGCCTAGGGTATCCGAGGAAGATAGGTCTCGAGTTCCCGGGGAGAAGCAGGGTCAAGCTGGGAGTAGGGAAGCGTGTCATTTCAGAAAGGTTGGTAGGGGGCGTGTCGCATTTAATACGAAATGATGGCTACCCTATTACCTAGGCTGTTAGGGTTAATGATGACTATGCCTTTACATTGTTGCACATGTGACGCCTTTGGCAGCCTATAAATACGAGGATCCATCATTTCCCCAAACTTTTCAAATTCTTTTGCTTCGTTCTTCTCCCTCTGCTGCCGACTGTGAGCTCTTGTTGTGGTGTTTGCTACCAATTCTTCAACCTTTTTATCAGAATCGTACTTGTAAGTTTACTTTAGATTCCTGTTTCCCGTATTTTATGCTTCGATTGTCATTTTAGAACCGTTTGCATGTGGCTAGGATAGATTCTTAGGACGATTTTGGTGAGAGTATATGGTGAAGTTGGTGGTGGATGGCGGAGATAGGTGGTTTCTCCGTTGTACACGACTACATATGGTAGAATCCTCCGTTTGAGTTTAGTTTTTTGTTTCTTTGATAGTTGTTTGAGAGTATTTTCTCTAGGGACGTGCGTCGTTCTGATATGCCTGCGTTTTTGCCCCTTTTCTTCGGCCCGAGTCTCATATTGCTCGAAATTTACAATTCTGGAGGGGGCAAGGACGCAGATCATTTGGTCTCTGGGCCGTTGTTGTTCCCTTTCACTCTGGACGATGGTGGAAGGGTGGATTTGATTGAATTTTCGAATGCACTGTTCTGCCTTGTGTTTCAGGTGAATATGGCCGATGAAATTCGTCCGACGGTATCGGGCTCGTCGTCTTCAACTCTTCCAGCCCGACAGGAGGTACCCCGGTTGGCCTGGGTGCACCAAGAGGCGCTGGATATCGAGAGTTTTTTTGTGGAAGATTATTCGAACGTCTTCACGGAGGTAGGGGAAGGATGGTCGGTACTTATCCCGGCCGAAGGGGGTTGTTAAGAAGAGTGCTGGTCCCAGGTTGGCAGCTCTGCAGAGGTCCCCTGTCGCAGGTTCGGGTGCTTCCTCGTCTTCTGCTGGTGTTGCTGGTTCCCCTTCTAGGACTCCAGATCAGGGTGAGTCTTTGAGGCCGATCACGGTGCTTCCTTCTCCTCTGCGTCCGCAGTCGGATCCGGATGCATTGGTTCGTCGCAAGCGAAAGAGGACCGGGGCCGTGGACCTTACTCAGGAGGAGGTTGCAGATATCTTCACCATTCCTTCGTGCTTCCTCCAGCCCCGGTTCTTCGAAGGAGGGCCCTCTTTGACCATTCCTCGTGCTGAATCCCTTCATATGGAGGGTTTGGAGCCCTCTGTTCGCCAAAGGTTCCTCGTGCAGGATGCTTCAGCCTTGGTTCGGGTTCTGGAGATGGCTACTCTATATGCTCGCTCGGCCCCTTTGTCTGTGGAAGTAGTGAGATGGCTCGAGGAGGATGTCAAGATGAAGACTTCTGCCCTGATGGACCGAGAGCATCTGCTGAAGGAGCAGTGCGAAGAGTTGGCGATCGTAAAGGCTCGGCTGAGTGCGAAGGAGGATGCCTTGGCTGATGTACAAGGTCAATACACCATCTCTCCCGGACTCTGTATGGAGCAATGCTGTCCTCCTCGGTGAGGGAGGCCTCTCTTCGCCGTTCTCAGGCTCCTGCTGAGGACGAGTCGGAAGAGGATAGGGCTCTCTTAACCCGGGCGGATCTGATCCAATACATCAGGGTCCTGGGGAGCGATTGTGTAGCGGCTGCCGAGGACACCTATAACTCTACTGTGGCCCAGCTCAAGTTGAAGAATCTTGTGGTGGAGTTGGTGACCGAGGGTACCGGGCCTTATTATCGTGTGGAGGGCGACCAGATTGTTTCTCCGGTCTTCGGGGAGGAGTCAACGATGCAGGAAGCTGAGGAGGTCCCCGTTGAAGAAGGTGCTTGAAGGTTTTCAGTTTATGTGTTCAAGTGTTAGGCCTGCGAGCCTTTATTTTGTAATGATTTTCTGGGGGGTATGCCCTCCATTCTTATTTTGTATGTATATTTACTGGTTCGGTCTTTATGGCCGTAGTTGGGCACATCATCGAGCTTTTTGTCCGTCTTAATTTAAAAGTACTTAGTTTTTTAACGCTTTTGTTAGTTTCATTGGAACTTGTGTGCATGCGTTATGAGTTTTTGGGAGGTTTGTTACCGGTTCCCAACGTCTTTATTCATTAAAGGCCTTGTTCGTTTCCCTAGCTTTACGTTCCCCTTCTTCCTTTATAAACGGAGGTCTCATGGACCTCTCTTTCTTCATTTCTCGCAGGAATGGGTGGAGTTGAAGGAAAAAAGGTATCTTCGACCTCGTGCTATCGTGGAGTGAAGAAGGTGAAGGAGAAGAAGAAGGCTTTGACCGGCTCTGCTTCTCGTTCCCATGGTTCTTTGAGTTCAGACGCTCGTGCTCGGGCGACTGGTGTAAGAGTCGTGGTTGACGCGAATGGTTCTGAGACCGAATGGGATGAAGATTGGTACCAGTATTTTCGCTCAAAGGAATTTGCTCGTCGGGAGGAGTGAAGCGTTTCTCTTTCATTCGATGTTAGTTTTGTAATCTTCATGAATGATGAATAAAGTACCATAGTTGTGTTTTGTGTGTTTATTTTGCATATTTGGGAGGTTTGCTCGACTATAATGTATTGATCTCCCAGTGTGTGGAAATGTGGTCGATTGCCGGGGACATGCGCCTGGCGTGTGGTGAGTCTCGGATTTCGTTGTGTTGAGCTCCGGGGCTCATGGCGTGAACGGTCCCCTCGCGAGCGGGGCGTTCTGCCTTCATGGTACATGATTACGACGGGGATGCTCGGTATTCGGGTTCCCCAAAGGACAAGGAGTCTGTTCGATTAAGAGAGCAGGCTTCTGTCGTTTCGTTTCAGTTAGAGGTGCTTGACGCATACCAGACCGCACCTGTGTTTTTAGCTGTAGTATTGTTTAAGTTTTTCAGCGTTCCATGATCGAGCGAGTTCTTCTCCTTGCAAATTCTCTAGGTAGTATGCGCCGTTTTCTATCCTTGCTCGGACACGATAAGGGCCTTCCCAATTTGCGGCCAGTTTGCCTTCTCGGGAATCTTTGTGGTTTCTTTTGAGCACTAGGCTGTCTACTTTAAATTCCCGTTTAATGACCTTCGCGTCATGTCTTAGGGCGATTTTTTGCTTGAGTGAGGCTTCCCGCAGAGCGGCCCCAGTGCGGATTTCCTCGACCAGGTCGAGCTCTTCTCTAATTGCCTCGATGTTGCCCTCTGTTTCGAGTGGCTCTTCGATGCGTCTCGAAGGCACATGTATCTCGACGGGGATCACGGCCTCCGTTCCGTACGATAGTCGGAAGGGGGTCTCCCCGGTGGTGGAGTGTGGGGCGGTGCGATAGGCCCAGAGGACGCTGTGTAGCTCTTCGACCCATCCCCTTTTTATTTCGTCCAGTCTTCTTTTGAGGTCCCTCAAAATTACCCTGTTAGTGGCCTCCGCTTGCCCGTTTGTTTGTGGGTGCTCAACTGAGGCAAAATGTTGTTTAGTTCCTAATTTCGTGACGAACTCTTGAAAACGCCCGTCGGTGAACTGGGTGCCGTTATCGGTGATGATGGCCAAGGGTACCCCGAACTAGGCGAGGATGTTTCTTTTGTAGAAGCGAAGCACATTTAGGGATGTTATTTTGGCCAATGGTTTGGCTTTGATTATCTTAGTGAAATAATCGACTGCGACTATTAGGTACTTGTTTTGATTTCTCCCGGTCACGAACGGGCCGAGGAGATCCATGCCCACCACGCGAACGGCCAGGGAGATGATAAGGACTTGAGCTCGTTGGGGGGGTGCAATGTGCATGTCCCCGAAACGCTGGCATTTGTCGCACTTCTTTACGTATTCCTTGGCGTCATTTTGCATCGTGGGCCAATAGTATCCGGCTCGGAGGGCTTTCCGAGCGAGGGATTTCCCTCCTAAGTGCTGGGAATTGATTCCTTCGTGTATCTCTCGGAGTATGTGGGGAGTCGTGCCCTCGCCGGTAGAGGCGATTTTCGACCAAGACGTATTAACAGGCTCTTATTCGGATTACGGAGGCCTCTTTTGGGTCGGCGGGCAGGAGGTCGCTAGTTAGGTAATTATATATGGGGGTCATCCAGAAGGACGCATCTCCGATCATGTTTACGAGTGCTAACACGGATGGAGACTCAGTACTCGGTTTTGGCAATATTTCCTGGATTACGGATTTGTTGCCCCCTTTCTTCCTCGTACTAGCTAGCTTCGATAGGATGTCTTCTCGGGAGTTGTGTTCCCTCGGGATGTGTTTTACTTTGGCGCTCCTGAATCGGGTCAGTCTTTCTCGTACGAGGGCCAGATATTCAGCGAGGGCTTCGCTTTTGACCTGGTATTCGCCTGAGATATGGGATGCAACCAGTTGAGAGTCGGTGAATACCTCAATGTCTTCGGCTTCTAAATCGTTTGCGAGGCGCAGTCCGGTGAGCAGGGCCTCATATTCGGCTTGGTTGTTGGATGTTGGGAATGAGAGCGAGAGGGAGACCTCTATGAGGGTTCCTTCCCCGTTTTCTAGAATGATCCCCGCTCCGCTGCCAGTTGAGCTTGACGCCCCATCCACGTATACAGTCCATCTCCGGGCGTTGTTGTTTGTTGTTTCGGGGAAGGCTGCGGTTATTAATGCGAGTTCGACCTTTTTGATCTGTTGGTATCTGACCTCAGGGCCTTGGAGTGCTTTGCTTGTGAAGTAAATGGGTTTCTGGCCTTCCGGGGTTTCTCGTATTAAGGCCGCGCTGACGGCCTCGGTGGCCACGGCGAGATAAAGGTATAGGGTTTCTCCGGCCTCAGGCCATGATAAGACCGGTGAGCTGGAGAGGGCTCGCTTGAGATGGAAGAGGGCGCGCTCACACTCTTCCGTCCATTCGAAGGCGGTTTCCTTGCGCAAGAGTTTAAACAAGGGAAGGGCAAGCTGGGCGGACTTGGCCACAAACCCGGATAGTGACGTGAGCATGCCGTTTAAGGTGTGGATTGACTTTTTTGAGCTCGGGGTGGGCAAATCCGAAAAAGCCCTGCATTTATTCGGGTTGGCTTCGATTACTCTTTCCATTAGGTAGAAACCGAGGAATTTTCCTGCCCGGACGCCGAACGTACATTTCTCGGGGTTGAACCTCATATTGCACTTTCGGGCTTGCTCGAAAACCCTTTTGAGATGGGCGGCATGATCGGTTTCTTTTTGGGATTTGACGATCATATCGTCCATATAGACTTCGAGCATGTCGCCTATTTCCTTTTTGGCTTCGATCACTTTGTTCATCATGCGCTGGTATGTCGCGCCGACGTTTTTCAGACCGATGGGCATTACGTTGTAATAGTAGTTGCCCGATTCGGTCATGAAGGCCGTGTATTTCTTTTCAGTTTTAGCCATGGGTATTTGATTGTATCCGGAGTAGGCGTCCATAAATGAGAGTAATTTAAAACCGGCGGAATTATCGACTAGTTTATCTATATTAGGAAGAGGATAAGCATCTTTTGGGCAAGCCCTATTGAGATCGGTGTAGTCAGTGCACATGCGCCATTTTCCATTTGATTTTTTAACAAGTACAACATTGGAGAGCCAAGTAGAGTACTTGGCCTCAGATATAAATTTGGCCTCTAGGAGGTCTTTTACAGCGAGTTCGGCCGCAGCCGTTTTTTCCGGTGATTGTTTTCTTCTTCTCTGGGCGACGGCCTTGAAGGCGGGGCGATGGTCAGGTGATGGCAAGCCATTTCTGGATCGAGCCCAAGCAAATAGGTCGGCGTTTTCATGGAGGCAAGCTTTGAGTTGTCTTTTGGCCAGGTCTGGCAGGTCTGCTCCGATCTTGACTCCCCTGGTCGGATCTTCTCCGAGGGCCACGAGTTCGAAGTCTCCGTCTGGAATTGGCCGGAGGATCCCTTCTGATGTGCCTGAGTTGATGCTCTGCTCGGGTTCTCCAAGAAAACGACTGTCGAGGTCGACAGTGTCGATGTGGGGCATAGATTTGTTGGTCTCGGAGATTGCGCTGGTCACTGTTTTGTCTTGAGCCGGTGTCTTTATCGTGCTCAGGCCTTTGGCGAAGGGTTCAAAGCATCTCCTGGCTGCTTCGATATCGTCGTTGAGTGTTACTACTTGTCCTTTGGTCGTATAGTATTTAAGCTTGAGTTGCACGGTTGAGGGGACTGCGATTAACTCGGCTAGTGTCGGGCGCCCAAGAATGCATTGGTATATCGAGGGGCAGTGGATGACCAGAAATTGAACTTTGACGGTCCTCGCGGTTTCCGCCGATCCGATTGTAACTATGAGCTCGACAAACCCCCATGGCTTAGTCACCGTGCCGTTGAAACCTTGTAGGTCTGATCCTACATAAGGAGTGAGGTGATTATCGTTCAGTTGTAGCGTTCTGAACAGTTGGGAGTACATGATGTCTACTGAACTTCCCTGATCGACCAATATCCGCCGCACGTCAAAATTGGCCATCCGAGCCCGGATGAGGAGTGGAATGGTGGCATTGGGTGCCCCACCGGGCAATTCCTCTTTGTAGAAGGAGATGGAGAATGGGTTGCCCTTGGCGTGGTCGAGTGTAGCAGCCTTGCTTGCACTGGCTGAGATCAGCTCGTCGAATTTGCGTTTTACGGATCCCACGGTGAGCTTGCTGAATCCCCCGCCCGATATGACCATGGCCGATTTGGCCCAGTCAGGGAGGTAAAAGTCTTCCGGCCTGGTAATGCTCATGGCTACTTGCATGGCGGGCGTATCTTCCGCCGACTTTTCCTCGGTGATTGGTTTGGCTTCTTTGGCGGCCTCTTGTTTCTTCCCGTATTGCTTCAGGTGTCCTTCCCTGATTAATATCTCTATGGCATCCTTTAGGTGGATGCAATCCTCGGTGTTGTGCCCGTGGCCTTTGTGGAATCGGTAGAACTTCGATTTATCTATGTTCGATTGCGCAGGCATGGTTTTAGGGAAGCCGACCTTGCCCGTCTGGAATTCAGCATTCGCGCACTCGTTTAAGATGCGTTCCCTTGAGGCGTTGAGCGGGGTGTATTCTCGGAACTTCCCAGCTGGGGCTTTGTAATCTTTGGGATCCCGGGCCTTGTCGTCTTTCTTTTTGTCCGTTCCCCGACGGGAATCGTCTAGCGACCATTCTTGCTGCTTTCTTCTTGTCTAAAATTGCGTACCACATGAGCGGCCTCCTTTTCCTCATATTTTATGTATGCTTGGGCTTTGAGAAAGAACTCTTCCATAGTGGCAGGTGTTTCGATCCCGACAGCCTTGGCGAAGTCTGAGCGTGGTCGGAGGCCTCGCTCGAGCAAGAATTTCTTCATATGGGCAGTGGTGGATACTTGTACGGCTTCCTTATTGAATCTTTCTATGTAAGCCCGTAGGGACTCGTCTTTTCCTTGGATGATGGCTTCCAAGGAGGCTTCTGACTTGGGTTGTCTTCGGGAGGCCGTGAAGTGTCTGGAAAAAAGTTTTTCGAGCACCTTCCATGATGTGATGGACTCATCGGGAAAACTTTTATACCAAGTCATGGCTCCTTTGTGCAGGGTGGTAGGGAACAAACAACATTTGATGGCACGGAGCACTCCTCTGTAGTCGAGAAGGGCGTCGATGTTCTCTATATGTTCGTCCGGATCGGTTGTCCCGTCGTATGTGCCCAACGGAGGGGGTTTTTCGAGACCGGTTGGCACCGGTGCTTCTAAGATTGCGTGGGACAGAGGACCATGGCGCTCCTCTTCTTCGTCGCTGGCGGACGGAGAGGAAGATTGGCTGTGGCTACGCATGCGTCGCCTCCGACTGTCGTCGTGCCTTGCCGGGGGTGATCGGGATTTTCTTTTTGGCCGAGGGGATAGTGATCGGTGTCGAGAGTGATGCTTGCCTGACCCTTTCTTGGAGGAGAGACCCGTATTCCTTCTAGGGGAGGGGTAACGAGGGCGTTTCTTGGTCCCTACGTCGTGTTGAGGACGAGGCTTGCGACCTGGGGGAGTTTTTGAACAGCGCTTCTGCTCGAGAGCCCCAATCCTATCGTTCTGCTGCTTAATGAGCGCGTTGGTCTGAGCCAGAGCGGCCAGAACGACGGTCATGGTCTGGTCCTTGGAAGTTTGACCCTTGGAGGAAAAAGGGTTGCCCAGAATTTCTTCGTGGTCGTCCCTTCCGCCTGTGTCTTCGAGACGTTGAAGTGTCTCGTCTTGGAGGTCTCTTGGAGAGGGAGATGCAGAGGCACCGTCACGAGGTACGGTGCTCCTTGGTGGAGGTATAATGATAGAGATGTCGTTTTTGATGATTTTTGAAGCGTCTAATGAAGAGGAGTCTTCGTTATTGCCGGCCATGAGTAATGGTTTGATTAAAGCTTTGGTTCCTAGGTTCTTGTAGGAGGCAAGAATGGATCAAGAAGGTGCAAGAAAAACGAACGGGGGAGCTAGATTTCCCACAGACGGCGCCACTTATCTTACCGAACGGATCAGACGGCCAGCAACAATGACGGCTCGAAGTTCGGGATAATTGATTGGGAAAAAAGGGGTTGTACGTGCAAGGCACTCCGATGCCAAAGTAAGTATGTATTCCACAAGGTACAACAAAGTGAGGAAGTTTGGGGGTGGAAAAGATTACCTCGCCCTCTGTGTGGAGAGGACTATTTATGGGGCGGATATTTAGGTGGCACGCGACATGGTTGTTCACCGGGCACGAGGGTCTCTCGTGGCCGGTTACCTTGTGAGTTTTCCCGGAGCGACTAGGCGGAACTTGTCACGCGTGGTCTAAAGTGTATTGGGCCGAAGGATGGATTGGCCCAATTAGATAAATTGGGTCGGTCCAGAACACATTTCTTTTTATTTTACTTGAATTTTCCTTTCCATGTGTAAATACTTGCTATTTTTGTTAACGATTGTGTCGTAACTTTTGCATTTGACTTGTAATCTTTGTGTGAACCTTTTGGTATGATCCCATGATTGTTTGGACACCTCTTAGAGGTTGTTTGCTACTGATTTCTATCTTGTGTTCATGATATTCTAACTTCATCCTTGATTTGAACTTTGTTTGGGCTAGTTTAGCATAGTTTCGTTCGCTTCTTTTGCTAAATACTCATATATGCTTTCTTATCCCGTCTTGTTGGAGTTGTAACTCCATTTCATGTTACCTTCGGATTACCATATTCCCTTAGACTCTTCCTTCTTTGTTAAGAGGAATTGAGGTAGGTTAGGATTGTTATCCTCGACCTTAGGGCCATTCTTATTTGTTATCATTAGGTTAGCAATGTATGTTTTCCTCTTGCATAAAGACTAAAATCAATAAAACACAATAAAATACTTAATAAAGGATGAAAATGATAAAAAGGAAATGGAAGCTCTCGTCGCCCTTGCTTTAGGGAATCACTTGAGTGGAAGTTCCCAACCCTAAAAAACACCAACCAAGAGTCGCTCGAGTCTCGCTTGCTTAAGGGAGTCACTCGAAACCCTCAACATACTTTTCTTTTGCTTTTAAGAGCAAGTTACTTCCACTTCAATCCAAGCGTAAGTCTCCAAAGGTCGAGCGGCGGAGTGTGATGTAACTGTTCACCAAAAAATACCAAAAAATCCTAAAAAACATAGAAAATCTTGAGCAGAACTACGACACTTTGATTCTTCTTAAGAGGATATGTAGGAATAGAGGCAACTCTAGCGAGCACAATAATTATTAAAAAACTTTATGTTTAATCATGCATTGCATTGGTGAT
This sequence comes from Vicia villosa, assembly GCF_029867415.1. Taxonomy (NCBI): domain Eukaryota; kingdom Viridiplantae; phylum Streptophyta; class Magnoliopsida; order Fabales; family Fabaceae; genus Vicia; species Vicia villosa. The sequence continues at coordinate 128,133 of NW_026705944.1, read as the reverse complement.
AGATAAACCCTTTAGATAGAAACAAAAATAGGTGGATACCATCGAGTACGATGGGCGTGAGGGGTGCTAGCACCTTCCCCTTGCGTAACCGACTCCCGTACCCTGTTCTCTGGTCGAATGACCTTGTTCTTGTTCGAGTTAGGTTTCATGGTATTCCTTTCCCTTGATGGGATAAATATATTAGTGGCGACTCTGATCCAGTTTTCACGGTAGCGACAGCTGGCGACTCTGCTGGGGACGTTAGACCTATTGCGGGTCTGTACTTAGCGAGTCGATCCTAGCCTTTATTTGTTTCGTTTATTGGGTGTTTATTTGTTTGTTTATATGTTTATATACTGTATATATGCTTGCATATCATGTCTATTTTCCTGCTTGCATATCATGTTTACTTTCCGCATGCATCTGGACTATACTATGGGTCCCCGTGGGGGCCACATATTTTTCTGCTTTATTTTGCAGGTGGGGGGTTTGTGTGAGGTAAGAGGCCCACTACCCAGTCCAGTGACACTTAGGATTAGCATGGATGCCCATGTTGACTGCCGTAGCGCTTGTTATGACCGAGCTTGACATGGGGTACCACAACTAGGAGAGGTTCTTTCATGGAACACTGTGTCTGGCACGCTTGTTGCCTCAAACACTTTGTACCCCATGGGAACTGTAGACCCTGGTGACCATTAGGGACCACCTGTCCGTGTCTAGACTTCATACCCGTGATATTGGGGTGGGACAAGATACTAGCCTTCATCATACCCGAATTTCTATATTGCATCTGAAGCCGGAATTTTGAACCTGTATCATTCAGAAAGATCAGTATAATTCAGATATCCAGATTTGCGAGACGTTCAGTCTCACCACTTTGCATTGCATAACATCATTGCTTCATCCACTTCATTTGTGGGGGGTTCTAAAGTCTATTTCCAAAAAAGAAACAAAAAAAAGAGAAAAGAAAAGATATTCTATACAAAACAAAGCCTAGATATAAAAAAAAGGGAGAAAAGAAAAGAGAAACAGAAGTGTGCGAAAAGGCTTTAGGATTCTCCATAAATGAAACATGCATTCATACTATCATGCATTTCATGGTTCTCTCAGAAGCTTATGAGGGCCCTTTCGCTTCAAATTCTGATCTCAACAACAAAGTTGACTTCTCACCGCTACGTGCTTGAAAGTTAATAATGGAACAACTCCGTGAGGTTTTGACTAATATGAGAACAAAATGGGGACTAATGTGAATCAGTATATGAAGGCTATTCAAGTTTTTCTCTTAGACAAGAAGAGTTTCGAGATGGTTCGTCAAAGGCCAAATGCAAATGTTAACTTCGCCTCAGAGAAAGTTCTTATGAATTAGAGTATGTAAAGTATTATTGAGATTCCCATTCTTATTAAGGAGACTTCGCGTCATGAGAACAATTTGGAATTTGAAGCCTTCAGTTTCCTGATTATTGAATCTGACAAAAGGTTCCTCCTTCTAAAGGAAAATTTGAAAGCCATAAAAGGTCGCGACTCCTTCGAGTTAGACATTGTGTGTTTGTGCCTAGTGCCTGATATCAAGAACTCCAAAGGATCATTTACTCTCACTCTAAATGGTTTGGATATTGAAGCTAAAGTGGTAATCATCTCTTGTACATATGTCGAAGTTGCTTGGGGCTCCCGACCGAGGGATAAGCAAGACCTTGTCTATCTTGAGCATTGCACCATTTGCATTTCTCGAATCCCTAATGCGCTACAAATTCTTATGTGACTCGGTCAGAATCTTTTGCCACGCGATAATCAAGAGTGTTCTACAAAGACATTTCTCATTCTCGAGATTCTTCTTAATATCATGTGTCGCCTCTTCATGGAGTTTTCTTCTCAGTGGCCTTTGCTCGTCAATAGAGAAAGAAAGAATATGGGAAAGGAACTGATATAATTCTAATGCCTCGTGCCCAATTACTTCTCTGCTGGTTAGAATCTCAGTTGGTTAGGATTTGTGTTGTGGGTCTTCCTTACCACATATAGCTCTCCTGAGTTCGACGGTCATACTAGATTCCTCCATTTATGATGGTGATTACTGTTCTAGCATCTATATTTAGGGCTCCCGACCGAGGGATAAGCAAGACGTATTCTAGTCTTGAACTTTGTACTATTCGCATTGCTCGAATCCCTAAAGTAAGGCAAAAATGCACCACTCTTGTATGCCTTTGTTGTAATATTCTTCTTGGAAGTAATCTAAAGTGTTTGGAAGAAACAGATGATAATGTTGGGCTATTACCATGCTGGGGCACCAGGCCATTCAACTGAAGATCATAAGACATTCAAGGGCAAAATTCGAGTCCTCGTTGATTCCAGAGCAACCACATCCACTCCAAGAGGTTTTATGCACAAATTGAAGTCTCAATGGGGTATTAAAACTGCAGAAAGCATTCAAGAGCAATAAGTCCATACGGAGTCAAGTCTCCTCAACAATGGCATTCATTTAGTTCTTTATTGCATTTCATTGTTTGTTTAAGCATTGCTTGCATGTAAAAATTTGTTAATTTCTGAATGAAAATCATAATACATTGTTTATGTTTGTCTTGAAGTAATCCATTCGTTTTCACTCATAAAATGTTTTGGCATTACGATACCAACTTTTACTAATCGCTTGCTTAGGCAAAAAGCGGAGGGAGAATGATGACAAAAAAAAATGCAAAATCCTTAGTTGTGTGTTTTTGAATAGAATCCTACTGAGGATGTACAGGCATTGTTTCAAATCCTCAAACACTGGAGATATAAGGGAGATAGACCCTCGTTTACCCCTTTGAGCCTTGAAGTAGGAGTTTCTTTTCTGATAAAAAAGGAAAAAAAAACCTTTATTTTTAACCTCGGGGCAGGGTAGTGTTCATTTAACTTGATCAGGTGTTCAAAACTCACAAATGATATGCATCTAAGGATACAACAATGGTTATCCTTCAAAAGGTTAAGGAATGTCAAAAACACGATGGCTATCCTTCACCTACCAAGAGGACAAAAAATGACGATACCACAATGGTAATCCTTCATCAATTATGGAATGAGGCAGTCGCAATCACGTCCAACAAATCAAAGACAATGCGAGTTCACACGACTTGTTCAAAAAAGGAGCAAAAAATAAATGGCAAAAAATAAATGAAAAGCAAAAAGGATGAAAGAAAAAATATAGCAATAAATAGAAAATGATGGTGAAAGTAAAGCAAGAACAAGGTCGTGTGACAATGAATCAGAAGAATAAACGGTGAGCGGCTGCCATGTCCAGAAAACGTCATTGATTCCTCAACCATTTTAAAATTTCTTGTGAGGGATGAACACTCATAATTGAGTTAACTGAATATAGGAATGGAGAACATCATGAAGGGGGTGGGTACCAAATAATTTTGAGCCTAAAAATCCTTTGTTTCTGAAAACCATGAACTCGGCCAAGTTACAACCCTTAAAAGTCCTAATTGATGTAGGGTTTATTTCGAAAACGCACTTCGATGAGATAGCGTTTAGCTGACTCCCAGTGAAGCGTAACACATATCCATGTTGGTATCGTATGCCCGCTTTATCTTTCATTCACAAGAGGTGGCCACCTCATTTCAAAAAAAAAACAGTTTGTTTAAACTTCAAGACTAGCATAAGCTTTGCATTAGAATGTCATTCTTAGAATTAACTTTCTTTTGCATACAAAACATTTTCTTAACACCAAGGAAGTTTCCATGATGAGAATCAATGAATATCTGGATCATGTAGAAGAAAAAGAGACTTGGGAACTTTGTAGACTAAAAAACAATCATTTCATAGACTGGTTATCAAAGCAAGTTGTTTGAAGGCTTCATTGAGCACGTGCAGTTTGATGCTCTCGTTGTTTGATCATTAGGGGACAAGTGCCTGAATGCTCCATTGAGAAAATCAGTTGATACTTTTTTGATTGATTACCCTGAGGGGAGAAGGCCGAATACTATGTTGAGTAGATGCATTTTGATTAAATACCCTGAGGGGAAGAGGTCGAAGACTCCATTGAGTATGATAAAGTTGCTCCGACAATTTGTTTGATCTTAAGGGAAGTAAAACTTGAGGATTCTGATAAGATGTACATAATCAGGGGAAGTCACGACGAGGAATCTCTCTCATGAGTTCAGCTAATATGGGGCAATCAATTTGAGGTTTGACATCTCAAAATTCAACCAATCAGGGTCAATTAAGTCGAGGAATCTCTCTCTTGGTTTCAACCAATCTGAAGTAGTGATGTCGATACATCTCTCTCAAAAATCAATCAGTCAGGGATAACCATGACGAGTAATCTCTCTTGTGAAATCAATGAATCTGAAGTAGTGATGGCGAGATGTCTCTCTTAGAATTCAGTCAATCTGGGGCAATTACGTCGAGATTCGAAAAATCTCTTCAAGGATCTATTGATCAAGAGAAGGAATATTTCAAATGTATGAATATACTGGGGCAAGTGATCTCAAGTAATTGGGGCATAAGGATCCCTTCAAGGTAGATCTCTTCGTAAATCAGGCAGCCTGGGGCATAATATTTTGGTTTGTATCGAAGGAACTGTCATTCACTTGTAAAATGCAGTTAGCCATCATAGAATGGAAGAGTATCATAATTCTTTTCCCTAGCAAGATGTCTGAAGTTACTCTCTCCCCAAGCATAGGAGTTTATTTCTCCTGAGAGTTGGTTCCATTCCTCAAGCATAGGAGTTTATTTCTCCTAGAAAAGTCTCCCCCCCCCCCCGAGCATAGGATTTTATTCCTCCTGAGAGTTTGTTCCATTCCCCAAGCGACAGAAGTTTATTTCTTCTAGGAGTTGTTCTGCCTCCTAACAAGGGTTCTTCATCAAGATTTCTCACCCCCAACATGGTGAATTGAGGGAATCTCCTCAAGATGAAAGTCTTACGAGCAATGGCACATGGTGAGAAGTCAGAAGTATTCTTCAACTCAAGTAAGAAGTATATCTTGCAAGTTAAAGTCCAATGTCTATTGGCACCCCCACATAGTTCTTAACACTAAGGGGATTCTCCCTGGTGTTTACCTCTCCCGAGGTCAGAGACGAAGCTCGATCGACAAGTCAGCAGAGTATTCTCTAAAGGGCCCTCGTTATCTCTGCATATAGTAATCATTGAATTCACATGGCATCTACAAAAATGCGTAGCATTTCCATGAACATGGAGCATTACGCCATGGAAAAATTCAAACATACATCAATGCATAAGCCAAGTTTGTGTGTGTTCCAAAGACAAATTGATATATCCCCGGAAGAAGTCTCATCTTTCTCTCTCTAGTGTGGATTGGGTACAGAGTCTTTCCTCGTCAAGATCTATAGTTATTTCCCGTGTACTGAGCTCAATCGTTTGGATAACCCATACTTTGTGTGTGGCAATTCGAATGATTGTCACTCTTGTAGAACTACACCCCGCCTTTTGGCTTGAGGGAACCATGTAGTTCTTATGTTCCGTAAGTAATGATACCTCCTTCAAAGTCTAGTGTTTACTAGAATCATCTGATAGAGTCTGGTCGTCACCAGTCTTCTCTTTGTATTTACTTTTTGTGAGTCCCCTTACTGCCTTTTGCATAAGGGATATCTCTTGCTTGCAGGTTTGCCTTGGTTATTTTCCCGTATGCCGCGTACATATTAGAGTGAGAATGAGGTTGGGCATTCAACCCATCTCGTTTTTCAATCATTTGAAATCCATACTTGGTGTGTGTTAATTCAAATGATTGCCACTCTTGAAGAGTTACACCCTGCCTTTTGGCCTGAGAGATTCATGTAATTCTTATGCTTCGCAAGCATCAACATCTCCATGAGTGTTCAGTGGTTACTATCATCGGCGTGTTGAGTCTAGTCGTTACTAGTCTTGTTTTGGTTATTTTCCCATATGTCGCGTGCAGATTAGAGTGCGAATGAGGGTGGGCATTCAACACATCTCATTTTTCAATCATTTGGGAAATCATACTTGGTGTGTGGCAACTCGAATGAATGCCACTCTTGAAGAGTACACCCCGCCTTTTGGCCTGAGGGATCCATGTAATTCTTATGCTTCGCAAGCATCAACATCTCAGAAATTTTTCAGTGTTTACTGACGTCTTCTAGTCGAGGCTAGTGGTCACTAGTCTTCGTGGTTATTTTCCCGTTTGCCGAGTGCAATTGAAGAGAGGGTAATATCTCATATCTCGATCATTTGGATAACCATACTTGGTGTGTGGCAGTTTGAATGATTTCCACTCTTGAAGAGTTACACCCCGCCTTTTGGCTTGTGGGATTCATGTAGTTCTTGTACTCCGCAAGCATCAATGCCTTTTTGAAAGCCCAGTATTTACTGGCATCCCCTGACTGATTCTAGTTTTTCTTTCAGTCAAGTCCAATGGTTATTGGCATCGCCATCAAATTCAGGGTTCATCAACATCCCCAATAAGAGTCTAGTCGTTACTAGTCTTCTTCAGTCAAATCCAGTGATTATTGGCATCTCTTTCAAAAGTCTCGTGGTTATGGGCATGTTTCAAAGTCTGGTTGTTACCAGCAAAAGTCCAGTGGTTACAGGCATCCTTTGGTTGAGTCTAGTGATTACTAGCCTTTTCCTTAAAGTCCCGTGGTTATGGGAATCCTTCAAAGTCTGGTTGTTACCAGCAAAAGTCCTGTGGTAACAGGCATCCTTTGGTCAAGTCTAGTTGTTACTAGCCTTTTCCTTAAAGTCCTGTTGTTACAGGTATCCTTTGGTTAGGCCTGATTGTTATTAGTCCTTTCCTTCAAAGTCTGGTTGTTACCAGCAAAGTCCTGTTGTTACAGGCATCCTTTGGTCAGTTCTAGTTGTTACTAGTTTGTTCCTTTAATGTCCTGTCGTTACAGGCATCCTTTGGTTTAGGTCTGATTGTTATTAGTCCTATCCTTCAAAGTCTGGTTGTTACCAGTAAAAGTCCTGTTGTTACAGGCATCCTTTGGTCGAGTCTAGTGGTTACTTGCCTTTTCCTTAAAGTTATGTGGTTACAGACATCCTTTGTTAAGGTCTGATTGCTATTAGTCCTATCCTTCAAAGTCTAGTTGTTACCAGCAAAAGTCCTGTTGTTACAGGCATCCTTTGGTCGAGTCTAGTAGTTACTAGCCTTTTCCTTAAAGTCCTGTGGTTACAGGCATCCTTTGGTTAGGTCTGATTGTTATTAGTCCTTTCCTTCAAAGGCTGGTTGTTACCAGCAAAAGTCCTGTTGTTACAGGCATCCTTTGGTCAATTCTAGTTGTTACTAGTCTGTTCCCTTAAAGTCTTGTTGTTACAGGCATCATTTGGTTAGGTCTGATTGTTATTGGTCCTTTCCTTTAAAGTCTGGTTGTTACCAGCAAAAGTCTTGTGGTTATAGGCATCCTTTGGTCGAGTCTAGTGGTTACTAGCCTTTTCCTTAAAGTCCTGTAGTATCAGGCATTCTTTGGTCAGGTCTGATTGTTATTGGTCCTCTCCTTCAAAAGTCAAGTAGTAACAGGCATCCTTCGGTCAGGTCTGATTGTTATTAGTCCTTTCCCTCAAAGTCCTGTAGTAACAGGCATTCTTCGGTCAGGGCTGATTGTTATTGGTCCTTTCCTTCAAAGTCCTGTAGTAACAGGCACTCTCCGGTTGTGTCTGATTGTTATTGGTCCTTTCCTTCAAAGTCCGGTTGTTATCGGCAAAAGTCCAGTAGTTGACTGGCGTTTCTTGTTTATATCAAGCATTTAATAGTATCCCTTGTTTGGAATCATTAGTAACTGGTATCCTCTTTCAAAATTACAATTGCAGATGCCTCTTTAGAGTTGTTACTCCAGAGCGCAAATTTTGATGGTACTGTTGGGTATTCAATCCACTTACACCTCAAATGTCTAGAACTTGTATCATTTGTACATTCAGGTCCAAGAAGATTGAATAGGGGCAGCTGCTGCACCCCAAAATTTGCCCACTTATTTATTTCCCACTGGGCATTCATATCACATTCATATGCATACCTTATGTAGGTCATTCACACGATACTTTCATGCATATCATTGTTACTGTTCAAGAAGATTGACAAAAAGGGCTGAGGTTGAGAAAATTCTTGATTAAGAAGAATCAGGTCTGATGTCTTACTTAAAAGGATCATTTCCATTGACATACTCCTAAAATCAGGGTTTCAATCTCTCCAAGTCAAAGCTCTGGTTAAAAGATACAAACCTCAGGTTCATCAGGATTTTCAAATTAGAGTTTTTAACCAAAGTCAAGCCTGTTGACTTTATGGTCAAAATTTAATCAGGAGGTGGTTTTGAGTGTGAAATGTGGTTGTCCTGAAAAAATACTCATTGGAGCTTCTTTGGTTTAAGATTGATTGAGAATTGGAATGGAAATTGATTAATCGGGAAGTTCAGCTAGAATCGGAAAAATCAGGAAAAAGTTGACTTTTTGGTCAAAGTCAAAGTCAACGGCTCAATATTGACTTTTGGTGGAAAATCGGTCAAAGAAAATAAAAGAAATAAATAAAATCAAAGATAAACAAAAATTGCCAAATTTGGAAAGTGGTTAAAATGTGAAAGTGCCAATAATGGAAGTTTCTACACTTAGTAAAATTTCTGGATTTGTGGGCAGCTCACTTCAGCCCCAGTTTACACGTATCAGAAAGTATTATTTCAGAAAATATTCAATATCAATATTGTTCATCTCATGTAGATGAACAACTTTGTAGTTGAGTGTTTTTCCATTTGAAGCATGGTTTGAGAGTTATAGAGATGAAAAGTATGAAGATTCTCACTGATGTAAGTCAAGTGGCCAGGCAGATTTTCTCGCCAGCACAAGCATTTAATCGAACAGGTGGCAGGCCATTTTCAATGCCAATTTTAGAGGATTACAAGCCCCTCATGGTTCCAAATATAATATAAGTCTTCTCTCCTCTATGATATCTTTCCAATGGTACAGAAACCATGTCATTTGGTTGCATACAGAGGGGACTACGTTATCTCAAACTCAGGTGTTCAGGAGGCGACGTAGGCTGGCATCCCGCAGGTCATACGCGTGGGTAATGTGCAGTGCTGTACCATCACGTTGCAAGCAATTTTGAATGAGCTATAGGCTTGTTCTCCTAGATTCTCCAACATGAAAGTCACTCTATGCTATGCCCTCTTTATATTGATCATAAGATTGAAGCTAATGATGACTCATGGCTAGAGATACAAACTCATAATGATGGCACCATGGGTAACTTGTGTTGAAAGTGCATCAGGCCAAGAAGCATTTCTCCTGCAGCATGCACGCATGTAGTATGTAATATTCACCTTCAGCCAGTTACCAAAAATAGCCATGCACGGAACTGAACGTGGAAAGCTCACCAAAACTTACCTCATATACCATACTTGTTCATTAACTTTGTTGGAAAATATTCACTACAGGCAGCTCCACATTACATCATCATGCACCACCATACATAAACAAAACTCTCACCATTTTCTTCCACGGACTCTCATTCTCTTTCCTCTCTTTTGGCTCTCACCTTCGTGCTCTCTCTTCACTCTCTCTATCTAGAAAAAGTTTGTTACATATTGTAACAAACTCTCATTCTCACGGATTTTTCATCAACCATCTCACTCACCTTCCAATCATCACCACCATTGTCAACAACCATACACCTTCACTCTATCTACAACTATAACCACTATGTTATCTTCAAGCATCATTGTGTCATCTTTAAGCACCATTGTCATTACCTCACACTTCAAATCCGGGTAATCATCATCATTGCAAGCCACATAATCATCATCATCATCTCTGAAATCCAAGATGCTTAAAGAATAGAAGCTGGTTTTTTCAAAGTTTCTGCTCAAGATCTTTCCAAGTAAGTGATCTCATTCCTTTGCATTAGAAGCATGTATAGGCCTGGTACTCCCGTCATCAGGGATATGGGTTAGGAAAACTAGAACCACCATGTTTTCGAATGTTTGTTGCATTTTGTATGAAGATTGATATGATTCTTGGAACGAAAATCTTGCTGTTTGAATGTGTTGGTTGCGTATATGATTTCTACTTGGCATGAGGAGTGTTTTAGTGTAATAATCTTGTGTTTTCATGGAGGTAATAGGAGTTAGGGTTTAGAGTGTGAGCTTCGGTTTGTAATATAGAGGAGGAATTAAAGAAATCTAAGACTAGATTCATGATCAGCACGAGATTCCGATTCGGAAGGTACTGGATTTTGATATTTCTGGAAAAATGGGGGTGCCTCTGCCGTCGTTTGGGCCGGAGAAGACGACCGGAGAGGGAATCTCCGGCGTCTGTGTAGAATTCTGGAGTTTAACTTAGGCTAGATGCGTGTCTCATTCCTATTGGTCCGTGTGTTTGGTTGTATTCCTATTTTGTCTTTTATTCCAATGATTAAATGTTGCGGTGGTGTGCTTTGATTGATCCAATACTTTCTTTTGTCTTATTCATTTAAGTAGCATCCTGGCCTATTGATATTCATGTTACAATGGCAAGACTATAGGTTATAATAAATGCACATGATGTCACAATAATAAATATATGCTGAATAATAAAAAAATGAAATAGCAATGGTAAAGAGTCATAATAAATCTGGGCCACGTTAGATCTTGGGCTTCAGCGCTTTGTTATTCCCACCCCAGTTTTCTAGCCCATATGCGCTTTTAACATGATATCAGTTCATTTGCTAATTGTTGATACACCCCTGGTTTCTAAAAAAGATTTCTTTTTGTTTAAAATTGTTTCTTCCATAACTTTTGATTTATAAATCTGTTTTGAGTGAAATAAAAAATCAATAAAAATATGTTTTAGATTGAATTTTGTGTTTAGATAATTTTCATAATTTTTGTGGATTTTTGTGATTTGATTTACTATTTTTATGGGCCATTTTGTTGAATATGTTCATAATGTTTCATGTTTTGATAGGTTTTGCAAACTAATTCGATTAGAGGCCTTAGGGATAGAATCTAATTACCAATTTTTGTGTAGTTTCAATAGACTAATGCATGATAATGTGTAAAAAAAATGAAGTTCCAATTCCTTGTTTTGGTTAGGTTTTCTCTTAGGGTTTTAGACCCGATTAATGTGTGTTTCTAATTGACATTTGTGTTGATTTTTGCTCATAATATGCCATAAACGTTTGCAATTGACTTGGATTTTTTTTTGTATATATAATTAGAGATGTGTAGAGGTCCTAAGACCTGGAGTTGGAATTTTTAAAACATTTCTTCTTATTTTACTTAAAACATTTTTAAAACATTTGTTAACGATTGTGTCATAACTTTTGCATTTGACTTGTAATCTTTGTGTGAACCTTTGGGTATGATCCCATGATTGTTTGGACACCTCTTAGAGGTTGTTTGATACTGATTTCTATCTTGTGTTCACGATATTCTAACTTCATCCATGATTTGAACTTTGTTTGGGCTAGTTTAGCATAGTTTCGTTCGCTTCTTTTGCTAAATACTCATGTATGCTTTCTTATCCCTTCTTGTTGGAGTTGTAACTCCATTTCATGTTACCTTCGGATTACCATATTCCCTTAGACTCTTCCTTCTTGGTTAAGAGGAATTGAGGTAGGTTAGTATTGTTATCCTCGACCTTAGGGCCATTCTTATTTGTTAGCATTAGGTTAGAAATGTATGTTCCCCTCTTGCATAAAGACAAAAATCAATAAAACACAATAAAATACTTAATAAAGGCTGAAAATGATAAAAACGAAATGGAAGCTCTCGTCTCCCTTGCTTTAGGGAATCACTTGAGTGGAAGTTCCCAACCCTAAAAAACACCAACCAAGAGTCGCTCGAGTCTCGCTTGCTTAAGGGAGTCACTCGAAACGCTCGACATACTTTTCTTTTGCTTTTAAGAGCAGGTTACTTCCACTTTAATCCCAACGTAAATCTCCAGAGGTCGAGCGGTGGAGTGTGATGTAACTATTCACCAAAAAATACCAACAAATCCTTAAAAACATAGAAAATCTTGAGCAGAACTACGATGCTTTGATTCTTCTTAAGAGGATACATAGGCATAGAGGCAACTCTAGCGAGCACAATAATTATTAAAAAACTTTAGGTTTAATCATGCATTGCATTAGTGATAGATACACCCTTTAGATAGAAACAAACATAGGTGGATACCATCGATTACAATGGGCGTGAAGGGTGCTAGCACCTTCCCCTTGCGTAACCGACTCCCGTACTCTGTTCTCTGGTCGAAAGACCTTGTTCTAATTCGAGTTAGGTTTCCTGGTATTCCTTTCCCTCGATGGGATAAATATATTAGTGGCGACTCTGATCCATTTTTTCGCGGTAGCGACAAGGCCCACAAGGAAGTTCATCATTCTCCCATGATTCAAAGGGTTCTCTCATCAATATTTAAGTCCAAGGATAGTCTAATTTAGGATCAACAACTCTCAATATCACCTGAGGCCTCAAATTAGGGTTTTTGACTTAATTCCACTAGAGGGTCGAATTTTAATCAGGACATGGCTCCAATGATCAAACAATGATTCAAGGGAATCCAAATCAACATTATAGTCCATTCATATCATTCATTTGAAGAGGAGAGCTTGATTCATATGAAATCCACAAAACTGCAGTTCATAGGGAAAAAGTCAACTGTGTGAGTCAACCTTTGACTTTTGAGAAAAATGGTCAACCATGGACTTTTAAGGATTCAAATCATCATCATATGATTATAGAAGACATTTTTCTAAGAGAAATCATGAAAATTCATCAAGAATCAAAAAGTCAACAAAAGTCAAAATTAGGGTTTTGAGTGATTTTCACCTAATTTTGGGAACTTCAAATTTGGCCTACACACTCAATAATCTCCCAAAATGAAAGTTGTAGATCTTGATTACACAAACCACTTTGTCTCTACTCTATTTTTCATCAAATATGATTAATTTGAGAGATATGGAATTTTGAAGATTATGTTCAAATACCTTAGAAAAATTTTAAGTGTTTTCACTTAGATTTTTCCTAACTTTATGGCCATTTATCTCCATGATCCCAAAGGAGTTTGAGGAAACTTTTAAGAAGTGACTTAAAGTATGTCAAGGGCTTTCCAAATAGATCAATAGCATTAAATCCATGGCTTGAGCTAGGAGATATGATTTTGCAAACAAGGCTCCATGAACACTTGAATTCAAGTATGAACATGAAGAACATGAAGAAGTTATGAACCAAACTTGTTCAAATCTGCAAGATTCCTTTATTGCATCCCCTCTAACTTGTTCAAGGCACAAAACTCATATGATTTCACTCGCTTTTGAGCTATGTGTTATACCCCAAAATTTACCCGATGCGATTCCCGTTTCAATTTATTAAGGGCGTTAAAAATTAGGAGCCATAGGGTTTAATATACCTATTATTAAACTCTCTCTCCTATAAAATTCCCGTATAAATTGGTATAAAATAAAATAAGGGCATGAATAGCAAATCTTTCTTAATAACACTAGGCCCATTCACATTCTTTAAAGCCTTTTATAAATATTTATTTTTTTTCTCTTCTAAAAAAAAAAATAAAGTTAATCTTTATTTAAAGTTTTTTAAATTAATATGTTAATATTAATCATTTTTAAGGTTATCATATTGATTTTAACATTTTACTATCTTTTTTAATATTATTACTATTAATCCTGTTGTTATTAGTGTTAGTATTATTAATTGTTATTATTAATATTAGATAAGTATTAGCAATTATTATTATCTTTAATATAAGTGTATTAGGTGATTAATCAATTAAGGGGATAATGGAGTAATTTTCGTTTGGGCCAAGAAATGAGTTAACAATGAAGTGGGCCGGATTTGGGTCATGCAAGTGCTAGGATTGGATCGGGTTTGGACCGGGTCATAAACGACCCGGATCCTGTTCACTTTCTTCAACCTCCGAAGCACTCACGCAAACCCTAGCTCCATCGGCCGCCGCGGCCAACGAACAAACCCTAACTCCCAATTTCGCCCAGGCCCAAAAAAAACAAACATGAATCTTAACAAAATCAAATATTCACTAATCAATGAAGAGAATCGAATATGCCAATAACATAAAATCAAATATAATTTTTTCATCAGAATCCAGAATGAATCAATCAACAAAAAAAATCAAATTAAAACCTAAGATCTAATCTAACTTTTCCTAAATTAATCTAATCTAGCCTATAAGAACTAAAAGAAGGGACAAAAGAAGGGGATTTTGACTTTTGCTTGTGCGCCGCCGCGAATACGAAGACCTTCTCGTTGGATCTTCATCTTCGCCCTCACCTGCAAAAGAAGAAGAAAGGATCAGGGAGGGAGCTAACACGATCCAGAAAATCAAGACAAAAGGTAACTCTAATCGACTTAGCTTAGGACCCCTGTTGTTTGCGTGATTTTATGTTGTTTTTTCGGGTTTGATTCGTTCATGGCACGCTTAATTTGGGATTTAGGGTTTGTTTAGGGTCGGGGTTCTTGAATAATAGGGTTGGGGTTCATAGTTTTCTGGGGGCGTGGTTGAAGGATGGGGGTGGGGAAGATGAAGATCATGAAGATCTTCATCTGGGTTCATCACTTGGAGTTTCTGGGTTGGGGGTTTGATGAAGATTTGAAGGTTCCGGTTGAAGGTCAACCGGAAACCTGGGTTTGGGTAGTGGTTTAGGGTGGGGGATAGGGTGGTCGACGGTGGTTTACGGTGAGGCTGAGAGTGGTTTCTGGGTTTCTTAGGGAGAGAGAGGTGAAACGAGATAAGAGAGGGTAGGAGGAAGAGAGAAGTTAGAGAGAGAAAGAAAAGAGAGAAATGAGAGTGGGAACGAGGGAGAAAGTGTGATAACTCCCCCTAAAGCATCCTCGGATGAACGCCACTTGGCCTCCCATGACCACTTGGCAAGCATAAGGACTTTGATCCTGTGCCTTTCCCTCATCATACTCCCTCAACGCCAAATACATGCAAGCCGTAGGATCAACTTGGCTCTAGATCCAACGATCAAAACCTCTCAGACACACCCCAATACCATACTCACGCGTGCACTGGATCCAAACGGACCATGGATTATTTGGGCATGACTCAGTCACTATTAACACCCAAAAATTGCTGCCCTTCAATAAAAATACACCCCCTACGCAAAATAAAAAAAAAATGAATTTAATTAATTAAATTTGTAAAATTTTAATTGTTAATTGTTTGTTTTCTATTGGTGATTTAATCTAATTTTCTCCTCGAACCGACTAAATCTATTAGTCGCATTAGACGAGAAATAAATTTTTATCCTTTAATTTATTTATTAATAATATAATCGAATCTAATTTGTTTGATAATAGTTTAACTAATTCTTACTAATTCTCTCCTCGACCCGACTAAAGCTATTAGTCGTATTAGACGAGAGATAAAAAAATACACAAATTAAAATACATTTAATTCGCTGCCCGCGACGATCGAATCTATCGGTCCGAGTAACCAGCGATGCCCCCATTAATCTGTTAGCTATACTGACCAAATCTATTGGTCACCGCATCTAACGGTGCCATATCAAATCAGGGTTGTATGCCAAACCTTAAAAATTTCTCATCTTCAAATCAAATTCAAACTACGACAGGCCACTCAAAAAGCCTTTAAACAATTTCAAACCACAAAATTCTAATTCTAAGGCGTACAACCCTGTGCCCGAACTACGTTGACTCTGATCCTCCATAAGGAGGTACGTAGGCACTTGTGTTTTAATAAATATTTAATTTTGCTTTATTTATTTGTTTTATTTGCATTAAATGTTTATTTTCCATATTTGCATTAAATGTTTAACTGTTATATAATTTGCACCGTTGGGTTATATATTATTGCCTTTAAGCCAAAGCGTGGGAATTATAATTAAGACCAGAGGGGAATTACATCGCCTAAGAGTCTTATTATAATTCCACTCAGAGTGGGTTAAATATTTGGAAAGGTCTGATACGAGGCTTGACCTTGTTGAGGCTGGACTGGGTATTTAGTTGATCTTTCTGAGAACCTACCCCTAAAATTCGAACCTCATGGACCAATGAGTTGTTCCAAAATCCAAAGAGACAAAAAGTCTCGGCGGCTACGAACGATCCCATGAGACCTTCTATAACATTCCCATGGGAAGGGTAGGCTCCTCGAGCTGTTACGTCGAACCTATGAACCTAGGGCCTATGTGATTATATGCTGAATATGTGCTTATTATTATTATTATTATATTGTATTTTTTTGTGTGTATAACTGTTTGCATGCATCATACATCATATGCATATTTTTTTTATCATGTCTTATCCACAGGTAAAAAAAAGGGAAGAAAAAAAGGATAAAAAAATAATAATTATTATTTTTGGTGAATATTCAGGAAAATGAATGCTAAGAAGCCTATTGTCCACCTTACCGTCTCAGTGCCTGATATCAAGAAATTAAGGATAATCAGGGATTAAATGTCATCAACTGCTTTGAACAGGTTTGAGGGCCGTTATGGTGATATTATGGATTTGCTCAAGGTTAAAGTTCAAGAAGAAGCAATCACCGCTTTGATCCAGTTCTATGATCCGCCGCTCAGATGTTTCACTTTTCAGGATTTTCAGTTGGCTCCTACCTTAGAGGAGATGGATGCTATGCTTGGGTTTTCAAGAGTAAAAAAGGGATTCTATAAGGGTGCTGGAAAAAGAGTTGAGATTTCTGATTTGGCCAAAGCTTTGGAAGTGCCCGCTGCGGATTTAGAAGCTAATCACAAGACTGATGGTAAAATACAAGGAATTAAAAGAACTTATTTAGAAGCTCAAGCTATGTCTTATGCTCAAAAGAAACAATGGGACATTTGTGGACATTTTTTAGCTCTTTTGATTTTTGGTGTTGTTTTATTGCCAAACAAGGCGGAGTATGTTGATGATGCTGCTATTCATGTTTTTACCTCTTTCAGAAATTCAAATGAGGATCCAACTCCTACTATTCTCGCTAATATTTATTATACTATCCATGATCGATATGAAAAGGAAAGGGGAGCGATATCCTGTTGTGTTCATTTATTGTACTATTGGTTGACTTCTCATCTTTACAAGGCTAGCTATTTAATCAAAGATTTGACTAGGCATGAATGGTCTCAAAAACTAAGAGCTCTCAAGGTGGATTCTATCTTTTGGTTTGCAAGGAAATTAAATTCTGAAAGAATTATTTATAAATGTGGGGACTTCAACAATGTGCCTTTAATGGGAACTTTAGGTTGCATTAATTACAACCCCGTGCTAGCATTGCGCCAATTGGGTCATTCTATGGATTGTGAGCTTTCCGATCAACAAGTGGAAGGATTAATTTTGCACAATGGGAAAGGAGATCCAAGAACATTAAAGAAAATAATTCAAGCTTGGAAGCATGTTCAAACAAAGAACTATGGGCCGAAAAATGCCGTTGCTAAGGAACCTTACACTAAATGGGTTCAAGAGAGAGTTGGAAAGATTTTGCTTCCTTTTGTTGTGGATCTCACGTACAAGCCCGATTCTCCTAATCCTATTTCTCTATCCATCGAAGAGATAGAAGGAATCAAGGCTTCCCTAGAGGCGTCCCGTAAGGAAAAGGAAAAATTAGAGCTTGACATACATCGACTTTCCAACGAAAAAAGCCAACTACGCTTCGATCTTAAGGAGAAAAGCCAAGAGCTTCAAGCCGTTAAGTTAGAGAATGATAGGCAAAGGAATAAAAGAAAGCATGCAACCGAAGGAGTCCTAAGTGCCAACTTTGATTTAATTTCACATAATGAAAGGTTGGAACAAGCGGGTATAGAAATTGCAAGGTGGAGGAGGCGTTATGAAAAGGCTTCCCATGACAAAGCAGAATCCGAGAAAAATCTAGAGGCCGTAGCCTTTGAATTAACGAACAGGACTAAAGATCAAGAGGTAGAAATAAGGAATTTCAAATTTGATCTTCAAGAAGCTCGCAATTCTGGACAAGAAGAACGCACAAGGAGGTTAACTACGGAGGAGGCACTTTTACAGCGCACCGGTGAGTACAATAGAGCACTTCAAGATATGGCATCGGTTAGGCAAGTATTCATAAGGCAAAGGAAGATATATGAAGCGGCAAGGGATGAAGGGGATCATTGGAAAAGACAATACACAATTGTTTCTACGGCAAATGAGCATGTGAGCATGGTTCCCAAGATGCTTGAAGAATATGAGAAGTGTCGTGAGAATTATGACAAGCTAGTCTATTTGTGCAATGATTTAATCCTAGACATCCTGAAGAGTTTGGAAAGAGCGGAGTCTTCTCCCATCATCCTTCCCGAAGCGGTGAAAGAATTTATGGAGCTTTGTAGAGACATGGTGGACAAATTCAAGGAGGATATTCATAGGCGTTCTTAGTTTTTTCATTTAATATTTTGTAAGTTTTATTTCTATTGGCGTTTATTTCCTTCCGCAATGTTGAACAATTTAATTTGTACTTTCTTTAAAGTATTTTAAATTAATAAAGTGTGTTTACTTCCGCATTATTCAAATTTCTTCGCAATATTCACCAAAAAGGATTATTAAAAAAAAAGGGGAGTTTTAAAAAAAAATATATATATATATATATATATATATATATCTATATAAATACATATATATATTTATAAATATATTATAATAAGGATGTGGATAAGACATGAGCATAGCATAAACATAGCATTCATAGCATGCATATCATTTTATTTTTCGCAAAACATTAAAAGAAAAAACTGTCTTTAACTCCAGTCACGCCATTGCAACCATACCGCCCTACCAAACAAGAGCTCAAAAGAAGAAAGCGATGGAACAACTAGAGCAAAACCAAGTCGCCCTTCGTGAAGAAATGACCCAACTGAAAGGCACTGTTGAGGACCTCAAAGGAGGAATGACCCAAATGCTGAGCTTCGTGAAGGATCTCTTGGAAAAACAGGAAAGAACCATTGAGACCTTGGCCAAAGAACTTCAAGCTCGAATTAACGACTGGCCAAATGATGACAACCCCCTACAAGGATATCTCCTTGGTTTTGTTCCGCCTAAAAACACACATTTTTATCCACGGGCATATGTACCATCTCCTGATAAAGTCACACAATCCTCCGATGAAGGGGAGACTTCTCAATAAGGATTTGTTCCTCCTCCACGGAAGGGCGGGGCACCCAGCACAACACCTATCCCAGTCATTAATCCTCCTAAAATGGAAGTGCAACCTCCACTAAAAGGACTTATGGATATGTTCGTGGATACTTTACGCGGGCAATACCACAACCAAAGGATGAATAACACCGTTCCAGGATTCTCCGACTCAAAAATCATAGGAGAAGGGGCTGAGGTTGATATTGGAAATGACAAAATTCAAGGAGCACATGCCAACTCCTTTAATTCAAGGGAGTCTAATCCCAATTTCCCAAGTAGGAAAAGAGGATAAATCAATACTGAGGGGTACCAAAGGGTTAGGCAACCGGTAGCGAAACTGCAAGGGTTAAAAAAAGGACCTACAAGGAAGTTTGACCCACTTCCCATGACACGCCGTCAACTATTGCAATATCTAGTTAGCATGTCGCTTATGGAAATTAAACCACTCCCTCCTCCTCCCAAAGGAAAATTGCTACCCAAATACAATGCCAATGAAAGGTGCGAGTACCATGCTAATTCCCGTGGACACACGCTGGAAAAATGTTAGTCCTTTGGACACAAGGTCCAGGATTTGATAGAGTCAGGGGCAATTACCTTTGATGAACCCAATGTAAAGGCGAATCCTATGCCCCACCGTGATGGGGCAGTCAATGCAATAGAGGTCGTTGACGAGCGAGAGTTGGTTCGACAAAGAAGTTCCCCTATAGATACACTTAAGAGGTATCTACTTATAAGGGGGTTCATCTTAGAACGCAAGGAAGCTTTCAAAGTCACTCTGCAAAGGCTCATGGATCAAGGGTTAATCTAGTTAAAGGAACACCCTCTGGAGAAAATAAGGAGGGCGGTAACATCGTGGAGAGACCTACAAGATGTGGATATGGAAGGCTGGGGAAAGGTACCGGAAATCTCGGAGAAGAAGGATCGCTTGGGGTTAGGATATCAACCGCCAAAAATCATAAGCACTGCGACGGAGGAACAACGATTCCCCCCGATTATGCAGACTTTCATGACGGGCGGGTACAAACACGTAACTATGATATCCAACAAAGGCTCCAATGAAGGAACATCTAACTTCATCCGAAGTGTCAGATCAGGGGAACAACTTCAGAATTGGACAAGCCTGGAGATACCGGAGATATTTTTTATTTCAAAGTAATTTGCTTTTGTGTGTTTTATTTCCCTTTCAAATAAAGAAAAACAATAACGCTCATGCCTCGCCCGAAGCATAGAGTTGGTTTGTAAGGGCCCCATTTATTTTCAAGTTTAAAAGTTTATTAATAAAATTGTCTTTGCATTTGGTATTGAAAACATTTCCTTTTCACGCATTTATTTCTTTTCCTTTCAAAATGACAAATAAATTTCTTGCACAAAAAAGCACGTTCATATCTGCATACTAAAAACAAAACATAAAACGTGTGCAGATCACCTTCTAACACTACCAATAATAATACTGCTGAAACTCTATACAAACTCGAGGCTCTCGCTAATCAGTCGGAAGAAGGGGATGAGGAAGACGATGAACTTCCGGAGGAGTTGTCAAGGTTAATGGATAAGGAATCCGAAAGCATGCTCCATCCTCAGGAGGCCATTGAAACCATAAATTTGGGTACATACGAAGAATCCAAGAACATCAAGATTGGGGCAACACTGAACGAGGACGTGAAAGCGACGCTAATCAAGCTCCTCCACGAGTATGCAGAGATATTTGCTTGGTCATACCGTGACATGCCGGGTTGGATACTGATATCGTTGTACATAAGTTACCACTCAAAGAAGGATGTGCACCTGTCAGGCAAAAGCGCAGAAGAGTTCGACCGGACATGGATAGTAAAATCAGGGAAGAGGTGCTCAAACAGGTTCGACGCCGGGTTTCTTGCTGTTGTTGACTATCCACCATGGATTGCCAACATAGTGCCAGTTCCTAAGAAAGACGGGAAGGTACGCATGTGTGTGGATTACAGGGATCTAAACAAAGCGAGTCCAAAGGACGACTTTCCACTACCGCACATAGATGTTTTGGTAGATAACACAGCACAAGCTTCGGTGTTTTCCTTCATGGATGGGTTCTCCGGGTATAATCAGATCAAGATGGCTCCCGAGGAAATGGAGAAGACCACCTTCATGACATCCTGGGGCACTTTCTGCTACAAGGTAATGCCTTTCGGATTGCGAAATGTAGGGGCAACATACCAAAGAGCCATGGTCACACTGTTCCATGACATGATTCACAAGGAGGTCGAAGTGTATGTAGACGACATGATTGCCAAGTCTTGCACAGAAGAAGAGCATATCACACACCTACATAAGTTGTTCGAGCATTTAAAGAAGTTCAAGCTGAGGTTAAACCCGAACAAGTGTACATTTGGTGTAAGGTCAGGAAAGCTGTTGGGATTCATTGTGAGCCAACGAGGCATAGAGGTTGATCTCGACAAGGTAAAGGCTAGACAAGCAATGCCTGTTCCAAGGACAGAAAAAGAGGTTGGTGGGTTCTTGGGTCGGTTGAATTACATCTCAAGGTTTATTTCACATCTAACGGCTACATGTGAGCCTATATTCAAGCTGCTCAAGAAAGATCAACCTATCAAGTGGAATGACGATTGTCAAGTAGCCTTCGAAACTATAAAGAGTTCCTTGCAAGAGCCACCGATACTCCTACCTCCTGTACCGGGGAGACCACTGATCATGTACCTCACAGTTCTCGAAAGATCTATGGGATGTGTACTGGGGCAACAGGATGAAACTGGCAGAAAGGAACACGCTATTTACTATCTCAGCAAGAAATTCACGGATTGCGAATCTCGATACTCACCATTGGAAAAGACATGTTGTGCCCTAGTATGGGCCTCCAAACGTCTAAGGCAATATATGCTGAACCATTCCACATGGTTGATATAGAGGATGGATTCGTTGAAATACGTGTTCAAAAAACAGGCTCTCACGGGTAGAATCGCAAGATGGCAAATGTTACTGTCAGAATACGACATACAATATGTCACCCAAAAGGCAATAAAAGGGAGTGTACTGGCAGCACATCTTGCTCATCAACCCCTCGAAGAATACCAATCTATGAAGTTCGACTTCCCTGACAAAGATATCATGGTGGTAAGGGACTACGAAATACCAGGTCCCGATGAAGGACTTGAGCCAGGGGCAATATGGACACTTATGTTCGACGGTGCTTCAAATGCACTAGGACATGGTATAGGGGCAGTTTTGACATCTTCCGACAATCGACACTTACCCTTCACTGCGAGACTATGCTTTGACTGCACCAACAACATTGCAGAATATGAAGCATGCATATTGGGGTTAGAAGCCGCCATCGATCTAAGGATTAAACTACTCGAGGTGTACGGGGATTCAGCACTGGTAATCCACCAAGTCCATAAAGAATGGGATACTCGAGATTCAAAGCTAATCCCATATCGAGACCTTATACTGGAGTTAATGGCTGAGTTTGAGACAATCACTTTTACTCATATCCCAAGGGAAGAAAATCAAATGGCTGATGCATTGGCAACACTTTCCTCTATGTTCAAAGTGACCTGGCCAAACCATGAACCACGAATAACGGTTAGACACTTTGATGAGCCTGCTTACTGTCTCACAATTGAGGAGCAGTCTGACGACAAACCATGGTACCACGATATCAAAAAGTACTTGGAGAAACAAGAATACCCGGAGAACGCCTCTACGATTGATAAAAAGACACTAAGGAGATTGGCAGCTAAGTTCTTCCTAAGCGGAAATATCCTATACAAGCGAAATTACGACTCAGTGTTACTAAGGTGTGTGGATAAAAATGAGGCCAAGGAGATTATCAGAGAAGTACACAAAGGAACCTTCGGAATTCATGCAAATGGACACTCAATGGCGAGAAAAATACTGCGAGAAGGGTACTACTGGTTAACCATGGAAGCTGACTGTTTCCAATATGCAAGAACATGTCACAAGTGCCAGATTTACGCCGACAAAGTACATGTACCACCAAATCCGTTGAACGTTCTGAGCTCACCGTGTCCGTTCGCAATGTGGGGGATTGACATGATAGGGATGATCGAACCGAAAGCTTCTAATGAACACCGATTCATATTGGTTGCCATAGATTATTTCACCAAATGGGTTGAAGCTGCCTCTTACGCCAACGTGACGAGACAAGTAGTCACTCGGTTCATCAAGCATAACATCATATGTCGATACAGAGTTCCAAACAGGATTATCACCGACAATGGGTCGAATCTAAACAACAACATGATGAGGGCGGTGTCGAAGCTGCAAATAAAAATATCAAAAAGATAATACAAAAGATGGTGAAAACATACAAGGATTGGAACGAAATGCTTCCCTTCTCCCTACACGGTTACAGAACCTCGGTGCGCACATCTATAGGAGCAACACCATTCTCCTTGGTTTACGGTATGGAAGCAGTGCTCCCTATCGAAGTGGAGATTCCTTCATTAAGGGTCCTGGCTGACACAAAGTTAGAAGAATCAGAATGGGTAAAATCTCGTTTTGATCAGCTTAATCTCGTTGAAGAAAAGCGACTGACGGCTTTGTGTCACGGGCAACTCTATTAGAAAAGGATGAAGAAGGCATTCGATAAAAAGGTTCGTCCTCGAACTTACAAAGAAGGTGATATCGTCCTCAAGAAAATACTATTACCTCGACTTGATGCTCGTGGAAAATGGACACCTAACTATGAAGGTCCATACGTTGTAAAAACGGTGTTCTCAGGAGGGGCATTGGTTCTCACTACGATGGATGGGGATGAGCTACCGCACCCAATCAACTCTGATGCGGTCAAGAAGTATTACGCCTAGCAAAGGCAGGATTACCGGCTATAAGCCAAAGGCAAACTACGAAGGATAAAGATTAGTGCAATCATTCACTTATAAGGTCGAAGGATTAATGGGACCCTCGATAAAAAGGAGCAACGGAAGTATTAATATCATTTCTATTTGTCATTTTCTTTTCTCGCATTTTTGTACATTCGCCAATTCAAGGCAATATCAATAAAAGTTTCTTTTCTTGCATACTACGCTCTCTCTCTCTCTCATTTCAATACCATTTGCAAAGGATAAATTATTTTCATAAGCTTTAACTTGGATTTAATATGAGAAACTTACAAACTTTCAATACAAAAGCAATAGGATAAAACTACGAAATCTCCGGAAAGCGACATACGCCCTACGCTGCGATCATTTTGATCTAATACAACTCTTTCACGAAGGATAATATCAATGGATCACTCAAATACAATCCGAACTAGGATTCACGAACATTTCAAAAGGGGTAAAAAAAAAGGGCAACGGGTGATGAGGAGATAAGGCGTTGGAGTTATCATACATACTCATTTGCATACACGCAACATTAACGTGTGTAAAAATTCATACATATACATTATACAAACAACAGGGGTATATGCATGCGCATAATGCATAAGCATGATGCATACGCATTTACAAAACAAACTTCTACGCAGGTGAACTTGCCCGAACCAGGGTAAACAATCCAATGGTGCAGGTGAAATTTGTCCGAACTAGGACAATGATTCAAACGGTGCAGGTGAGTTTGCTATAACCCTAGCAAACGATCCTATTGGTGCAGGTGAGTTTGCTATAACCCTAGCAAATGATCCTATTGGTGCAGGTGAGTTTGCTATAACCCTAGCAAATGATCCTATTGGTGCAGGTGAGTTTGCCATAACCCTAACAAACGATCCTATTGGTGCAGGTAGTTTGCTATAACCCTAGCAAATGATCCTATTGGTGCAGGTGAGTTTGCTATAACCATAGCAAACGATCCTATTGGTGCAGGTGAGTTTGCTATAACCCTAGCAATAATCCTAATGGTGCAGATGAGTTTGCTATAACCCTAGCAAATAATCCTAATGGTGCACGTAAGCTTGTTAGAATCATAACAAGTGATCCCTCTTACAAGTCCTCGCTATGTGAGTCTCCAGGCTTTAGCGGAACATCATAACTCGGTATAAGGTAAATTTAGAGGTCTTCCATTTATTTAATTACTCTTAGATCCGATAAGCGTGAGACATGCGGGTTCTCACGCCACTCGATCCAAGATAATTAAATAGGGGCAGCTGGCATACCCCAAAATTTACCTGATGCGATTCCCGTTTCAATTTATTAAGGGCGTTAAAAATTAGGAGCCATAGGGTTTAATATACCTATTATTAAACTTGCTCTCCTATAAAATTCCCGTATAAATTGGTTTAAAATAAAATAAGGGCATGAATAGCAAATCTTTCTTAATAACACTAGGCCCATTCACATTCTTTAAAGCCTTTTATAAATATTGATTTTTTTTCTCTTCTAAAAAAAAAAGAAAGTTAATCTTTATTTAAATTTTTTTAAATTAATATGTTAATATTAATCATTTTTAAGGTTATCATATTGATTTTAACATTTTACTATCTTTTTTAATATTATTACTATTAATCCTGTTGTTATTAGTGTTAGCATTATTAATTGTTATTATTAATATTAGATAAGTATTAGCAATTATTATTATTATTATCTTTAATATAAGTGTATTAGGTGATTAATCAATTAAGGGGATAATGGAGTAATTTTCGTTTGGGCCAAGAAATGAGTTAACAACGAAGTGGGCCGGATTTGGGTCATGCAAGTGCTAGGATTGGATCGGGTTTGGACCGGGTCATAACCGACCCGGATCCTGTTCACTTTCTTCAACCTCCGAAGCCCTCACGCAAACCCTAGCTCCATCGACCGCCGCGGCCAACAAACAAACCCTAACTCCCAATTTCGCCCAGGCCCAAAAAAATCAAACATGAATCTTAACAAAATCAAATATTCACTAATCAATGAAGAGAATCGAATCAGTCAATAACATAAAATCAAATATAATTTTTTCATTAGAATCCGGAATGAATCAATCAACAAACAAAATCAAATTAAAACCTAAGATCTAATCTAACTTTTCCTAAATTAATCAAACCTAGCCTATAAGAACTAAAAGAAGGGACAGAAGAAGGGGATTTTTACTTTTGCTTGTGCGCCGCCGCGAATACGAAGACCTTCTCGTTGGATCTTCATCTTCGCCCTCACCTGCAAAAGAAGAAGAAAGGATCAGGGAGGGAGCTAACACGATCCAGAAAATCAAGACAAAAGGTAACTCTAATCGACTTAGCTTAGGACCCCTGTTGTTTGCGTGATTTTATGTTGTTTTTCCGGGTTTGATTCGTTCATGGCACGCTTAATTTGGGATTTGGGGTTTGTTTAGGGTCGGGGATCTTGAATAATAGGGTTGGGGTTCATAGTTTTCTAGGGGCGTGGTTGAAGGATGGGGGTGGGGAAGATGAAGATCATGAAGATCATGAAGATCTTCATCTGGGTTCATCACTTGGAGTTTCTGGGTTGGGGGTTTGATGAAGATTTGAAGGTTCTGGTTGAAGGTCAACCGGAAACCTGTGTTTGGGTAGTGGTTTAGGGTGGGGGATAGGGTGGTCGACGGTGATTTACGGTGAGGCTGAGGGTGGTTTCTGGGTTTCTTAAGGAGAGAGAGGTGAAACGAGAGAAGAGAGGGTAAGAGGAAGAGAGAAGTTAGAGAGAGAAAGAAAAGAGAGAAATGAGAGTGGGAACGAGGGAGAAAGCGTGATAACTCCCCCCAAAGCATCCTCGGATGAACGCCACTTGGCCTCCCATGGCCACTTGGCAGGCATAAGGACTTTGATCCTGTGCCTTTCCCTCATCATACTCCCTCAACGCCAAATACATGCAAGCCGTAGGATCAACTAGGCTCTAGATCCGACGATCAAAACCTCTCAGACACACCCCAATACCACACTCACGCGTGCATTGGATCCAAACGGACCATGGATTATTTGGGCCTGACCTAGTCACTATTAACACCCCAAAATTGCTGCCCTTCAATAAAAATACACCCCCTACGCAAAATCAAAAAAATGAATTTAATTAATTAAATTTGTAAAATTTTAATTGTTAATTGTTTGTCTTCTATTGGTGATTTAATCTAATTATCTCCTCGAACCGACTAAATCTATTAGTCACATTAGACGAGAAATAAATTTTTATCATTTAATTTATTTATTAATAATATAATCGAATCTAATTTGTTTGATAATAATTTAACTAATTCTTACTATTTCTCTCCTCGACCCGTCTAAAGCTATTAGTCGTATTAGACGAGAGATAAAAAAATACACTAATTAAAATACATTTAATTCGCTGCCCGCGACGATCGAATCTATCGGTCCGAGTAACCAGCGATGCCCCCACTAATCCGTTAGCTATACTGACCAAATCTATTGGTCACCGCATCTAACGGTGCCATATCAAATCAGGGTTGTATGCCAAACCTTAAAACTTTCTCATCTTCAAATCAAATTCAAACTACGACAGGCCACTCAAAAAGCCTTTAAACAATTTCAAACCACAAAATTCTAATTCTAAGGCGTACAACCCTGTGCCCGAACTACGTTGACTCTGATCCTCCATAAGGAGGTACGTAGGCACTTGGTAACAAGGCGAGTCCCCCCCTATAATCTCAATTCATTTTAAACCTCAATTTTTACCCTTTTCATTTCATTAGCTATAAGCCTCATAAAAATTGCCATAAACCTTTAACTTTATAATGCAGCCTTTAGGAAAGGGTTGAGGGTGCCTAATACCTTCCCTCAACCTGATTATAATAACTTACCCTGAATCTCTAAACTGCGTTGGGTTTCCTATTCACCCTTCAGAATAGGTGGCGACTCTAAACCTTCAATTTTCGGGCAGGTTGCTACACTATGGTCCATGTGTTTTAAGCATTGTCCAAAGTTTCATTCCATTTCAAGCATAAAGTAGTGACTTCCATTCTTGTAAAGCCACTTTAATCACAAAGTCCATTCTCCTTGAGCTCCCAACTTCTTTCTTCTGCATACACTCCACCAAAAGATCAGACCAGACATGTCTAAAGCATCTAACAACTCCAAAGCATACTTGTACTTCACCATTGAAACCATAACTTTCTCATTTCTTCACAAACAATTAAAGAGGTACAAGTATCACATGTGAGCCCAATTTTTTTGAGATTGTTCCCTCCACAAACCCTAAATTATGCCTATGAATATAGGGCCTCACTCCCTTGATCAAAAACACAAAAATTCACAAAGTCACCCTTCATTCCAAATTCTCCATTTTGTGTCACTTTGCATTTTTATAGCAACTTTTAGTTACAGAAGTTTTTGGTTCATACCAAGCATTCTAACAACTTCTAAACATCATTTGTGAGCTATCCATCACCTCCATAAACCTTGTAACATCCCGAAAATTCTTATTTAATTAATTTAATCAAGTTTTAAATTAATTATGAGAAATTAACATTTTGTTTAATTATGTGGAAAAATAATAAAATGTTAAGTTATTGGGCCATGCGGTGGAATTAGTAAAGTGGAGGTGTAATTGTGTAAGAGCCCATTTCTAATTTTATGTTTTTTATAAAATAAAGGAAAACAAGAGGAGAAGGGAAAAATTAGAACGTGAAAACCAGAAGCTGTGAGAAGAGGAACTGAAGAACGTAAAGGGAGAACCAAAGAGGAAGAGGAACCAATTCAAGAATTTGGCTAAGGTAAGGGGGGACTTGTCTAATTATCATCTATTATCGGGTTAGGGGTTGATAATACTGAATAGATGTGGAATTCGGGTCGATTGAGTCATATGATAGGTTTAGGGATTGAGTCAAATTGTATGATGTTTGATCTCTATGTTTGAATCTATGATGTCTGCGTTGTTATGGTCTCAATTGATGTGTAAATGGTGTATTATGAGATGTATTTTGTGTTGTTTGTGCATTCTATTTCCCTAGGTTCGTACTGGTATGAATTGGATGAGTTTGGAATGTATAGAATGTTGTTTTCTGCAGGTTGGGGTTTCTGAAATCGCAGGTTCGCGCCGCGTGCATAGGGTTGGCGCCGCGAACAGGTGGGCAGAATGCCAAGAAGTTGTGATACGCTCAGGTCGCGCCGCGTACCTGTGTTCGCGCCGCGAAGGCGTAAGTTTTTCTCGCTTCGCGCCGCGTGCAGATGTTTGTGCCGCGAACAGCTTGGCAGAGAGCCAAGGATTCTTGGAACGCTCAGTTCGCGCCGCGAACTGGTGATGGCGCCGCGTGCTGTTGGTGTTTTGAGATATTTTTAAAAGTTCAAAGATGCATAACTTTTTAATTGTTGGTCCGTTTGATGCTCCGTTTCGAGCTAAACGAACCTTATAGACTAATCTATGTGATGATGATTGAGTGGTTTTTGGAATGATGAAAATGCATGTATGCTATTCTAATTGAGTATGATGATTGATGCAAATACGTGTATGTTTTGTATATGATGATGATGGGATTGTGATTGAATGATGTTAATATATATGAACATACTTGAATGATGATGATGATGATGTTGATGATTGATGATGATGATGGTATAAGTATGTTGTATATGTTGCATTCATTCATGTTCATTGATGATACTGTATCCATAAGGGTGTGTTGGATCAGTGAAGGGCATGATTCCCATTGTGTGAAATCTGTGCTGGCAGGGCCGTATCTTGGATGATGTTGGATTGGTCATGGGTTATCCCCATTTGATGATGTTGGTACCACATGCATAGTGTCAGTTCATACATATGCATAATTTATAACATGATTGGATGCATTCCAGTGTTGTAAATGTTGATGATGTGTTGATTGTTGTTTGATTGTTTTGAATGTCTGTTTATGAAACAATTGGGTGAATGATACAACTGTGATGTGTTATTGCTTTATAACCTTATAACATTTGTTAATTATGATGAGACTCACCCTTACATGTTGTCATTTTCAGATTGAGGATAGCGGCTGTTCGACTCGGTGAGGATTAGCTCATGAGTCAGTGGTTTAGTAGCGTCAGGTGTCATGCTCTGATAGTTGTAACACTGGGGACACGATTGTTTAGAGTTTATGATTATGACTCTAGTTATGTTTTGATGTTTTGAAGGATAAGTTTTAAAGATGTTAAACTTAGTCCGTTTTTGATAAATTTCCGCTGTGTGAACATGAAACGTTTTAATTTATGATGATTACCTCAGTGAATGCATGACATGACTGAATGATGTTTGTTTATTATGAATTGTGGCACCCTTATTTCATGTACTCTGAATAATTGTTTTAAAATTGCCGCGGGGTTAGTAAGGGGTGTTACAAACCTCACAAACACCTCTAACCAAAAATCACCATTTTCACCTCCATTAAAGCTTCACCAAGGTCTTGACTTGTCAAAACTCAAACCAAACACAAACCTACCAAACACCTTCTATATACCTTATAGAAACTATCCATCATCTCCATACACTTACCAAACACCTCTAACACAAAATAACTCTTCAACCTCCATTAAAGTACACCTTTAAGTCATCAACTGAGATTTTTCATTTGGCTCGTGTGTTTTTCATGCTTTTTGTTTCAAATACTTATTCCAGATAGCTGCAGCACTTCTGTAGCACCTCTAAGCAAGGATTCAACCTCCATTTTCAGAGGTATCAAACTCAAACTCGAGCATACTTGTTTTTGCATCAATTTGATTAAACCTTGTACACCTTTAATTTTGTGTGACCATGATTTAATTTTAAAATCTATTTTTAGGGTTCATACGAGTTTTTCAAAAATTTGGCTTTGAGTGTGTTTTAATTGGTGTTAATTACATGTTTGAATTCATGGTGTTATGCTGATCATTTTAGGGTCTTAATTTATTAAAATTGATTAAGTTTAGAGGGAGATTGATTTGAGCTCCATTGTTGTTGTTGTTGCTATCTCACGAAGAAGATGAAGATGGCCTTGGCGCCATTCTTTAGTTTAAAATGAAAACTTAAAATATAATGCGTTGGAAGCATGTTTTAAAATGAATACATCGTTATCTCACTTGGTCACCAGCGCACTCTTAACCTTTTTATTTCTTTTATTTTTCCAGGTTTTCTAACTTGTTTTACAACATATTGAATTGGGCTCACTCTTAACCTTAGAACCGGCGCTCTGATGCCAATTGAAGGATAGAAAAACATTTAGAAAGGGGGGTTTGAATAAGTGTAGCTTTAAAACTTGTAAGATAAAAACAATTTGCACAATGATTTTTATCCTGGTTCGTTGTTAACTAAACTACTTTAGTCCACCCCCTTGGAGTGATTTACCTCACCTGAGGATTTAATCCACTAATCACACTTGATTACAATGGTTTTCCACTTAGCCAACAACTAAGTCTTCTAGAGTATACTGATCACAACCTGATCACTCTAGGAACAATCTGCTTAGATACCCTCTAAGACTTTTCTAGAGTATTCTGATCTACCTGATCACTCTAGTCCTTTACAAGTTAATGTAAACAAATTCTAAAAGTATTACAATGCTTCTGAAAAGCTATAATCACAACTGTGATATTTCTCTTAAGTTTAAGCTTAAATCTCACTAAGATATTACAACAGCAATGTAGTGAGCTTGATGATGAAGTTTGAGAGCTTTTGAATCTGACAGCGTTTCTGTATAATGCGCAAGTGTTATATTTAGCTTCTCATCAGAACTTCATATTTATAGGCACATGAGAAGATGGACGTTGGGAGCATTTAATGCTTTGGGTATTCCGTACAGCATTGTATTTAATGTATCACTCTTTTGTCAACTACCTCGAGCCTTGTTTTCGCTGTGTCTACTGACGTTGCCTTTAATAGCTTCTAACGTTCCTTTTGTCAGTCAGCGTAGCCTGCCAGTCTAGTACTTGCTTCTGATCTGATGTTTGTGTAAACAACGTTTGAATGTCATCAGAGTCAAACAGCTTGGTGCAGAGCTTCTTCTTGTCTTCTGACCTTGAAGTGCTTCTGAGCGTGATACCATGAGAACTTCAGTGCTTCTGCTTCAGATCTCAAGTTCTTCTGATGCTTCCATAGACCCATGTTCTGATTCTGCTTGACCATCTTCTGATGTCTTGCCAGACCATGTTCTGATGTTGCATGCTGAACCTTCTGAGTCAGTGCTTCTTGCGCTGATTTTGTGCATACTCTTTATATAATTCCTAAAATGGAAATTGCATAGTATTAGAGTACCACATTATCTCATACAAAATTCATATGCTTGTTATCATCAAAACTAAGAATATTGATCAGAACAAATCTTGTTCTAACAATCTCCCCCTTTTTGATGATGACAAAAACATACATAAATGATATGAATTTGCAATCAGAATATCAGACGGCTAAAGACAATTACACAGCTATAGCATAAGCATATAAACAAAGTGTGTGAATATGTCTCCCCCTGAGATTAACAATCTCCCCCTGAGATAAATAATCTCCCCCTGAAATAAATACGAGAAGAATTTTATAAATAAAAGACTTCCCTGAGTATTTCAGTTGAGACGTTCACATATGCTTAGATCTTCGAACATTCACAGCTTCTGATTCTTGCTTCCATAGGACAGCTTCAGAACTTGAATTTCTTCTTGAGTCATTGCATGCTAGGTTGTATCAGAACATTGTTGAATGTACCAGAGCATCATCAGAGCTTCTTTACATCCTGAAATGTTACGGAACAAACTAAACGACAAACGTCAGCATGAATGAATCAGAACATAAAATATGTATCAGAACATATAATTATGTATCAGAGCACACAAACATAATGTTGCAGAGCATATTTTGTAACTAAAAACATGCATCAGAACATATAAGGAATAAGAATGAAAGCATATCATCAGAATATCAGAACATTCTTCCTTCTTGCTTCTGATCTTGAAGCTTTATAGCACTCAGCTTGCTTCAATTTCCATGAGCTTGATTCTTTATAGAATTGCTTTTCCCCATGTCTTTGCTTCTCATGTTGAGCTTTAAAGAGGATCTTCAATTCCTGCAAAACAACACTCAAAGACATAGAACTTTGCAAGTTCTGTTAGAAATGTGGAGCCTTTCTCCCAGCAACTGATAAAATAAATCAGATCATTTATCACAGTTTTCTCCCCCTTTTTGTCATAACATCAAAAACATAAAAGATTCAGATGAAAAAACAAGACAAACACAAGAAGAAAAGGATAATTTCATTGATAGCACAGGAAAAAGATTGTCAGAAGTACAAGAGGGCAAGGGAAGATGCATAGAAAAAACAGATGCAGCAGAACAAAAGAAAACAATCTAAGACTCAATGACTAAGATGACCCTAGTTTTGACATGATCTTGGCCAGCATATCATGAATCCCATTGTTGCTCTCATTCTGCCTCTCCATGAAAGCACGAAACTCAGCGTTGATCGATCTCTGCTCATCCTGGTTCTTCTGAATCACTTCCAGAGTCCTTGCGAGACGAGAAGGTTCATCAGAAGAAGCTTCACAACTTCTTTCCAGAGGGATGGCATTTTGATCCGCAGCTTCCATAGTCAGATCATTTGCAGGATTTTCCTCAACAGGAATGGTTTCAGCAACATGATCTTCAGCATTTGCTTCTCCCATAGAAGCATCTTCATACTCTGCAGCAGGAACTTCAGAATCTCCATTCTCAAGAGCCTGAAGAATGGCAGCCAGATTCTTAGGAGCAGAAGGACCTTCAACTTCTGGTGGGTCAACAACTTCTAGAATGACCAAGCTTGGGTCTTCCTCAAAAGGATTTTCCCTCAGAAATTCAAAAAGAGTCCTGAAGTCTCCAATCAGAATAGGATATTGAGGTCTCCAGACCACAATCTCCCTGCAAGGGTTAGCTTCCATTGCAGCAGCAATTCTTGCTTCTTCCAGCTCATCCACAAACCTCTTCTCTTCTACAGCTCTCCTGTTTCTGAGGGGATGATAGTAGATACCATTATCACCCTCCAGAAGATAACCAGCATAACCAGGAGCAGCAGCCACTAGTCTCTTCTGAACTCCCATAGCTCCTACTTGAAAATCCTGGCGAAAGCTTCTCCAAAGATTTCTTGTAGAGACATCATCAAGCTTGTTGAGGAAGGCATCCTTCAAGAGATCCAGCCTACTGATAACTTCACTTCTGAACAGCTCCAAGCAAATGATAGGTTCAGGTTCAGGAGGGTTGAAGGTGAATTTGTAGTCTGGGTAGAGAAGGCAGTAAGGGTTGGATTTTCTGGTGGGAAAGGGATGAGATGGAACAGGTGGAACTGTTGTGGTTGAAGAAGATGGAATATCAGTGAGGGGGGTTGATGAGGAAGGTATATCTGTGGGTGTGGGAAGGATGGTAGTTATGGGGGTAGGGTTGAGAACTTGAGAAGATGATGGTGTTTGCAAGCTATTAGGTAAAGGTGATATGGGGGTAGGAGTTTGTGCAGAAGGAGGTGATTGAGGGATATTTGCAGAGGTAAGGGTGTTTTGAGGTTCAGAAGGAGAGGGTTAGATAGGTGGAGGTTGGTACACTTGCCTGGAGAAGTTACCTGTTCTGATTGCCTCGAAGGAATCAACCTTAAGAGGGTCATAAGTGACCTTCTGCCTTGTTTCTCTCTTGGCAGCTTCTTCTGCAGCCTTTCTCTTTAGCCTTTTCTCTCGCTTCTTCTTATCCTCCTTCTTGAGGTCAGCTTGAGAAGGAAGCACTCTTCCATGAATCCATGCAGGATCAATAGAAGATTGATTTCTCACAGAAGCTTCCAAATAGAGCTTAACCGCCTGGTAAAGTTCTGCTTGGAACAAAGTAGAGAAACCTGCAACGGGAATTCTTCTGGGTTGAATGTCAAAAGGAACAGCAGTTATTTCCTTGACAAGTTCCATTCTCAGCAAGTCAAGACCATTGAAGATAGAACCCCGAGTGACTCTAAAGAAGTTAGGTGTTCCAATAGTCCTTAGGGCGGCCATCAGGTCACTTTCATTCAGAATGTCTGAGATCATTCTGGCGAAAGGAACATCATTTCTTTGGAGATGAGGATACTTTGCACGTTCGTCATCTCTTGACTCTTCAATAGCCAACTTCAGATTCTCAAAAATGATGTTGGAGATGTTGATTTCAATTCTTCTTCCGACGCAGAAGAGAGTGTACTTGTGGTCAGGACTGATGTAAGATGAAGAGAAAGATCTTTTTCTGTGATGAAGAGAGCCCAGAATAATCTCAGCCCAAACTTGATAAAACGGCTTCAAGGTACCAGTTTGACTTGAATCAACACCAGTAACACAAGAAATCTGCTTCTTAACCTGGAACCAATCAACTCTGCCAGGAAGAGGACCAGTGACTCCTTCTTCATCGTCCAATTTGTACAGCTTCCTGATTAACTTCTCAGTTATCACAACTTCATGCCCTAACACGAAGGAGATAATGGCGGTTGGAGTGACGGTTGCATGAACCCAGAAGTCTTTCACAAGGGCTGGATAACTTGGTCTAACCAATCTAGCCAGATAGTTTGACCATCCCTGTGCCATGATCTTAGCATCAAGTTTCAAACCATATGCTTTCAAATTTTCAAAGTCCACTGAGGACTCACAGAGAACTTCCAGTTCTGACTGAGGAATGGAGCAAGTTTTCAGAGGAGCGTATCTGTGCTTGTTGTATACCAGTTGAGAGGAAGACATTTCTTCTGCTGGGTTTGATGTGCTAGATGAAGGATTCATGATGATTTTGCTAAGTTTCAGATCACAAACTAGGGTTTGAAAGAACGAATGCAAAGAAAGAGATGCACAAATGGAGAGAGAGTGAAAAAGATGAAGTGAAGATGAAGCGGGTTATTTAAACGGTTTGAAAAGAAGAAAAATAAAAAGAAAAGTGTTTAAATGAAATGATTACAGAAAAACATGACATCAATATGCATTTAATGAGAAATGACGTTAGGAGAGATGAAGTGACAAAATGAAATGATTTGCACAGTTACCTAGGGCGGCGTCTCCTCAACTGCACGCATGCTTGTCCAAAAATAGTGAACACGTGTTCATTTTTTGGAAAGACTGGTGACAGCTATTTTACTTTAAAAGAGCTTCTAAATCAACTTAGATAATGAAACGTTAGTAATAACAGAATCAAAACTTCTAATTGATTATTATCAGAATTTCTTATAGCTGCCTAGTCCTAACATATTTCAGAAGTTATTCATACACAGATCTTCTCATCTTCTCATTCTGGGCATAAGTCCATACTGATATTCTTAAGAATGAACTTAAACCTATCTTCAGCAAGGGGTTTTGTATAGATATCAGCCCATTGATGGTCTGTATCCACAAAGTTCAAAGAAAGAACACCCTTCTGAACATAGTCCCTCATAAAATGATGTTTAATCTCAATATGTTTAGCTTTGGAATGTAAGATAGGATTCTTAGATAAACACATAGCAGAAGTATTATCACAGAAAATAGGAATGTTACTCTCATATATCTGATAGTCTTCTAGCTGACTCTTCATCCAAAGCATTTGTGTGCTACACCCAGCAGCAGCAACATATTCTGCTTCTGTTGTTGAGAGAGCTATGGTAGCTTGCTTCTTGCTGTACCAGGAGATTTGATGACTTCCAAGAAATTGACAGCTTCCTGAAGTACTCTTCCGTTCAATTCTATCTCCAGCATAGTCAGCATCACAGAATCCTACTAAGTTGTATTCTTTAGATCTTCTGTAGACTAAACCAACGTCAGTAGTACCTTTCAGATACCTCAGAATTCTCTTAACTGCAGTTAAGTGAGATTCTCTGGGATCTGATTGGAATCTAGCACACAAACAAACACTGAATAGAATGTCAGGTCTAGAAGCAGTTAAGTATAGAAGAGATCCAATCATGCCTCTGTACAACTTCTGATCTACCTTCTTACTTACCTCATCCTTACCTAGAACACATGTTGGATGCATAGGAGTTTTGGCTTCTTTGCTTTCAGAAAGATTAAACTTCTTCAGAAGTTCTTTCACATACTTCGTTTGATGAACATAAGTTCCATCAGAAGTTTGGTTGATTTGAATCCCAAGGAAATACTTGAGTTCACCCATCATACTCATTTCAAATTCAGCCTGCATAGACTTAGCAAACTTCTTTCCAAGGGAAGCATTAGATGTTCCAAAGATAATATCATCAACATAAATTTGACAAATTAAAATGTCCTTCTTAGATGTTTTACAGAAAAGAGTCGTGTCCACTTGTCCTCTAGTGAAACCATTGTCCAGAAGGAAAGAACTTAATCTTACATACCAAGCTCTGGGAGCTTGCTTCAATCCATACAATGATTTCTTAAGTTTAAAAACATGTTCTGGAGACTTACAGTCTTCAAAACCAGGAGGTTGGTGGATATAAACTTCCTCATCTATATAACCATTTAAGAAAGCACTCTTAACATCCATCTGATACAGAGTGATGTTATGTTGAGTGGCAAAAGAGATCAATAAGTGAATAGATTCTAACCTGGCCACTGGTGCAAAGGTTTCTGTATAGTCAATCCCTTCTTGCTGACTATATCCCTGAGCCACCAGTCTGGCTTTGTTTCTTACCACTTCTCCCTTCTCACTGAGCTTGTTTCTGAACACCCACTTTGTACCAATGATATTGAATCCTTTTGGTCTAGGAACCGAATCCCATACATCATTCCTTGTAAACTGATTAAGTTCTTCTTGCATAGCAATTATCCAGTCTGGATCTTCTAGAGCTTGATCAACAGAAGTTGGCTCGATCAAAGACACAAGGCCTAATTGACATTCTGCATTGTTCTTAAGGAATGCTCTTGTTCTGATAGGATCATCCTTCTTTCCAAGAATGACATCTTCTGAGTGAGCTGAAGTGAGTCTGGAAGATCTTTTGACAGTTGGTTCTTCAGAAATTCTGAGATTCTCTAAAGATGCAGCAACTTGATCTTCAGATTCTTTACTTCTGAGATTCTCAACTTCTGATGCTTTGCTTCTTGGTTCTACTGCTTCTGATATATCAATATCAAAATCTGCAAAATTCTCAAACTGCTTTGGCTTTTCAAGACCAAGCTTATCATCAAACCTGATATTGATTGATTCTTCTACAACCAATGTTTCAGTATTGTATACCCTGTAGCCTTTTGAGCGTTCAGAATATCCAAGAAGGAAACACTTTTGTGCCTTAGAATCAAACTTACCAAGATGATCTTTAGTGTTCAGAATAAAACATACACATCCAAAAGGATGAAAATATGAAATGTTGGGCTTTCTGTTCTTCCACAATTCATAAGGAGTCTTATTTAGAATAGGTCTTATAGAGATTCTATTCTGAATATAACATGCAGTGTTTATTGCTTCTGCCCAAAAGTGCTTAGCCATATTGGTCTCATTGATCATGGTTCCGGCCATTTCTTGCAGAGTCCTATTCTTTCGCTCTACAACTCCATTTTGCTGTGGAGTTCTAGGGCAGGAGAAATCATGGGCAATACCATTTTCTTTGAAGAACTCCTCAAAGAATCTGTTCTCAAATTCGCCACCATGATCACTTCTGACCTTTATGATTTTGCACTCCTTCTCAGATTGGATCTGAGTGCAGAATATAAAGAACACTGAATGAGACTCATCCTTGTGTTTTAAGAACTTTACCCATGTCCAGCGGCTATAATCATCTACGATGACTAATCCATATTTCTTCCCTCTGACAGATGCTGTTTTGACTGGTCCAAACAGATCAATGTGCAGAAGTTCTAACGGCCTTGAGGAAGAGACAACATTCTTAGATTTGAATGCGGGTTTGGAGAATTTGCCCTTCTCACATGCTTCACAAAGAGCATCTGATTTATATTTCAGATTTGGGAGACCTCTGACCAGATTTAGTTTGTTAATCTGAGAAGTCTTTCTCAAACTAGCATGTCCTAATTTTCTGTGTCAGACCCATTGCTCTTCAGAAACAAACATAAGGCAAGTCACCTTATGCTTCTCAAGACCAGAAAGATCAATCTTATAAATGTTGTTCTTTCTCTTGCCTGTTAATAGGATCGAGCCATCCTTCTGACTTACAGCCTTGCAAGACTTTTGATTGAAGATTATGTCATAACCATTGTCACTTAATTGACTTATGGACAATAAGTTATGCGCTAATCCTTCTACAAGAAGTACATTAGTTATGGAAGGAGAGTTACCAATACTTATGGTTCCAGAGCCAATAATCTTGCCCTTCTGATCTCCTCCAAACTTGACTTCTCCACCAGACTTAAGCACCAGGTCTTGGAACATAGACCTTCTTCCCGTCATGTGTCGTGAGCACCCAGAGTCCAGGTACCATGAAATTTTGTGCTTTGCCTTCTTTGCTGCTAAGGATATCTGCAACAGAAATTATCTTCTCCTTAGGTACCCACAATTTCTTGGGTCCTTTCTTGTTAGTTTTCCTCAAGTTCTGGTTGAACTTGGGTTTAGCATGATAAGTAGCAGGAGGAGCTGCATGATATTCTTTAGGTTTGTCAGCATGGTATCTTTTAGGTTGTGTCACATGCTTCTTGGTGTGTGTTGTGTTAAAACTCTGTGCATGTGATGTGAGCTTGATATCATGTGAATGGCCATATTTGAACTGATCATACAATGGCTTGTATGTGATTTTCAAATCATCAACAGGTTCAAATTTATGTGAGGTATCACCCTCATAGCCAAAACCAAATCTTTTGTTTCCAGAAACACCATATATCATAGAAGCAAGATGACTTCTTCCAATACTTCTAGATAGGAACTTTCTGAAGCTCGAGTCATATTCTTTCAGAATATGATTGAGACTAGGAATGGATTTTTTTGATTCAGAAGGAGATCCACTATCTTTTGATAATTTTAAAACTATTTCCTTCAGTTCAGAATTTTCCACTTCCAGCTTCTTAATTTCAAATTCAAATTGCTTTTTCAGCTTTTTGTATTTGATACTAAGATGAGCCTTAAGTTCCAGAAGTTCAGTTAAATTGGAAACTAACTCTTCTCTAGATAGTTCAGAAAATACCTCTTCAGAATCTAATTTTGATGTAGATTCTGATCCATCATCCACTGTAGCCATCAGTGCAAAGTTGGCTTGCTCTCCTTCAGAGTCTGATTCTGATTCTGATTCAGAATCGTCCCATGTTGCCATAAGACCTTTCTTCTTATGAAACTTCTTGGGATTCTCCTTCTGAAGTTTTGGACATTCATTCTTGAAGTGTCCAGGCTCATTGCACTTATAGCAGACGACCTTCTTCTTGTCAGATCTTCTGCCACCAGAAGATTCTCCTCGTTCAAACTTCTTTGAACTTCTGAAGCTTTTGAACTTCCTTTGTTTGCTCTTCCAGAATTGGTTTACCCTTCTAGAGATCATGGACAGTTCATCTTCTTGTTCTGATTCTGATTCTGATTCTTCAGAATCTACTTCTTCACCCTGAAAAGCGTTAGTGCATTTTTTTAATATTAGATTTTAATGCAATAGACTTACCTTTCTTCTGAGGCTCATTTGCGTCCAGCTCTATCTCATGGCTTCTCAAGGCACTGATTAGCTCTTCCAAAGAAACCTCATTCAGATTCTTTGCAATCTTGAATGCAGTCACCATTGGACCCCATCTTCTGGGTAAGCTTCTGATGATCTTCTTTACATGATCAGCCTTGGTGTAGCCTTTATCCAGAACTCTTAATCCAGCAGTTAGCGTTTGAAATCTTGAGAACATCTTCTCAATATCTTCATCTTCCTCCATCTTGAAGGCTTCATATTTCTGGATTAGAGCAAGAGCTTTGGTCTCCTTGACTTGAGCATTTCCTTCATGGGTCATTTTAAATGACTCATATATATCATAGGCAGTTTCCCTGTTAGATATATTCTCATACTCAGCATGAGAGATAGCATTCAGCAAAACAGTCCTACATTTATGATGATTTTTGAAAAGCTTCTTTTGATCATCATTCATTTCTTGTCTTGTTAGCCTTACGCCAGTAGCTTTCACTGGATGTTTGTAACCATCCACCAGAAGATCCCATAAGTCACAGTCTAGACCAAGGAAGTAACTTTCAAGTTTATCTTTCCAGTATTCAAAGTTTTCACCATCAAATACTGGTGGTCTAGTATAACCATTGTTAACATTTCCATTGTATTGCTCAGCAGAGCCAGATGTAGACGTAGATGTGTTTGTTGGAATTTCACCAGCCATCTTTTACTGAAGCATTTTTCTCTTCCTGAATCATTTCTAAACACGGTTAAGTGCTTGCACCTTAGAACCGGCGCTCTGATGCCAATTGAAGGATAGAAAAACACTTAGAAAGGGGGGGGGTTTGAATAAGTGTAGCTTTAAAACTTGTAAGATAAAAACAATTTGCACAATGATTTTTATCCCGGTTCGTTGTTAACTAAACTACTCCAGTCCACCCCCTTGGAGTGATTTACGTCACCTGAGGATTTAATCCACTAATCACACTTGATTACAATGGTTTTCCACTTAGCCAACAGCTAAGTCTTCTAGAGTATACTGATCACAACCTGATCACTCTAGGAACAATTTGCTTAGATACCCTCTAAGACTTTTCTAGAGTATTCTGATCTACCTGATCACTCTAGTCCTTTACAAGTTAATGTAAACAAATTCTAAGAGTATTACAATGCTTCTGAAAAGCTATAATCACAACTGTGATATTTCTCTTAAGTTTAAGCTTAAATCTCACTAAGATATTACAACAGCAATGTAGTGAGCTTGATGATGAAGTTTGAGAGATTTTGAATCTGACAACGTTTCTATATAATGCGCAAGTGTTATATTTAGCTTCTCATCAGAACTTCATATTTATAAGCACTTGAGAAGATGACCGTTGGGAGCATTTAATGTTTTGCGTATTCCGTACAGCATTGCATTTAACGTTTCACTCTTTTGTAAACTACCTCGAGCCTTGTTTTCGCTGTGTCTACTGACGTTGCCTTTAATAGCTTCTAACGTTCCTTTTGTTTCTGATCTGATGTTTGTGTAAACAATGTTTGAATGTCATCAGAGTCAAACAGCTTGGTGCAGAGCTTCTTCTTGTCTTCTGACCTTGAAGTGCTTCAGAGCGTGATACCATGAGAACTTCAGTGCTTCTGCTTCTGATCTCAAGTTCTTCTGATGCTTCCATAGACCCATGTTCTGATTCTGCTTGACCATCTTCGAATGTCTTGCCAGACCATGTTCTGATGTTGCATGTTGAACCTTCTGAGTCAGTGCTTCTTGCGCTGATTTTGTGCATACTCTTTATATAATTCTTGAAATGGAAATTGCATAGTATTAGAGTACCACATTATCTCATACAAAATTCATATGCTTGTTATCATCAAAACTAAGAATATTGATCAGAACAAATCTTGTTCTAACAATTATCATTGATGATTATCATACTTACTTGTTTGTCTTTTGTGACACATGTTATCACACACTCTTGAGGTATCCATTGATTGTTTGCTTAAGTTGTTTGCTGAAAATCCAAAGGAATGGGAATGGTATTGACTAAAATTGTCAAGGTACTCAAACTCTTTTCCACTCTCTTTTATTTAGTGTTAAAGTATTGTTAAAGCTTTTCACTTGTTTTATGGTTTTGTATTGTAAAGTTTAACCAAACCCCTTGTGTTTTTAAACCTTGGTACTAAGAGGAGAATTATTCCCGGTGAAACTACTCTTAGTCCATTGACCCAGTATTGTTAAAGCTTGGTCCCTTTTTATCAAAACTTGTTAAGTATTGTTAAAGCTTAACCCTTTTAAAAACTTGTTGAGTATTGTTAAAGCTCACACCCAAAGATATTTTGGCCACTTTGGCCCTTTTATTTTCCTTTTCAGAGGAACTACAAAACCTCTGACTCCCCTTTTCTTTAAAAAGGGTATGTAGGCCTAAGATGCGATGTCTTATCGAGCTCAGTTTCAAAATAAAACTTCTTTTCCCATCCCCACACTATTTTTTTTAAACAAGTTCACATATGATTTTCAAATACATGTACACAAAAAAAGACAATAATATTTTCAAAGAGGTTCCCATGAAGTACCATGGATATGAGGGGTGCTTAAAACCTTTCCCTTGTATAACAAACCCCCTTACCCAAATCTCTGATAAGTTTATTAGTTTTGATTTTAAAAACTTC
Organism: Vicia villosa; assembly: GCF_029867415.1. NCBI lineage: Eukaryota > Viridiplantae > Streptophyta > Magnoliopsida > Fabales > Fabaceae > Vicia > Vicia villosa. The sequence goes on along the minus strand of NW_026705944.1, from coordinate 85,149 downwards.
TGTGGGTTTTATTCGCTCTTTCTCCCATTTCTTTTGGAAACAATAAAGCACGGTGGCGACTCCGTTTAAAACAAATGAGCTAAGTCTTTCCCATGGCTTTAGTCTCACCAAATTTCACCGCTACGGACACAACGAGAGCGATCATCTAGGTACAATTATATAGTCGGAATCAATAAACACGAGAGTGTGAGACAAATATTTTTAAACCGATAGTTTTCACAGAGAGAAGTTTTGTGACGTTTGAAACGGTGCCAACAAATTACCGAACCTCTGAAGTTAGATAAATTACATACCGGTGTTTGCTTATAATTAATTTTAGACTTTATTTAATTACTTCGCCCCCTTTATTCGTCAACCGAATATTATTAGCCTTAGATTTATACCGTAACATTAGATAACGGTAGATTGATTATTGATCCTTTGGGTTCGATAATCTTTAAAGCTACGCGATACGACTGTGCACTTGCAGTCACGAATCTAAAGACATACTAAGTCGCGATCAACTGGGCCGTAATCGGTTACTGTAATGGGTTACGAGAAGTCTGCACCAGAAAAATCACTTTTTGACAGCTTTTCACTTCTCCAACATCTCCATTTCACACCATCACGAAAACAACACCAATACAGAGCCAAATACAATAATTTAACACATTTGCATCATGTAAAGAGTCTATCTAACATCAATTATAAACCACAAACATCCAATTGCATCAAAATCATCAATTTGACTCTAAACATCCTAAAACCTCAAATCTCTAACATCTACAATGGGAAGAACTAACATACCTAATCGATCCAATTATTCATAAACCGATAATAGATATTAACCGGAATTAGTCCCCCTTACCTTGGCCAAGAATTTGATTCTTCCTCTTCTCCTGCTTCAGCTCTTTCACGTGTTCTTCAAATATAATCTTCTTCTCTTTTGGCTTCTTTATTCCTTCTTTCTCCCAATTTCCTTTATTTTATGAAAATAGCATAACTTAGTAAAAGGCCCACTAATTAACACCTCCCCTTTACTAATTGTAACACTGGCCCAATTACCTTATTCTCATAATTTTCTCAATTAAATCACCAGATTCCAAAATTCCAATAAATTCCAATTAAATAATTTAAACTCTAACTAAATTAAATAATGAAAAATATGGGGTGTTACAAAATGTCCTAACATCACCGGATAATACCCTGCAATTTCACTGGACAAAAGTCCTACAGATGCTCTGAATGCATGATGCGCAACACAATATAAAACATGACCACTTCTAGTCAAAAACACATCATCATTCATCATGCTTACCACATTTTATCATATTCATCATCACATACTTCATAACACACATATCATCACAACAACGTCAAAAAATCATAGAATACAAATCAAGTAACAACATGATATGGTTAATTCAATTATCATAATAGGAAAGCATTACTTACTATTACCCATCACAAGGTATTATCATCTCATCAAAAAAAAATTCTAGAAACCTACACCGTATAGTTCATTTTATGCCACCATAATATAGATTATTTTATTAGCTCGCTTACGCTTCGAACGACACTTCAAATGGAGTTCAGAAACTCAAGTTACAGCCTGTGCAAACTTTCTGGTTCAGGCACCTCTCGCCCGGCGAGTCCCCTTGTTTTCCTGGAGAATGAAGCCCGTAGCCAACCTCTCAATCTTCTCAAGTCTCTCGCTCGGAGAGCCCCTTCAATCGTCGGCGAGTCAAGGTAGTATCCAAAACTTCCCCTCGCCTGCACCGCTCGCCCAACAAGTCTTATTTTTCAATCGGCTTGCCCGGCGACGGGGTCGCTCCTCCCGGCAAAACCGCGTGATCAGAGAAATTTTGATGCGATTTTCTACATAACTCAGTCCAATTTTCCTACGATTTCTTCATGTTACATTACCCAAATCATCATCTATGCTCAGAATTTCATCCTATATCCACAACTCAAAGTATTATACATTACGGGTATCATTTGCAATTTCTTACCTCTAATTCATCAATGTCCTTCACATCATAAACAAATACTCATAACCCTAAAACCTTAAAACCAATTCTACAACTATCAATCACTTTGACCAATTATAATAATTAGGACAGACTCCCCTTACCTTAGATTGAAGCTCGATATCAACATCTTTTTCGCTTTCTACAAAGCCTTCATATTTTCCCATACCCTAGATCTCCTTTCTTTCACGTTCTTCCAAACTTTTCACGATCGAATGAAAACCCTCTTCCTTCTTTTCTATTTTGTTTTCACTTAACCCCCTTGAAATGACTAACTCGCCCTTATCACTTCTAACACCAATAGTATTCTATTTATTTAATTATAATAATCCAATCTAATTATTCTAATTATTATAAAATACTCCTAATTCTCAATAATTCTCATAACACCTACACACCACCAAAAATCATCGAAACATCATATATCATCATGAAAACAACAAATATCATCATTAGAACATCAAGATTTCATAGGAACTCATATATTCACGCCAAAGTAACTAAATAACTAGTTAAATAATTAATCTAGATTTTCAAGGTGTTACAACTCTCCCCCACTTAAAGAGTTCTCGCCTTCGAAAATCACCTGACGGAAACAAGAACGGATAAGACTCTCTCATCTGGTCCTCCCGCTCCCACATCAAACTTTCACCGGCTGGTCCACCCAACAACACCTTCACTAAAGCAATCTCTTTACCTCGCAATTGTTTCACTTCCCGTACTTTTATTCGCACTGGTGACGCTTCAATAGTCGATTATCTCTCATCTGTATATCATTCATTTGAATCACAAGTGAAGGATCCGGAACATATCTCCTCAACTGAGATACATGAAACACATCATGAAGATTTGCATGCGACGACGACAAAGTAATCCGATAAGTCACCTCACATATCCTCTCTGAAATCTAATATGGACCAATAAAACGTGGCACAAGCTTTCTCGACTTCAAAGCCCTACCAACACCGGTTACCGAAGTAACTCTCAAAAACACATGATCATCCTCTTGGAACTCAAGTGCTTTCCTCCTCTTATCATGGTAACTTCTATGACGACTCTGAGAAGATTTCATCCTCTCACATATCAACCTTATCTTTCCAGTCGTCTCTTGCACAATCTCAGGTACGAGCACAACATTCTCCCCTGATTCATACCAACACAATAAAGTTCTACACCTCCTACCATACAACGCCTTATATAGTGCCATATGGATACTCGCATGAAAACTATTGTTGTAAGTAAACTCAATCAATGGAAAATTGCTATCCCAAGCTCCTTCTTGGTCTAACACACAAGCCCTTAACAAATCTTCTAATGATTGAACGATCCTCTCAGTCTGACCATTCGTATGTAGAATATGAGTTGAACTTAACCTCAACGTAGTACCCAAGGCATCTTGAAAACTCTTCCAAAATATCTATGTAAACCTTGGATCTCTATCTGACATAATACTCGAGGGTATTCCAAGCAACTTCACAATTTCCTCGATATACATCTCCGCCAACTTAGAAATAGGATGGTTAATTTTCATCGATAAGAAATGAACCGACTAAGTCAACCTATCCACAATCACGCAAATAGAATCATTGCCCTTATCGGTCTTCGGTAAGCCCGTCACAAAATCCATGGAAATGCTATCCCGCTTCCACTCTGGAATGTTCAATGGTTGAATTAGCCCAGAAGGCTTTTGATGTTCAACCTTTAACTTTTAGAAAGTTAAACGAGCATAAACAAACTCAACAACATCTTTCTTCATTCTTGACCACCAAAATAATCTCTTTAAGTTTTGATACATCTTCGTGGCACCTGGATGAATACTTAAACCACTCCTATGTCCTTCATCAAGAATATTCTTCTTAAATTCTAGAACATCTGGAATACAAACCTTGTTCCCGAATGTCATCAAACCATTCTCGTCAACTCTGAATTCACCTCATTTACCTTGGTTAATCAACGTTAATTGCTCAACCAATTTCAAATCATATTTCTATCCTTCTCGAATCTCTTCAAGAATACTACTAGTCAACTTCAACATCCCCAATTTCACACTATCAAGAGTCTTCTCGCACACCAAAATCATATCTCGGAATTGTTTAACTAATTCCAGTTCACGCACCATCTTTGACATATGTAGAGACTTCCTACTCAATGTGTCGGCTACTACAATTGCTTTACCAGGATGATAACTTAAATCAAAATCATAGTCTTTCAACAATTTCAACCACCTTCTCTGCCTCATGTTCAACTCTTTCTAATCAAACAAGTACTTTAGACTTTTGTGATCACTAAACACTTCAAATTTAGAACCAAAAAGATAATGCCTCTAAATTTTCAAAACAAACACCACCGCGGCCACCTCTAAATCATGCGTAGGATAATTTATCTCATGGACTTTAAGTTGTCTAGAAGCATAGGAAACAACTTGTCCGTTTTGCATCAGTACACCACCAAGCCCCATCTTCGACGTATCACAATACACCACGAAAGGCTCACTTATATTAGGAAAAATTAATATCGGAGCGGTCGTCAATTTCTTCTTCAACTCAATGAAGCTTTCCTCACATGCAACATCCCATATATAGGCTTGACCTTTTCGAGTCAACTGAGTTAACGGGAATGCCAACTTAGAAAATCCTTCAATAAATATTCGGTAATAACCAGCTAAACCAAGGAAACTTCGAATCTCAGTTGCTGACTTCTGAGTCTCCCATTGCAATAAAACATCAAATTTAGAAGGACCTACAGCAATTCCACCACTATATATCACATGGCCAAGAAAAAGCACTTTCCTTAACCAAAAATTACACTTCGACACTTTTGCGTACAAATTCTTCTCTTTCAACACTTACAACACTACATGCAAATGCTCGACATGTTCCTCTTCCGATTTGGAATAAATCAAAATATCATCAGTGAACACCACCACAAACTTATCCAAATATGAATGGAAACTTTGATTCATGTATTCCATAAAGACACCTGGAGCACTAGACACACCAAACAACATCAAAGTATATTCTTAATGACCATACCTTGTTCGGAAAGCCATCTTCGGAATATCGTCTGGCTTGACACGAATCTAGTGATAACCCGACCTCAAATAAATCTTACTAAAAGCACTAGTACCTACTAATTGATCCATCAAATCGTCAACTCTCGAAAGTGGATACTTATTCTTGATAGTCACTTTATTCAACTGCCTGTAGTCCACACACAACGTTATACTTTCATCTTTTTTCTTGACTAACAACACAGGTGCACCCCACGGAGAAACACTCGATCAGACAAACTTTTTCTCGAGCATCTCTTCCAATTGCTTCTTCAATTCATTCAGCTCGGAAGCTGGCATTCTATAAGGATCCATCGATACTGAAATCGTACTTGGCACCAATTATATAGAAAACTCTACTTTATGTTTCGGAGGCAATTCACTTATACCATCGGGAAACACCTCAAAAAAACTCCCAAACAACTAGAAGTTCCACACTTGTAGCTTCACGGTCACTTTGCAACGATGCAAACATTTCAAACATCATGGCTTCATCTTTAAGACATTCACTCACTTGCTTAGCAGTCACCAACATTAGTTCTCCATTATCACCAAACTTAGGAAACCTCAACATCTTATTGAAGGATAGAAAAACACTTAGAAAGGGGGGGTTTGAATAAGTGTTGCTTTAAAAACTTGACAGATAAAAATAAATTGCACAGTTATTTTTATCCTGGTTCGTTGTTAACTAAACTACTCCAGTCCACCCCCGCAGAGATGATTTACCTCAACTGAGGATTTAATCCACTAATCGCACGGATTACAATGGTTCTCCACTTAGTCAGCAACTAAGTCTTCCAGAGTCTTCTGATCACACACTGATCACTCCAGGAACAACTGCTTAGATACCCTCTAAGACTTTTCTAGAGTATACTGATCCACACGATCACTCTAGATACAACCTGCTTAGATAACCTCTAAGACTTCCTAGAGTATTCTGATCCACACGATCACTCTAGTTCCTTACAACTTAATGTAATCAATTCTAAGAGTATTACAATTGCTTCTTAAAAGCTATAATCACAAACTGTGATATTTCTCTTAACGTTTAAGCTTAATCTCACTAATATATTACAACAGCAATGTAGTGAGCTTTGATGAAGATGAAGATTCTGAGCTTTGATTTGAACAGCGTTTCAGCAAGTTAATATAAGTTGTTTTGGTGTAGAATCGTTAACCTTGCTTCTCATCAGAACTTCATATTTATAGGCGTTGGAGAAGATGACCGTTGAGTGCATTTAATGCTTTGCGTGTTCCGTACAGCATCGCATTTAATGTTATACGCTTTTGTCAACTACCTCGAGCCTTGTTCACGCTGTGTCTACTGACGTAGCCTTTAGTAGCTTTTAACGTTCCTTTTGTCAGTAAGCGTAGCTTGCCACTTGTACTTCCTTCTGATCTGATGTTTGTGAATACAACGTTTGAATATCATCAGAGTCAAACAGCTTGGTGCAAAGCATCTTCTGATCTTCTGACCTTGAAGTGCTTCTGAGCGTGATACCATCAGAACTTCAGTGCTTCTGTTCTCTTGTTCTTCCGATGCTTCCATAGACCCATGTTCTGATTCTGCTTCGACCATCTTCTGATGTCTTGCCAGACCATGTTCTGATGTTGCATGCTGAACCCTTTGAGACAAAGCTTCTGAGCGCTGAATTATGCATACTCTTTATATATTTCCTGAAAAGGAAATTGCATTGGATTAGAGTACCATATTATCTTAAGCAAAATTCATATTATTGTTATCATCAAAACTAAGATAATTGATCAGAACAAATCTTGTTCTAACAATCTCCCCCTTTTTGATGATGACAAAAACATATATAAATGATATGAATTTGCGATCAGAAAGAGCAGACGGCAAAAGACAAATTACACAGCTATAGCATAAGCATATGAATATGTCTCCCCCTGAGATTAACAATCTCCCCCTGAAATAAATACTCGAAGAACTTTAATAAAAGACTTCCCTGATTATTTCGGTAGAGACGATCATATAAGCTTCTGTCTTCAGAGAATTCATAGCTTCTGACTTCTGCTTCTATTGGACAGCTTCAGAACTAGAATTTCCTTAGATCCCTAGAACACTCACAGCTTCTGATTCCTGCTTCCATCTAGGACAGCTTCAGAACTTGAATTTCTTTGATCTTCTGAACATTCACAGCTTCTGATTTCTGCTTCCATTCAGGACAGCTTCAGAACTTGAATTTCTTTGATCTTCAGAACATTCACAGCTTCTGATTTCTGCTTCCATCTAGGACAGCTTCAGAACTTGAGTTTTCTGGATCTTTAGAACATTCACAGCTTCTGATTTCTGCTTCCCTCGGATAGCTTCAGAGCTTTGAATTTCTACCAACATCACTTCATGCTAGATTTGTATCAGAACATTGTTGAATGTACCAGAGCATCATCAGAGCATCTCTACATCCTGAAATGTTACAGAACAAAAACTAAACGACAAAAGTCAGCATGAACGAGTCAGAACATAAAATGTATATTTGAACACATGATATGTATCAGAGCCATATAGGCTAAAATAATGTATCAGAGCAAATAGAATTTTGTCAAAGCAAATAGACAAATATGGATCAAATTCTATTATCAGTGCTCCTGATTTATTCTTCTTTCTTGCTTCTGATTTCTGAAGCTTGATAGCACTCAGCTTGCTTCAGTTTCCATGAGTTTATTCTTTTTACAGAATAACACTTCTTATGGTTTTGCTTCTTGTGTTTGCTTTGAAGATTCTCTTCACTTCTTTATACCTGCAAAACACTTAAACCATATAGAACTTGCAGTTCTTGTTAGTAAATGTGTGGGAGCTTTACCCAGCAACTGATAGATTAATCAAATCATTTATCATTTATCTTCTCCCCCTTTTTGTCATATCATCAAAAAAGCAAAAAAGATTCAGAGACAAACAAAACGAAACACACGGAGGAAGAAGATGATTTCATTGAAGTTCAAACAGCAGGTACAGAAGTACATGAAGGTAAGAAAGATCAGATGCACAAAGACAGATGCAACAAAAAGAAAGAAACAACACAGACTCAATCTAAGATGGCCCTAGCCTTGACAAGATCTTGGTCAGCATCTCTTGAACCTTATTGTTGTGTCCTTCTTGCCTCACCATGAAAGCGCTATACTCAGCATTGAGTGAGCTTTGCTCATCCTGTCTCTTCTGAATTTCTTCCAGAGTCCTTGCAAGACGAGAAGATTCATCAGAAGAAGCTTCACCGCTTCCAACCACAGGAATAGCAACTTGATCTGTAGCTTCCATGGATAGATCATTTGCAGGGATTTCCTCAACAGGATCTGATTCAGCAACATGATCTTCAGCATCTGCTTCTTGCATAGAAGCATCTCCATATTCTGCAGCAGGAATTTCCGAGTTTCCATTCTCAAGTGCCTGAAGAATGACAGCTAGATTCCTTGGAGCAGAAGGACCTTCAACTTCTGGTGGGTCAACAACTTCTGGAATGACCAAGCTTGGGTCTTCCTTAGATGGGTTTTCCCTCAGAAAGTCAAATAGGGTCTTGAAATCTCCAAGAAGAACAGGATAATCAGGAATCCAGATAACCATATCCCTGCATGGATTTGCTTCCATTTCAGCAGCCAGTCTTAATTGTTCCATCTCATCCAAGAAGGGCTTCTCTTCAGCAGCAACACAATTTCTGAGAGGATGGTAGTAAATACCATTATCATCTTCCAGAAGATAACCAGGGTAACCATGGGCAGCAGCCACTAGTCTTTTCTGTACTCCCATTGCTTCTACTTGAAAATCCTTGCGAAATCTTCTCCAGAGATTTCTTGTAGAAACATCATCCAGACCATTTAGAAATGCATCCTTCAAAAGGTCTAGACTGCTAATCACCTCATGTCTGAAAAGTTCCAGGTAGGTATAGGGTTCAGGTTCAGGCGGATTGAAGGTGAATTTGTAGTCAGGATAGAGAAGACAGTAAGGTTTGGATTTTCTGGTAGGTAAGGGATGGGATATAGAAGGTGGAGGTGTGGTGGATGAGGAAGAAAGGATATCTGAGAGAATGATTGATGAGGATGGAATATCAGATATGATAGATTGAGACGAGGATGGAGTATTTGTAAAGGGAATTGGTGAGAAAGATTTATCAGAAGGAGTTGGGGGAAGAATACTTAGAGGTGTGGGGTTTAGAATGGGAGAGGAGGAGGTTGATGGAGAAAGATTTGGTAAGGTGAAGTTTATTTTTGGTTCAGATGGAGGTGATTGGAAAGATGGTTTAGGGACAGAAGGAGGTGGAGTAAAAACCTTTCTGGAGATTTGTACAGAAGAAGAAGAAGATCTGGTTCTGCGAAAGGAATCTCTGATCCTTTTATCTCTTCGTTCTTCAGAGTCCACCTTGTCAGGATCATAGGTGACCCTCAACTTCTTGGCTTTCTCAGCCTCATCTTCTTGGGCTTTTCTTTTTAGCCTAGCCTTTAGTTCCTTCTGATCCTTCTTCAGAAGAACAGCCTTGGACGGAAGTACTCTGCCACGAATCCAAGCAGGATCAATATCTAATTGCTTCCTAACACAATCTTCCAGGTAAGACTTGACAACCTGATGCAGTTCTTCTTGAAACAGGGAGGCAAAACCTTCAGCAACAACTCTTCTTGAGAGAATGTCAGGAAAGCTTGGGCACACAGAAGGTACATTTTTAATGAGTTCTAATCTGAACAAATCCACACCATTAAAAATGGGACCTTGAACTACTCCAAGCAAATGGGATGCATTGAGTTTTCTGATGGAGTCCAGCACTTTGCTTTCAGTAAGAATGTCTGAAATCATTCTTCCAAACGGAATAGTCGTTCTTGAAAGATGAGGGTACTTCGCCCTTTCCTCTTCTCTTGACTCAAGGATTGAAGTCTTCAGATTCTTAAACAGAATGTGAGAAATGTTGATCTCATTCTTTTTGCCAATGCAGAAAAGAGTGTGCTTGTGATCTGGACTGATGTAAGAAGAGGAGAGCATCCTTTTTCTGTGGTGAAGAGAACCCAGAATAATCTCAGCCCATACTCTATAAAATGGCCTCAAGGTGCCTGTGTTATTCGAGTCAATCCCAGAAGACTTAGAGATTTGTTTTTCAACTATCGACCAATCAACAGATGTATGTCGAAAACCAGACCAACCTTCTTCATCATTCAGATTGTATAGCTTCCTGATCAGTTTTTCAGAGATAACCACTTCATGCCCTAGCACGAATGAAATCATGGCCGTTGGAGTAACCGTTGCATGTACCCAAAAATCCTTCACAAGATCAGGATAAATTGGACCAACCAATCTATTAAGGTACTTGGACCATCCTTGCTCAAGGATTCTTGCATCACACTTAAAGCCATTCGCTTTAAGATTGTTAAAGTCCACAGCAGTTTCACATAAAACCTCCAAGTCCTTCGTGGGTATCAAGCAAGTTTTCAAAGGAGCATATTCATGATTTCGTAGAAGGATTTGTGAAGAAGTAAGTTTTTCTTTTGAGGAAGATGAACAAGAGGAAGAGTTCATGATGATTATGCCGAAGATTAGAACAAAGACTAGGGTTTGAGAAAGAAAAAAACAGATGCAGCAAAAAAAAAATGTGCAACAAAATAGAGAGACGGAGAAAAGAATGAAGTTGAAGCGGGCTATTTAAAAGATTTGAAAATAATTTAAATCATTTTGCATTAAATGAGAAATGACATTAGGAGAGATAGCATGGTAAATGAAATGATTTAAAACAGTTACCTAGGTCGGCGTCTTTTCAACTGCACGCTTCGTACTAACCGTACAGACACGTGTTCACCATCAGATAATAGATGACAGCTGTAAATTTCAGAATAGACTTTACGCCTTCAGATTCTGATCACTGCTTCTGATCTGATCAAGTTTCTCTTCAGGAAACACTCCTTCTGAAGTGTGCTGATATAAATCTGAATGATCTTCTGATCCATTACTTCTGATATACACAGCTTCTGGAGGTTCACTTCTTTGCTCTGCAGCTTCTGATACGACAAAATTGTATCTGCAGAAATTCTTAAGCTGCTTTGTTTCATCAGAAACAAGTTTATCATCAAACCAGATATTTATTGATTCGTCCACAATCAATGTTTCAATATTGTATATTCTGTAGCATTTAGAGCATTCAGAATACTCAAGAACGAAACATCATTGCTAGAAACAAACAAAACAAATGATTCCAAGACTAATAAACTTTCTTTTCTGATCTCCTACGAACATAGATTCTTCAACAGATTTAAGTACCAGAACTTGGAAGACAATCCTTCTTCCCTTCAAGTGTTGAGACCAACTTGAGTCCAGGTGACATGACATGTTGATTTTTATCTTCTTTGTCGCCAAGAGAATCTGCAAAAGAAATAGTCTTTTTCTTTGGTACCCACATCTTCTTGGGTCCTTTCTTGTTAGATTTTCTCAAGTTCTGATTGAACTTGGGTTTAACATTGTAAGCAATAGGAGGAACAGCATGATAATTTTTAATGTGAGTTTCATGATATTTCCTAGGTTGTGTCACATGCTTTTTGGTGTGTGTTATGTGAAAACTTTGAGCATGTGAAGTGTGCCTAATATCATGGGAGTGGCCATACTTGAACTGATCATACAATGGCTTGTATGTGAGTTTCATTTCATCAACAGGTTCAAGTTTGTATGGGGTTTCACCCTGTCGCGGGCGAAAAATCGTTTTGTTCCTCTTTTTTGTGGGATGAGACACCTGATGCCTTCTTTGGGCTCGAGTGCTCAAAAAAATGATTTTTCTTTTGTACCGACCAAACTTTTTATTGTTTCCAAAGTAGGAAAAGGAAAAAAGCTGCAATAACCTAAAAAGTGGGGGAGAGATTCCGGGTAAGAGGGTTGGTTATACGAAGGGAAGGTATTAGCACCCAACGTATCTATAGTACTCTATAGGTTTCTTTGTTTTGTTTATTCCATTCTTGTTGTGGTGGAGGTTCTTGTGAGAAAGAGGTGGGACCTAAGGTGTTTGTTTGATTATGCTCGCAAAGATCATCGCGATCCTCTGCATACATATCCCTTAGAGGGAATCAGAGCATCTGTAGCTCGGGGTCTACGGGTGCTAAGGTTTGAATGGTTTTTTTTGTTTTGTTTTGCTCGCCAAGGATCGACCTTGTGCCTACGTATTCTCAAAGGGATGTTGAGAAAGTCAGAGCAATCGTAGTTCCCACTTATGCTAGTGGAAGCAAAGGAAAATAGACAAATGTCGTCTAAATGCTAGATGTATCTAATCTATATCATCACATACATCTGTTTGTTTTTTGTTTGAAAATCTTTTCATTATAAGCCCGGGGCCATGCCACTTAGGGTGCTTAGAATGATAAAGATGTTTTTGTTTGTTTAACCAGCCTTGTGGCAAAAGTTTCAATGAAGTCAGCCTTGTGACAAAAACTTTGATTAATCAGCCAGCCTTGTGGCAAAAGTTTCAATGAAGTCAGCCTTGTGACAAAAACTTTGATTAATCATCCAGTACGGTGGTAAAACAGTTTGATTGATTAGCCAGCCTTGTGGCAAAAAAGTTTGATTTTTGATTGATTGACTGTTTGTGATGATATAGAAGAGATACTCCTAGCATAGAGATGAAAAATGTCTAATCTCCTAGGGTATTTGATTTGGATATTGGGGATGCTTATAAGAAGCCCGTGGGTCCTTGTACGAAGCCCAAGAGGAGGCTATCCGAGGGTCCTTGCATTGTAAGCCCAAGAGGAGGCTATGGGAGGGACAATCCAGGGTCCTTGCATTGTAAGCCCAAGAGGAGGCTATGGGAGGGACACTCGTTTGTACAAAGCCCAAGGGGAGGCATGGTATAGTTGGTTTGAGCTCTTAGAGCGATTTCACCGGGAAACCATACTCTATGTCCTAACCTAAACTAGTGGAGATTCTTTGCACGAAGCCCAATAGGAGGCTATGGGGAACCTAGTATTGTACTAAGTTGAACAAGTATATAACACAATCACACATATGAACAAGTACAAACAAATATGCACAAGTACATGAACAAATATGAACAGTTATATGAACAGTTATATATGGCAAAGTGTGTGTATATAATGGAGTTTATGAAGGAAATATACCTGTAAGCATGATCCATTTGTATACACGGGGCTCGGGACTCACACTCGGGGAGAAGTCCACTTGAGTTTATTCAAAGCTATGTAAACAGGTATTTACAAAAGGGCTTGGGACTTATACCTACATGGAGGCCCATGGTATATTTTTGGGAAGATTTAAAGAAAACCTTCATTTTTGGTTTGTTATTCAAAGTTAAAAACAAAATGAGATATGTACAAAAATGTATGTGTACAATGAAATACCTAATTTCATGTACAAGAGTGGGTATGTACAAAAGGGCTTGGGACTTATACCTACGTGGAGGTCCATGGTATATTTACAAAACATGGTTGATCGTTTTATTTACAGACGCGTCGTTTGTTGTTTTGAAAACAGTGTGAAAAGTATTGTTTTGAAAGAATTTTCTGTACAAAGAAAGACAAAAGGGACTTATACTCTCTAATATTCGAGAGGCCCCTGTTTTATTTTCATAAAACAGGGTGGATGGTTTTGAAAAAGAGTTGAAAGATTTGGCGTTAAAAACTGTGAAGGTTTTGGAAAAAGTTTTCTGTACAAAGAAAGACAAAAGGGACTTATACTCTCTAATATTCGAGAGGCCCCACATCGTTTTGAAAATCAATTGATCAATTAAAAAGATTTAATCAATAGTTTCAAAAAGAAATGGTTTATTGTTTTTGAAAAGAATCGTGATCGCTCGTTTTAAAACGATTTGAATTTTGAAAGAAGTCAAATTAATCAAGATAAACAAAAAGATTGTCTTCAATTAACATTTAGATGATTAGGGTTTGCTTCAAAAAGTATTTACAAATGATTAACTTTGAAAAACAAATGAAAAATAATATTTAAAAGTATTAAAATTACTTAAAAACAAGTCATTTTAAAACTATTAAAAAATGTATCAAATAAATATTTTTTGATGATTTTTTTTGATATTCTCAAAATATATATATTAAGTGAGAGGTATGCAAAAAATGAATAAAAAATGAGTTAATTTGGTTAGTTAAATAATTAATTGAAGTTTGTTAAAAAAATGAAAGAAAAATAGTTGTAAAAAAATGGTTTTGGTCCCTAGAGGTGTTGAACCCACGACCTCACGCTCACCACTCAAAAACATGACCAACTGGACCACGCGCGTGGTCTGTTTAGTATTTGCAACGAATCAATTATATTTTTGAATCAATTTCTAATTTCAGTTTCAAAATCTGGCGCCAAGAACACATACCCAATTCAAATTTGAAAATTCTGAAAACTGAATTGTTTGGATCGAGTGAGTAGCCTATCTTGCTCGATTTTTCACCAGGAACATGATGGTATCATTTAATTGCATTTATTTTATCTCTAAGGCTATCAATTTTCTGATGAACACGAAGAACCCTAATTTTGAGTTTCAATCTGAAATCGTGTGTGTGCATGATAAGTTGCAATTGATTGAGGGTTAATGATCCATACATATGCAGAAACAAGATGGCATGGCAGTTTTTCATTTATGATGCATGTATGATAGAGTTTGAAGTTCATGAGCACTTACCTTAAAAACGGCCAAACTGGAAATTGAAATCGTGCCTAGAGGTGTTACAGATGCTTTGTATCAATCTGGATAGCTTCAATGGACCTTATGTGATGTGTTTGAATGCCTGGAATGAACTGGAAACCTCTTGATCACCTTGTGGTACCCGAACTGCAGTTTAGCTCAAGTGAGGATCAAGCTAGTTGATTTTGATGTTTCAGATCATGTATGATGGTTGGAACAGTTCATGTGAAGTATATGGAGTGTGTTTAGATGATTAACTTGGACAGATATGACCTGGTATGAGAATTGATATGTTAAGGCTCATTTTATGCAAATATGGTGGTTGAAGAGTGATTCTGAGATTTAGGGTGATTTGGGGTGTATGGATGGATCAAACACATCCCATATGATGTTTGTGGTTTGTGGGAAGCATCACTTTGGTCAGAACTTGCAAGAGATGGAGGTTGAGTTTTCTACCTCACTTTGAAACACATGACTTGTAATTCAAGAAAGAAGAGAGAAAACCTATAATTGTGAGGTTTTGGTGTGATTTGCAATGAAGTTTGGACCTCTATTTATAGGCCAAGGTTTCTGAATACAAAGCTTTGCAAGTTGATCAAGAATTGGTGATTTGGCATTTGAAGATAAAATGGAATCTTTACATTTAATGCACATGGTTAAAAGTTACTAAACCATGGTTAAATCCCAAGCTTCCTATCCTCTTCCATTCTGATCTCATATCAGAAAATATCTCTTCAATTATTGCCTCTTTGCATCACTGCTTGGATTATAGGTCATGTAGTCTTGAAACTTAGTGAAAAATGGTGAAAATTCAAGTGAAAATGATCACTAAATGCATAATTCAAAACCATACCTACACTCCATATTTTTTCATGCTCTTTGACATTTTGGAAAGCTCATATTACACACTTCAAAAGCCTAGTTGAAAGTTTCTTCAAGTATCTTAAGGAAATGGGTGAAAAAGTTCCATGAACTTTGAAGAAAATGAAGTTTTAAGTGAAGTTTTCAAAAAGTACCAACTTTGAAGCTCCATATCTCTTAAATGGTTGATCTTATGGAAAAAATTTATATGTGTCAAAGTTGTTTATTGGATCAAAATCTACAACTTTCATGTTGGAAGTTTTTTTCAGTTTGTAGGTGAAATTTTGAGAAATCCCCTTTCAAAGTTTGGAAAAAACCATGAAAAACACTTAGAAATTTTTCTAAGTATGAAAAGTCAAACTTTTGACTTTTGATTCTTGATTGATTTTCTTGATTTTTCTTGATCAAATGACTTCATATATCATATATTGATGATTTAAAACTTCAAAAGTCATGGTTGACCAAAATTCCCCAAAAGTCAATGGTGATCTTGTACAGTTGACTTTTTCAGACGAATCACGTTTCTGGAGATTTCAAATGAAGCAGGCTACCCTCACCAAATGAATGGTATGAATGGATCATATTGAAGCATTAGAGGATATTGAGCCATGGTTTGAGTTGTGGCACCATGTCCTGATTAAAAAGTCAGTTGTTCAGTGAATTAGGTCAAAAACCCTAATTGTCGACCTGATGAAATTGATGACTGTGGACCTTGAATTGAGATGTAATCTTCATTGGATATTGTCATAGGGATTATTTGAAGATGATTAAAACCTTTGATTGACTCCCTGGGGATTTTTAGGGTTTCCAAAATGTGATCCCTGATTTCAGTCCCTGATAGTTCAAAACCCTGATCTGAGGATTTGTCTGATCAATCTTTGTGTAGGAGATGTTATGAGCCAATGGATTAGGTCAAAACGATGCACTTGAGGTCTTGATATCATGCCCCAAGCCATTAGGTCAAATTCTGAGCAAAAGTCAGGAGTGTGCTGTCTTCAGTCAAAACCCTAGTTCAGTCGATTCAAAGCTGTTGAGCTTGTTGAAATGAATCTCTGAGGACCAAATGTTGATTATTGATGAAGATGATTCATTTGAGATAAAGGGAGAACAAAACCCTAATTGATTGTTACTTGTACTGATGAGTGATTTCCAGATTAAACCCTGCTGAGTCACAAGTAGCAAACACAAACTATGCAATTTGTTAGAGATGCAAATGATGCATATGCAATGATATGAGGTGGTATCTTAGGTCAAAAATTGGGGTATGACAGATGCCCCTATTTAAGTTTCTTCAACCTGAGACATGAAGATTGAAAATCTTCGTTTTGATAGGGTGGAAGAGACTTAAATATCAGAAGACGCAAATTTTGGACCTAAGATACCAAAATTGCGAATGATGCAAGGATATCTTTACCGAGGGATATCAAGAACTGACTCCGCTGGGGAAAAGAGATTGGGGAAGGATGTCCCAATCCGTTTTAGGAAGAGAATCCGTTTTATCGGGAAAGCAAGTGTATGCTTTTCCTGGGAATGATAGCTTTGTAAGAAAAGCTTACCTATCGACATTATCGACTATCAGCATGGGGATAGACTTGTTTAATAATGCGAAGGTGAAAGGTATGAAACTGTATTACCGACTATCAGCATGGTGATAGACTTGACAAGGTAAAAAAGAGTTTCAAAGGTTCGGTTAATATTATCGACTATCAGCATTGGGATAGACATGTTTAATAATATAACCAGAACAAAAGTTACCGACTACCAGCCTCGTGATAGTGGTTTTGAAGACATGATCAATTATCAGCCAAGTGATAAAATGATCCTGGAGACTTTGTTAGGGAAATTACTGGTTATTCAGCCTTGTGAACAGTAATAAGGCCCTGATTGTCAAATGGTCTTCACGATTGATTTCCTAGAGAGGAAAAGTCTTTTGAAAGAGACATAAGCTGCTCAGATGATGAGGCTATTGCTTATTGTCTGTTTTTCACGACTCTGTTTGAGGAATCGGAATTTGAATCTCTGGTAAAGACAGGGTTCTAACCAAGAATGAATTGGAAAGAAACAGTCAAACAAGACTTTGTACCCATGAGGAATGAACTCAAATGGGGATTTTCTCCTTTGTTTTGAGAGGAGAAAACTAAAGCAACCTTCTTCCACGAGGAATTATCTCAGTGGGGAACTGGAGAAAGAAGATGTTCTTTCTGCTTATGGGTGACAACCTACTGGAGAGATGACATGCCCATACTTGCTTCTTTTTCTTTTCTTTTTTCTTTCTTTTTTTTCTTTTTTCTTTTTGAGGATAAATATATCCTAAACAAGTAATTATTGAAAAATGCAAGAATGCATAAATGATGCAAATATGTATGAATGATGAATGTCATGAATGTCGCATGCATGCTAACAATACTGACAGACAGAGGAGTATATACTGGAGATGGACCAGCGTCGCAATACAACCAGATACTTGGCAAATGTTTTTCAACATGGTGTAGATAACACAGGTGATGAATGGTGTTGCATGCTTTAAACTTCTCCGGGGAATATAAGCATCTTTTCTTATTGAGATGGAAGAACCTCCTCACTGGAGATGGAAAATCTTCTTCACTGGGGATAAAAGACCTTCTTCAATGGGGATAGAAGAGCTTCTTCACTGGGGATAGAAGAGCTTCTTCACTGGGGATAGAAGAGCTTCTTTACCTCGAGGGATAATTGCTTCAGGAATTCTTTTCTGGGACCAGAATACCATTGTCTCAACAATTTTTTCGGGAGAATCCTTTTGTTCATCCTATGGAGACGACTGCTGATGTTCCTTCCGTTGTTCACAACTCAAAGGACGGTTTCGCTTTTTATTTTGAAAAAGAAAAGTGAAGTAAAATTCATTTAAAACCTTTTTCTTTTTTTTGTTTCAAAAGTGAATAACACAATTAAAGCGTCATTTTGCAAGCTGAAAGAAATTAAAGATTGCAAACAAATGGGCACAAGGCTCAAATTTATTTAATAGGATGGAAATCAGCTAAAGGCGTGATTCCATGGAGTATTTACAAAAGTTGGAAATGGTAATTATGCGGAAAAGGCTACATTGAAAGCAATAACCACTATTCCCCCCAACAACTTTGAGTTCCAACTGTATTTGTTGCTTCAGATTGGCGATGGCTTGATTGAAGATCCTTTGATGAAGTACAGACTCTTCAGGTGACGAAGTATCGACTAATGCAGTTACTTTGTCATAAATCCCTAATTTTTGCCTAGATTGCCCTTTCAGGTTTTCAATCTACCAGGATGAATTTTTTCTGTTTTTGTCTCTAATTTTTGCCTGGACCGCCCTTTCGGGTTTTCAGTCCACCGAGACGCTCATTTTTGCCTAAGTCGCCCTTTGCGGGTTTTCGACTTACCGAGCTGTTCTTTTGTATTTTTTAGACAAAGTATTTCTTGACTGCATCAGCATTCACAGGATGTGGGAGTTCATCACCATCCATGGTTGCAAGAATCATGGCGCCGCCAGAAAATGTTCTTTTGACAACATACGGGCCTTCATAATTAGGAGACCATTTGCCCCTAGAATCTGGTTGAAAAGACAAGATCTTTTTAAGCACGAGGTCGCCTTCTTGAAATTCACGAGGTCGAACCTTTTTGTTGAAGGCGTGTTTCATTCTTGCTTGGTACAACTGTCCATGGCATAGAGCAGTCATACGTTTTTCTTCGATTAAGTTCAACTGATCGTATCTGCTTTGACACCATTCAGCCTCTGATAACTTAGTCTCCATGAGGACTCTCATTGTGGTATTTCAACCTCTACAGGGAGCACAGCTTCCATGCCGTATACTAGAGAAAAGGGAGTTGCCCCTGTTGAAGTACGCACTGAAGTACGGTACCCATGTAAAGCAAATGGCAACATTTCATGCCAGTCTTTGTAAGTGACGACCATTTTCTGGACGATCTTCTTAATGTTCTTGTTGGCAGCTTCAACCGCGCCGTTCATTTTTGGTCTGTAAGGAGAAGAGTTATGATGCTCAATCTTGAATTCCTCACATAATTCTTTCATCATTTTATTGTTCAAGTTTGAACCATTGTCAGTAATGATCTTGCTGGGAATACCATATCGGCAAATGATGTTATTCTTGATAAACCTTACAACCACTTGTCTTGTAACGTTGGCGTAAGATGCTGCTTCGACCCATTTGGTGAAGTAATCAATTGCTACTAAGATGAAACGATGACCGTTTGACGCTTTTGGTTCGATCATTCCAATCATGTCGATACCCCACATGGAAAAAGGCCATGGAGATGAGAGAACGTTGAGTAGAGTCGGTGGCACATGTGTAGCGGGTCAAAAAATCATCGCCACGAAAATGTATCGAACAGAGTCGCCACCAAATTTTATTTATTCCAAAAGGAAAGGGAAAATAATGATAAAACCCACAAAGAAAGATAAAATAAATATGAAGACCAGATTAGGGTTCGGGAGTCGGTTAAGTAAGGGGAAGGTATTAGCACCCCTTACCTCCATCGTACTCGATGGGACCCATTTAGTTATTTTCGTGATCGATTGTTAGCTTATTATTTACTTGCGTTTTATTATTATAAGAAAGAAACAAAATTAAAGTTTTTTATTATCGTGCTCGCCAAGACATTTGTATCTTGTGCCTACGTATTCCCTAGTGCAATGGGAAAGTCAGAGCAATCGTAGTTCGGGATAAAACTACGAATTTTGTTGTTTGATTTTAATGAACGACGTGTGAATCGCTCTTTTATGAAAGAAAAGTGTTGCGAACTAAGTTAAAAGGTTTCTTTATGGAATCAAAGCATTCAAACAAAAGCTTAATGGCCATCGTTTAAATGCTTTAGAGCAACTTGTACAAGTACGTACAACCCCCTCTTGATTCATCCACTATAAACCGAAATCGATTTGATAAAAAAAAACGTTTTGTAGAGAAAGGTGAGACAAATTGAATTTTAAGGGTCTTTAATGGAATCAAAGCATTCAGACAAAAGCTTAACGGCCATCGTCTAAATGCTTTGGAGCAACTTGTACAAGTACGTACAACCTCCTCTTGATTCATCCATTATAAACCGAAATCGATTTGATAAAAAAAACGTTTTGTAGAGAAAGGTGAGACAAATTGAATTTTAAGGGTCTTTAATGGAATCAAAGCATTCAGACAAAAGCTTAACGGCCATCGTCTAAATGCTTTGGAGCAACTTGTACAAGTACGTACAACCTCCTCTTGATTCATCCATTATAAACCGAAATCGATTTGATAAAAAAAACGTTTTGTAGAGAAAGGTGAGACAAATTGAATTTTAAGGGTCTTTAATGGAATCAAAGCATTCAGACAAAAGCTTAACGGCCATCGCCTAAATGCTTTAGAGCAACTTGTACAAGTACGTACAAACCCCTCTTGATTCATCCATTATAAACCAAATTCGATTCGATTAAAAAGCATTTTAAAGTTTTCTTTTTGATTATGAGAGAAAAAATATATATTTAAAGAAAGAAGTAATAACCTAATTTAAAATCTAAATAAATTAATTGATTATTGTATAAAATATTTCTTTAATAAAAGAAGACAAAATGAAAATATTTTAAGAAGGTAATCTAAATTAATTCTATATTTTTAAAGAAACTCATTGGTTTTCCTATCACCAACTAAGAGGATAATATTAAGAAAAGAAATTATCATAGGAATATACAACCTAAAATCTGATAGAAATGTTAATATACTTAAAAAAAAGAAACAAGAACTCATGAGCCAGGGGTGTTAAACTCGTTGGAGGGTGTATGACGCAAGTGATAGTGAGGTAGGAATAAGGCTGAAACAAAAAAACAAATCACACAGGGTTGGACCGGGTTAACCGGATCCAAAACCCAACTCGCTTAAGTATGAGAAAACAAGAAAAATTGGGTTCGAAACCCTAATCCTCTTTTCAAATGGTACTCTTGCTCTCTCTTGCAAACCTCTCTACGTTCTGGAAATTTCATCATGAGTTCGGGAACAAATATATCAACGCTCAAAGAATCAGACCCAAATCCCACGTGAACAGGTAGTTTCAGCATCGACATCAAATGAACAATCGTACATATGAGCATTCAAAAAGAGATTCTAAATCGATCCCAATCGATATATTCGAACAAGCAACACGAAAACTGCGTACGAATATTTGGTATAAAGGTCATCGATTTTCATCGCAAACATTCGGTCTCCCTCATGGATCAAGTGAACACTGAGATTCACGACCTTATTAGGATCATTCCGATTGCTCAAAGGTAAGACCATACATTGTGTTAATGCAAGATTTCGAAAAAGAGATCTAAGTTTCTAAGTGTAAAAACGTGTGTTTATGCAGGTATTTAATGGTCGATGGCTAAATTACGGAATATCATCATTCAAGCAGAGTAAGGTACAAAAACACCCTTCCTCGATTGCGCAACATCACCTCAGCCCCATGAAGTTCTAGCTAGCTAGCATCTCCTCGGCGGGCTTTCATCAGTGGATACAAAGTATTTTCAAACACAGTATAGAAGAATCGATCAAGCTTACAGATTTATTAGATTTAACAGACAGTAATGAGAAAAAGATGTTTCAGGTAAATTTATACCCCCTTACTAGTTTTGTGTAATGAATTTGAAGATTCCCCCTCTAACTCTGTGTGGTTTGCTGAGTGCTGCCGTGTTGGTTTGCTGTGTGTGACCAGATTTCTGGATTTCGTGAGGTGATTGTGTTGTTCGGTGTATGTGGTTTGGCTACGAAGACGCTGATAAAACAGTTATGAATCGGGGTGAAAACAGGGTGAGATCCTTCTAGTTTCTTTATCTCTGAATCTCTTTTTCTACATTTCTGAAGGGTTTTGTGTTGATGGAAAATGATGATGAGGATGTTTATGGTTTCAATGAATTTGTGTTATATGAACTGAGTATTATGTTCTGAAAATTTGTTTCTTTTAGTATGATGAACAGATCAATAGTTTTTGGTTGTTTGGTCTCTGCTGCGGCTAGGGTTTTGCAGATGAGCCCCCCCTTTCTTGCTGTGAATCCCACTGTTTTATAGACAGAATTATGGGTTTTGGGGGGAAAATATGATAGGTTTTGAACAATTATGGTATACTGAGTTGTATTTTTCTTGATGCAGATTGTGTCTTGCCATTTCAGTGTAATTTTTGGATTGTTGTGTGCAGGTTGGTGGAGCAGGTATCACATGGGATGGAATGGAGATGCAGCAAAGTTTTTTTTTTATTTTGTTTTTGTTTTGTTTGTTTTTTTATGTGATGGGCCATATTGTATTTGTTGTAATGGGCCTCACTTAAAACACTGTAACAATTATCCCTATTCTTAATCTATGAATCATATAGTCTCTTTTTAATTTCTAATTCAAATTGATGATAATAATTAAATGATAATTTAATCATTAAATAATCTAAATAGAATTCAAAACAAGTTAATTTATTAAAAAGTATATAAAATATGTCATGATAAAATTGAATTCAAGATGCAAAAAATTGAACTTAATATGCAAAATATGATTATGAATGAATTTAACGCGACAATAAATTGTTAATTAAAATGATGACAAATGAATTGTGAATATCAATACTAATAAAATAAAATAAAAGCGCAACCCGCGAAGTCGAAACTTAAAATGGATGCAGATGAATTGATCGATGCTAATGTGAATGAATCAGATGAAAAACTTAGGTCAAAATTTAGGGTGCGACAGATGCCCCTATTTAATTATCTTTTGCCAGATAGCTCGAACGACCTTGGTCTTCGGGATATCAAAGGTGAAAGGTAATTAAATACTAAGTGACCTGAATTTTGGCCCTAAGAACTGCAAATATGTCTATGATATGATATGTATGAATGCATATGAGGGAAATTAATGGTACAAGGTGTCACAAGAGACAAACTACCACTAGAGAAACAAAGGATGCACCGACTTTTACTGAAGGTGGAGAAACAAAAGTTACACCGACGTTTACTGAAGGTGGAGAAACAAAAGATACACCGACGTTTACTGAAGGTGAACTACCAACTTTTACTGAAGGTAGAGAAACAAAAGATACACCAACGTTTACTGAAGGTGAACTACCGACTTTTACTGAAGGTAGAGAAACAAAAGATACACCAACGTTTACTGAAGGTGAACTACCGACTTTTACTGAAGGTAGAGAAATGAGAGATACACCGACGTTTACTGAAGGTGAACTACCGACTTTTACTGAAGGTAGAGAAACAAGAGATACACCGACGTTTACTGAAGGTGAACTACCGACTTTTACTGAAGGTAGAGAAACAAAAGATACACCAACGTTTACTGAAGGTGAACTACCGACTTTTACTGAAGGTAGAGAAACAAAAGATACACCAACGTTTACTGAAGGTGAACTACCGACTTTTACTGAAGGTAGAGAAACAAGAGATACACCGACGTTTACTGAAGGTGAACTACCGACTTTTACTGAAGGTAGAGAAACAAAAGATACACCAACGTTTACTGAAGGTGAACTACCGACTTTTACTGAAGGTAGAGAAACAAGAGATACACCGACGTTTACTGAAGGTGAACTACCGACTTTTACTGAAGGTAGAGAAACAAAAGATACACCAACGTTTACTGAAGGTGAACTACCGACTTTTACTGAAGGTAGAGAAACAAAAGATACACCAACGTTTACTGAAGGTGAACTACCGACTTTTACTGAAGGTAGAGAAACAAGAGATACACCGACGTTTACTGAAGGTGAACTACCGACTTTTACTGAAGGTAGAGAAACAAAAGATACACCAACGTTTACTGAAGGTGAACTACCGACTTTTACTGAAGGTAGAGAAATGAGAGATACACCGACGTTTACTGAAGGTGAACTACCGACTTTTACTGAAGGTAGAGAAACAAAAGATACACCAACGTTTACTGAAGGTGAACTACCGACTTTTACTGAAGGTAGAGAAATGAGAGATACACCGACGTTTACTGAAGGTGAACTACCGACTTTTACTGAAGGTAGAGAAACAAGAGATACACCGACTTTTACTGAAGGTGAACTACCGACTTTTACTGAAGGTAGAGAAACAAAAGATACACCAACGTTTACTGAAGGTGAACTACCGACTTTTACTGAAGGTAGAGAAATGAGAGATACACCGACGTTTACTGAAGGTGAACTACCGACTTTTACTGAAGGTAGAGAAACAAGAGATACACCGACGTTTACTGAAGGTGAACTACCAACTTTTACTGATGGTAGGGAAACAAAATAATCACCGACGTTTACTGAAGGTGAACTACCAACTTTTACTGATGGTAGAGAAAAAAAGGATTGATGGATACTGGAGAGAGGAAACACATTAACCAGTGGATCGGTGGAGGTAAAACAAAATATTATCAACTTGTGAGTTAATTCTATCAACCAACGGATTGACAAAGAAAAAAAATTGCTTTCAACCAGTGGGTTGCTTTGAAAATTAAATGATTGACTATAACCAGCGGGTTAACAAGATGAACGATAAATTTCAACCAGTGGGTTGGCGAAACAAGTGATGTTCAATCAGTGGATTGACTCAAAAAAGATGAACTTCAACCAGTGGGTTGACAAAACAAAATAATAACTTTCAACCGGTGGGCTGACAAGAAGTGGGAAAACTTTCCTCAAGCAGTGGGTCGATAGGAAGTGAAAGATTAATCTTCTACCAATGAGTTGATTCAAATGATGAGAAAATGTTTGGTCCCAACCAGAGGGTTGACAAAACAAATGACTTTCAATCAACTGATTGACAACAATTGAAAAATATGATCCATGATTAAATTGAACCAGTGGGCCGACAAAAATGAACATAACGGTTTTCAACTAGTAGGCTGATTCAAAAGACCAGAAGGTAAATGATCAATTTCAACCAATGAGTTGAGGAGGCAAATGATAAATTTCAACCAATGGGCTGACAACAAGAGAAGAATTATTCTCAACCAATGGGTTGATTCAAATGACAAGAGGATTGATGATTGATTTTAACCAATGGGTTAACTCAAAAAGATAATGATATCCTGTGCATGCTTTGTGCTTATGCATGAGATTTTTGTTTTTTTATTTTGTGCAAATTGATGCACGTGTAATGATGTATGATGGTTGATCAATGCAGGTAATGAATTTACTGGATATTTGCCAATGGGCAATGCATTTTTGGATGTCCATGGTGGATCAGGCTTGGATTTCAATGGAAAGGACCGAGCGAGATTGAAATTTTTGATTTGATGTTGTGGGAGATTGCCCCATGAACGATATGCATGATTTATGAATGCATGCAATGAATGAAATTTATGGTTTGAAATATTTGAAGGGATGCCCAGTGAAGGGTAATGAACTTTGTTTTTATGAAGTGGGAAAGGTCCCTTGGTAGGAAGTTTGTGCAAGCATAATTCCCGACACTAATTCCGAGTTTGAGGATTACTTAATATGGCATAGCCAACTTGGACTACTTGAAGGAAAGATCCTGGCCTTGATCTGCCCCAGAATGCTGAGTCTCTGTAGAGATTTACTTCAACAAAGCTTTTGGATTCAAATTGATGATCCTGAGATGTCATGCCCCAATACTTGGGAACTTTGAAATGAAATGCCCCTGAATGATGGACTTTTGAAGTGATGTGACTTTGCTGATGCCACTTTAGGCTCTTCGAACGATTTCCATTGTTGGAACTTCCTTGATGGAAAGTGCTTATTTACAAATGAAACTATTCTATTCAAAATGGTAATTTTAATGCGACGTGCATGCAAGTTTTAAAAACAAATCATTTATTAAAATGAAACTGCAGTATACGATGAATGGATCCCAATGAGAATGCAATGGAAGTTTGAAATTCAAGTTGTGAAAGATGATGTGATATCGTGGTATCAAAACAAATGATTAGCAAACATTTAGGAGTTAGGTTAACGCAACCTTGCTTTAGTATGCTTTCAAAAGAAACCTTGCTTCAATTAGGACTTTTGAAGGTTGTAACGTGGTCAGGTTCACGGTTTAAGAAATAAATGATATAGGCTCAAAACTTTTATTTTTAACCCACCCATTCTTCGTGATGTACTCCAGTCCTAAGTTCAGTTAACTCTAACAAGTATTCGACTTCCAAGAGAATTTGCAGACGATGTTTGAGAACCAATGAGTTCTAAGGTGGCAGTCACCTATTCTTTTTTGGAAGTCACACAAGTTTGTTCGTGTTTTTCTTTTGACAATGATATTTTGATCTCTTTTTATTATTTTGACTTTTGTATCCCTAATTTTTGCCTAAGTCTCCTTTTTAGGTTTTGACTTAGCGGGATTTTCTTTGATTTTTTTTTTAAAACAAACTTGTGTGACATTTGTACAATAATATGAGAATTTGAGAGTTGTGACTGCCATGTTTATGTTCCAAGGGAAACAACTGTTGTAAGCTTTGGATGTTCACTACTACTTCGACATTGTGTACGAAGAGAGGATGCGGTTGAACCTTTGGTCGGAAATGGTTCCCATGAAATGATTCTCTTGGAAATCTTATGAATTAAACACTTTAGCTGAACAACTACCCTGCCCCAGGTTTTGATTAAGGGTTTAAATTTCGTGAAAAAAGAAAACACCTACTTCTAAGGCTCAAAGGGGTTGACTAGGGATTATCTTCCTTATATCTCCAGTGTATGGGGATTTGAAAGAATGCCTGTACATCATCAACAAAGCTTTATTTGAAAGCACACTGATGCAAATTGGATATTCATTTTTCATCATTCTCCCTCCAATATTGCTTGGACAAAAAGCTGATAAAGAAAGTGAAGTGGAAAAAGCAAAACTTCTTTTTGTATTTGGATTTTGTGTAAGTGATACGGAATTAAAACAAGGAAATATGTTATGATTGATTCAAAAACAAACGCAATGCTCATTTCATTAAAATTACGATTACGAATGACAAAATTCAAATGCAATACAGCACAATACCAACAAGGACGAACTTTCTCGTCTGATAACCGGCTTTAGGCATGTTCTCAGTGTCTTGGTACTCTTCAAGACATGGGGTTGTTTAACCACATCATGTGTCAAGGTTGACCCTTCTTGGCGATTAATGCTTTGAAGCATTTCCATGATATTGACCACGAATCTTCTGAATTCATTTTTTATCCCTTTTGGAGCTCACCCAACGTCTTCTGAGACATGCTTCGAGTCTAATAGAGTGTCGGGTAATTGACTTGCTTTGCCAACCGTTGGAGGAAGAAAAGTATGAGTACTGGATTTTTGAAATGAGAATGCATGTTAATGAATGCAAATGCATGATGATTTTTATTTTGTTTTTAATGCAAAAATGAATGCCATATCATGTATGATTCACAAGTAATGGATTTTCAATCAACTGGATACAGAAAGATTCAAATTACTAGGCACACAGTCTAAGGTTTTATCAACAAGGTTCTAGACACGGTTCTCAGAGTTGCGAGCTCCTTTTGAAAACTCAGTCATCTAGTAAATAACTTACCATCCAATTGTGTTTTCAAATGAAGCCTATTCTGAGTGTGGTTTTCGCACTTATCCACGGTAATAGTTACGTTACGCAAATTGGGTGCGAAACCACCATTTCCTAAAAGTCATGGTTTTAGGGTTTTTCTAAAGGTCCCTAGAGTCGGCGGTCCGAATCAGAAATATCATAGCCCAAGTAAATAACTTACTTAGTCACAGGCATCTCCTCAAAGGACCTACTCCAGTCGGGGTTTTAGTACCTCCCACTTGACACTACGTCAAGCGAGTTTAATACTAGACCACCATCTTATCTTACGTGTCACTCGAGCTCGGGTGTAGAGCTTTTTCTCACATACGGCAATAATCAAGAGATTCCAACCACAAGAATGAGAAATCAAACAAAGATATAATATAGACAATAAAGAAGCAAGTAAATAAAGCTAGCAAATATCACAATAAAACTAAACTAGGGTTGACTCTCTTAGGTATTTCCCCAGCAGAGTCGCCAGCTGTAGCGGGTCAAAAAATCATCGCCACGAAAATGTATCGAACAGAGTCGCCACCAAATTTTATTTATTCCAAAAGGAAAGGGAAAATAATGATAAAACCCACAAAGAAAGATAAAATAAATATGAAGACCAGATTAGGGTTCGGGAGTCGGTTAAGTAAGGGGAAGGTATTAGCACCCCTTACCTCCATCGTACTCGATGGGACCCATTTAGTTATTTTCGTGATCGATTGTTAGCTTATTATTTACTTGCGTTTTATTATTATAAGAAAGAAACAAAATTAAAGTTTTTTATTATCGTGCTCGCCAAGACATTTGTATCTTGTGCCTACGTATTCCCTAGTGCAATGGGAAAGTCAGAGCAATCGTAGTTCGGGATAAAACTACGAATTTTGTTGTTTGATTTTAATGAACGACGTGTGAATCGCTCTTTTATGAAAGAAAAGTGTTGCGAACTAAGTTAAAAGGTTTCTTTATGGAATCAAAGCATTCAAACAAAAGCTTAATGGCCATCGTTTAAATGCTTTAGAGCAACTTGTACAAGTACGTACAACCCCCTCTTGATTCATCCACTATAAACCGAAATCGATTTGATAAAAAAAAACGTTTTGTAGAGAAAGGTGAGACAAATTGAATTTTAAGGGTCTTTAATGGAATCAAAGCATTCAGACAAAAGCTTAACGGCCATCGTCTAAATGCTTTGGAGCAACTTGTACAAGTACGTACAACCTCCTCTTGATTCATCCATTATAAACCGAAATCGATTTGATAAAAAAAACGTTTTGTAGAGAAAGGTGAGACAAATTGAATTTTAAGGGTCTTTAATGGAATCAAAGCATTCAGACAAAAGCTTAACGGCCATCGTCTAAATGCTTTGGAGCAACTTGTACAAGTACGTACAACCTCCTCTTGATTCATCCATTATAAACCGAAATCGATTTGATAAAAAAAACGTTTTGTAGAGAAAGGTGAGACAAATTGAATTTTAAGGGTCTTTAATGGAATCAAAGCATTCAGACAAAAGCTTAACGGCCATCGCCTAAATGCTTTAGAGCAACTTGTACAAGTACGTACAAACCCCTCTTGATTCATCCATTATAAACCAAATTCGATTCGATTAAAAAGCATTTTAAAGTTTTCTTTTTGATTATGAGAGAAAAAATATATATTTAAAGAAAGAAGTAATAACCTAATTTAAAATCTAAATAAATTAATTGATTATTGTATAAAATATTTCTTTAATAAAAGAAGACAAAATGAAAATATTTTAAGAAGGTAATCTAAATTAATTCTATATTTTTAAAGAAACTCATTGGTTTTCCTATCACCAACTAAGAGGATAATATTAAGAAAAGAAATTATCATAGGAATATACAACCTAAAATCTGATAGAAATGTTAATATACTTAAAAAAAAGAAACAAGAACTCATGAGCCAGGGGTGTTAAACTCGTTGGAGGGTGTATGACGCAAGTGATAGTGAGGTAGGAATAAGGCTGAAACAAAAAAACAAATCACACAGGGTTGGACCGGGTTAACCGGATCCAAAACCCAACTCGCTTAAGTATGAGAAAACAAGAAAAATTGGGTTCGAAACCCTAATCCTCTTTTCAAATGGTACTCTTGCTCTCTCTTGCAAACCTCTCTACGTTCTGGAAATTTCATCATGAGTTCGGGAACAAATATATCAACGCTCAAAGAATCAGACCCAAATCCCACGTGAACAGGTAGTTTCAGCATCGACATCAAATGAACAATCGTACATATGAGCATTCAAAAAGAGATTCTAAATTGATCCCAATCGATATATTCGAACAAGCAACACGAAAACTGCGTACGAATATTTGGTATAAAGGTCATCGATTTTCATCGCAAACATTCGGTCTCCCTCATGGATCAAGTGAACACTGAGATTCACGACCTTATTAGGATCATTCCGATTGCTCAAAGGTAAGACCATACATTGTGTTAATGCAAGATTTCGAAAAAGAGATCTAAGTTTCTAAGTGTAAAAACGTGTGTTTATGCAGGTATTTAATGGTCGATGGCTAAATTACGGAATATCATCATTCAAGCAGAGTAAGGTACAAAAACACCCTTCCTCGATTGCGCAACATCACCTCAGCCCCATGAAGTTCTAGCTAGCTAGCATCTCCTCGGCGGGCTTTCATCAGTGGATACAAAGTATTTTCAAACACAGTATAGAAGAATCGATCAAGCTTACAGATTTATTAGATTTAACAGACAGTAATGAGAAAAAGATGTTTCAGGTAAATTTATACCCCCTTACTAGTTTTGTGTAATGAATTTGAAGATTCCCCCTCTAACTCTGTGTGGTTTGCTGAGTGCTGCCGTGTTGGTTTGCTGTGTGTGACCAGATTTCTGGATTTCGTGAGGTGATTGTGTTGTTCGGTGTATGTGGTTTGGCTACGAAGACGCTGATAAAACAGTTATGAATCGGGGTGAAAACAGGGTGAGATCCTTCTAGTTTCTTTATCTCTGAATCTCTTTTTCTACATTTCTGAAGGGTTTTGTGTTGATGGAAAATGATGATGAGGATGTTTATGGTTTCAATGAATTTGTGTTATATGAACTGAGTATTATGTTCTGAAAATTTGTTTCTTTTAGTATGATGAACAGATCAATAGTTTTTGGTTGTTTGGTCTCTGCTGCGGCTAGGGTTTTGCAGATGAGCCCCCCCTTTCTTGCTGTGAATCCCACTGTTTTATAGACAGAATTATGGGTTTTGGGGGGAAAATATGATAGGTTTTGAACAATTATGGTATACTGAGTTGTATTTTTCTTGATGCAGATTGTGTCTTGCCATTTCAGTGTAATTTTTGGATTGTTGTGTGCAGGTTGGTGGAGCAGGTATCACATGGGATGGAATGGAGATGCAGCAAAGTTTTTTTTTTTATTTTGTTTTTGTTTTGTTTGTTTTTTTATGTGATGGGCCATATTGTATTTGTTGTAATGGGTCTCACTTAAAACACTGTAACAATTATCCCTATTCTTAATCTATGAATCATATAGTCTCTTTTTAATTTCTAATTCAAATTGATGATAATAATTAAATGATAATTTAATCATTAAATAATCTAAATAGAATTCAAAACAAGTTAATTTATTAAAAAGTATATAAAATATGTCATGATAAAATTGAATTCAAGATGCAAAAAATTGAACTTAATATGCAAAATATGATTATGAATGAATTTAACGCGACAATAAATTGTTAATTAAAATGATGACAAATGAATTGTGAATATCAATACTAATAAAATAAAATAAAAGCGCAACCCGCGAAGTCGAAACTTAAAATGGATGCAGATGAATTGATCGATGCTAATGTGAATGAATCAGATGAAAAACTTAGGTCAAAATTTAGGGTGCGACAACATGGATCTTATCTGCGTAGATCTGGCACTTGTGACATCTCTTCACGTGTTTGTAACAGTCTGATTCCATTGTCAACCAATAGTATCCTGCTCTTAAGATCTTTTTGGACATTGCATGCCCATTTGAATGAGTTCCAAAGGACCCTTCATGCACTTCATGCATTAACATGTCTGCTTCGTGTCTGTCCACGCATCTGAGCAAAACCATGTCGAAGTTTCTTTTGTATAGCACTTCTCCGTTCAGGAAGAAACTGCCAGAAAGCCTCCTTAGAGTTTTCTTATCTTTGTTTGATGCCCCAAGTGGGTACTCTTGAGTTTGAAGGAAGCGTTTGATGTCGTGAAACCACGGTTTATCATCGATGACTGCTTCGGTTGCAAACACATATGCGGGCCTTTCAAGGCGCGTGATTCTGACTTTAGGCACATCATTCCAGTGACTGACTTTGAACATGGAAGATAAAGTAGCCAAGGCGTCTGCCATTCGATTCTGATCTCGAGGTATATGATGCAATTCAACCTTGTTGAAGAAAGTCAACAGACGTCTTGCATAATCTCTGTAGGGAATCAAGCCAGGGTGGAAAGTTTCCCATTTGTCTTTGATTTGGTTGATCACGAGGGCTGAATCTCCATATATGTCAAGGATCTTGATCCTTAAGTCAATGGCTTCTTCGAGACCCATGATACAAGCTTCGTATTCTGCGATGTTGTTGGTACAATCAAATAGTAATCTGGCGGAAAACGGGATATGAGTACCCTTGGGAGTGATGATGATTGCCCCAATTCCATTGCCAAAAGCGTTTACTGCTCCATCAAAAATTAGGCCCCATCTTGATCCAGGCTCAGGACCTTCTTCAGGTAACGGTTCGTCACAATCTTTCATTTTCAAGTACAAGACATCTTCGTCAGGGAAGTCAAACTTGAGAGATTGATATTCATTGATTGGTTGATGCGCCAAGTGATCGGCGAGAATGCTTCCTTTGACCGCTTTTTGAGCACGGTACTCAATGTCATACTCAGATAACAGCATTTGCCATCGGGCAATCCTTCCTGTTAAGGCAGGCTTTTCAAAGACGTACTTGATCGGATCCATTTTGGAAATTAACCAAGTAGTATTGTTGATCATGTATTGGCGGAGACGTTTTGAAGCCCAAGCCAAAGCACAACATGTTTTTTCGAGCATGGAGTAACGAGACTCACAGTCTGTGAATTTCTTACTCAAGTAATAGATGGCATGCTCCTTCTTACCAGTTTCATCTTGCTGTCCAAGCATACAACCCATGGATTCTTCTAACACGGTAAGGTACATGATTAGTGGTCTTCCTTCAACTGGAGGAATCAATATTGGTGGTTCTAACAGGTATTCCTTGATACTGTCAAACGCTTTCTGGCAATCTTCAGTCCATACAACCCCTTGATCTTTGCGGAGAAGCTTGAAAATTGGCCCACAAGTAGCAGTCATTTGAGAGATGAATCTGGAGATGTAGTTCAATCGTCCGAGAAATCCTCTTACTTGCTTTTCAGTCTTTGGTGCAGGCATCTCTTGAATAGCTCTGACTTTGTCGGGATCTACTTCAATACCTCTTTGGCTGACAATGAAACCCAAGAGTTTTCCAGATCTAACCCCAAAAGTACATTTGTTAGGATTCAAACGAAGCTGATATTTCCTTAATCGTTGAAACAACTTCAAAAGGTATTCAATATGTTCTTCTTCTGTGCTGGACTTGGCTATCATGTCGTCCACATAAACTTCAATTTCTTTATGCATCATGTCATGAAAGAGAGTAGTCATTGCCCTTTGGTAAGTTGCGCCTGCATTCTTTAATCCAAATGGCATCACTTTGTAGCAAAAAGTACCCCATGGGGTGATGAAAGATGTCTTCTCCATGTCTTCAGGAGCCATCTTGATCTGATTATAACCGGAGAACCCGTCCATGAAGGAAAAGACGTTGAACTTAGCGGTGTTATCAACCAGCATGTCAATATGTGGTAATGGAAAGTCATCTTTTGGACTGGCTTTGTTCAAATCACGGTAGTCAACACACATTCTGACTTTTCCATCTTTCTTCGGAACTGGCACTATGTTGGCCAACCATTGAGGATACTCAGAGGTGACTAGAAAACCTGCGTCGAGTTGCTTTTGAACCTCCACTTTGATCTTGTTAGCCATATCAGGGTGAGTCCTTCGCAATTTCTGCTTAACTGGCGGACATTCTGGCTTCAATGGCAAGTAATGCTGAACAATATTGGTATCCAACCCAGGCATGTCTTGGTAGGACCAGGCAAACACGTCAACATATTCTTTGAGAAGGTCTGTCAACTTACTTTTGATATCAGCATCAAGCAGCGATCCAATGGTCACTTCTTTTTTGTCTTCTTCAGAACCCAAGTTGATCTTTTCTAAAGGCTCTTTGTGAGGCAGAATGGCTCTTTCCTCGTGCTTAAGTAATCGAGAGATCTCGTCCGGGATCTCCTCTTCTTCCTCTTCTTCGGCTTCGAACACAGGAAACTCAAAGTTGGGAGAGGGCATAGGGTTATTGCATTCAATGGGTTTATCCATAGTTAATCTGCACATGTGATTTATATCTATTTCAGAAAATTTATGAATGCAAGAGTGTATGCAGATTTTTTTGACTCGCCTTTTTTTCTTTATTTTGGTTTTTTAGGATTACCATTTCCAGAAAAAAGCAAAAATAAAACATATAATGTAGGGAATTCAAAATGACACTTTATTTATGATTCATTTTTGAAACAAAGCCCTAAACACAAACTCATTTGTCTTGGGCAGGACAAAGAGGGAAACTTTTAAAACAAAGCCCTTATACACAAAGTTATTTGGGCGGAACATTTAAAAGCAAAGCCCTATAAAACATCTCTCTGCTTTGGGCAAGGCAGGAGGTCAAAATAACAGCGAAGTGATTACTTTGAGCGGCGAACAACATTCGGAACGTCGACAGCTTTCCAGTAGCAACGAACTCCTCTGTGTATTATGTATTCAGGAAAATTCTCCCCAGAATTATCTTCAGTATTGACATCGTCTGCTGGTCGAGCAGGATTTGAAGGTCCTGGTTTGTCACTCTTGTTCTTTGTAGAGTTGAAACGGTCTTCTTCTACTTCTTGAAGAGCATAAGACGAGTCACAATCTTCAGAGTTTTCAGGATGTTCTTCCCAGTCTTCAGGATGAAGAGACTCATTGTCAGCGACACTTTCTGAGTCAGTTGCGGGACCATCTTCCCCTTCATCTTCAAAAATGGCATTTATGTGATAATAACCATCTTCAGGATTATAAACCTTGGCAGGTGCATTGAAGCTGAAATTTTTAGTAATTTCAGGCTGCTGAGGAAATTGACAGGGCTGATGAGCCTCATCTGGTTGACTATTATATTCAAAGGAATCTCCCCATCCAGTTGGTTGGATATCCTCAATCGCAATCTTGTAACTTTCAGGTGCAGAATATTTCACCATGTAATCAAATTTTCCACTTGGTTGTCCCAAGGTGTCCCAGATTTCTGCAGGAACAGGCTCAGTTTCATTGCCTTTGGATTTCTCTGACGGAGGATATGGTTCTTCCTGAGATATGTATCCCGAGTCATTGAGATAACATTTCCATTCTTCTTCAGTATCGGAGAGACCTTCTTCAATGCATTCTTCGATAAGGACATTAACCTCTTGAGGAATCGGGTTAAGGAATCCTCCACTAATGAATGTTTCTTTGATTGGACGAAGGGTTTCATCCTTCTTGGTGCAGTTTGAGAATGTTGGTGAACATCTGAGACCTGCTCTAGTTTCATTCTTGGTCGGGATCACAACTTGCCCCCAGCCGGTGGTAGTTCCATCTTTCACTACTTTTACTGCCTCTTTGTAAGAAGAGATCGATGCTTTCTTTTTGGAAGATTCGTCTTCTAAAGAGAGACCTTGGAACGGAGTTCCTTTCACATCATCAGCATTGATGAAAGAGAAATTGGATAAATAGCTCACCATCAAGGCTTGTTCTCCACTTATTGTTACCAATTTTCCATTTGTTACAAACTTTAACTTTTGATGGAGCGTAGAAGTTACTGCCCCTGCTTCATGGATCCATGGTCGTCCCAACAGACAGCTATAAGCAGCTTGAATGTCCATGACCTGGAAGGTGATTTGAAATGTATGGGGACCAATTGTCATGGGAAGGTTGACTTCGCCGATAACAGATTTTCGCGATCCATCAAATGCTTTGACTACTACACCACTGAACTTCATAGGCATTCCTTGGTAAGACAAACGAGCGAGGGTCGTCTTTGGCATCACATTCAAGGAAGATCCGGTGTCTACCAACACATTGGACAAAGAGTGTGACTGACAGTTCATAGAAATGTGCAAAGCAAGATTGTGATTTCTGCCCTCCTCGGGGAGTTCTTCATCACAGAAGCTTAAATTGTTGCAAGCTGTTATGTTGGCTATTATCCCATCAAAGTGATCAACAGTCACATCATGGTCTACAAAAGCTTGATCTAAGACCTTCATCAGGGCTTCCCTGTGGGCTTCTGAGTTTAACAGCAATGAAAGTATTGAGATTTTTGAAGGAGTCTGCATAAGCTGATCCACAATTTTGTATTCACTTCTTTTGATAAGCTTCAAAATTT
Source organism: Vicia villosa (assembly GCF_029867415.1). Classification (NCBI taxonomy): domain Eukaryota; kingdom Viridiplantae; phylum Streptophyta; class Magnoliopsida; order Fabales; family Fabaceae; genus Vicia; species Vicia villosa. Next base: position 48,629 of record NW_026705944.1, on the reverse strand, counting down.
CATCAAAATCTGGATTGACATTGGTTCCACTGGACTGACCAACATCAGTGTTTGTATTACTGACAGGAGTTTCCACAGGATTTCCCACTGGAATATTGACATGATTTTGTTCGGTCGCAGGAGCAACAGGCTGCTTTGGAGGTAGTGGAGTATACACACGTCCACTTCTTGTTACACGACTTACATCAGCAATGTTTACAACAGATGAGAGAGTAGGCAAAGGAACTTCTTGTCCATCTTTTATCATTGTAGCATTGTAGTTGTATGGAACTGCCTTGTCAGAGTCATAGGGAACAGGTCCAGGTAGACAAATGATCAAAGGAGCAATAGGAACCTTTGGCTTGTTGTAGGTAACTTCCATGCGCTCAGGCATGTTGAAATGAGGAACGATGACGTTAACTGTAGGCATTTCCGAGTTGATATCTGAGACTAAAAGCTCATGCGGATAACATCCTATCATGTTAACTTCATTTTCATCCCTATTTCGGTAGATCTGAAGAGTACCATTATCCAACAGAACTTGGAGATCTCTTCTCACAATTGAACATCCGTGAGGATCTACACAACATATTCTGCAGGAACCGTATTGATGTTGGCGAAAATTCTGCCCTCGACAGAGAGTAGCGTGCATTTGTACCAAATCGGCTCTTGGGTAATTGATATTATAGACCCGGTATGGACCAGGACATCCATATACCATGTTTACAACATGCCCTCCATGATTGGGCAGCGGATTTGCTTGCACATTAGGATTCAAATTTCTGAAAGAGAGAAGATTAGATCTAACCAACCTCTGAACTTCATATTTCAAAGCTATGCAATGCTCAAGATCATGGCCAGGTGCTCCTTGATGATAAGGGCATGAGACCTCAGCTTTGTACCACCATGGGAGTCTCTCAGGTACTGGTGGTGGTGCTTTAGTTTGAACGAGACCTCTTTCAATCAAAGCAGGGTACAATTCTGTGTAGGTCATTGGAATCGGATCAAACTGTGGAGCTCTTTGTACACGATTCTGATTATTGTTAAACTGTTGAGCCTGTTGTCGAGGCTGTTGTTGTTGAAACTGTGGGGTAAATCCCGGATTCGGCGCTGTATTAACGACTGGCGCAATAGCAGCAATCTGTCGTTGACGATTGACGTTTCCTCTTGGCTTCCCTTGGGACACCATGTCAACACTTTGTTCTTTCTTCTTTGGGAAACCACTTCCGAACTTTTTGGTTCCACTCGAAGATCCACTTTCTTTAGTCAGACGTCCGGTTCGGACTCCTTCTTCTAGACGCATCCCCATGTTTACCATTTCGGTGAAATCACTTGGAGCACTAGCAATCATGCATTCATAATAAAACGGACTGAGAGTATTCAAGAAGATCTTTGTCATCTCTTTTTCTTTTAATGGTGGATTAATCTGAGCAGCAGTTTCTCTCCATCGTTGGGCATACTCTTTGAAAGCTTCATGATCTTTCTGAGCCATGGATCGGAGCTGATCTCTGTCTGGAGCCATATCCGAGTTATACTTGTATTGTCGGACAAAAGCCTCACCTAGGTCATTGAAAGTCCGAATATTAGTGCTATCCAAGCCTGTGTACCACTTCAGTGCGGCACCAGTCAAACTGTCTTGAAAGTAATGGATAAGTAACTGATGATTATCTGCATAAGTAGACATCTTTCTAGCATACATCACAAGATGGCTTTGCGGACAAGAACTACCTTTGTACTTCTCAAAGTCAGGGACCTTGAACTTAGCCGGTATTTGTACACTGGGAACCAAACATAGCTCCTGGGCATTCTTTCCAAACAAATCTTTGCCACGAATAGCTTTGACTTCTAGTTGAATCTTGTTGAACTGTTCTTGGAGATCTTCCACAAGATTACGCGGATTTGTGCTATCAGCTTGATCATGATAAATCTCATTGCCATCATAAGGAACAGTGTGAACCGTAGGGGTCGGAACCGTCATAGTGGGTTGAGAAAGTGCCATAGTGATTTGGGAAAAAGTTACCCCTGAATGTGGAATAAACGCCGAACCTTGTGCAGTAGGCGCTTCAGTTGTAGCTGTTTGAACCCCAGAGAAATTATGGCGGAAACCTGTACCAAAACTGAAAGGCGGGCCCCAACCTTCTGGCATGGAGAAAGATGGAATGTTGAATGCAACTGTAGAAACTGGAGTAGTGACTTCAGATGTTACCGTTGCTTGACTGTTAGGTGGCGGCGGCTGATTTTGTGCGGCCATTAAGGAGTCAACCAGAGTAGTGAGACTTTCCAACTTTTCCTGAAGAGTGGTCACTGTACCACGAAGCTCAATATTCTCTTGTTCAGAGTGTTCCATTACTCTTCTTCTGTTTGAACGAGTATTGTATCTGTGATCTGATTGCGAACGCGGTCGAGAAACTTTGAGACACGACAGCTTGACGATCTCATGGAGAAAGATCCAAAAGATGAGACTCTATACAATAGACTCGATATGCAGAATGATGTATGCAAAAAGAAATTTATGATTTTTCCAAATATTTTAAAGATTATTTCCTTGCAAACATTTGAACACAAACAATTCTTTTATTCATTCATTTCATTTTTTTTGCAATAATGGGAAATGTTACAACATTGGAGCGTAGCTCCTTACAAAAGCAAATGATAAAAAAAGCTAAACAAATCCTAAGCATCTTCATCAGACGAAGAACCAAATGCGTTGTGTAGCTTGAGCTTCAGGATTTCTTTCCCATAGTAAGCTTTCAATTTGGCCTTTTCAGCCCTCAGCTTGTCAACAACATTCTTCCAATTGTCAGGCATCGGAGCGTTGCTTGTCGAGGCTTCAGGATTTTTCTTGCTTTCTTTGATGTATCTTCTGATTGCGGCATCTTTCTGACGAATCTTCTCATCTTTGCTCATGAGCCATCCATCTTGATAATAGAGAGTTTCTTCGTGATCTTTCACTCTTTTCTTCAACTTTCTATTTTCCTCATCAGTTTTGCGAAACTTTTCTTCCCAAGCGTCTTTTTCTAACCTCATTTTGGCTAAAATCTCTTGGTATTCTTCCGTAGTGTCAATGGGAATGTTGGGTAGTTGAGACACCACAGGGAACATGGGTTTTTCATAATCATAAGGCATTTGAAACTCCTTTGCTCTTTTCTTTACCCAGCAGGTATAGGCGTTTGTAGCAATGCAGTTTCTTTCCCCACCTTTTTCTTTTCTTCGGACGTCGTACCAAGCTCTTACCATTCTTGTCTTCAACCTTTGAGGATCTTCCCCTTCTCGGTAAAAGTAGCATTCCACTGTGAGACCAATTGGTTTAACTGAATTTGCATACCCGAGTTGTCGTCGGGCTAGGACCGGATTATAGTTAATTCCTCCTTGTGTGCCAATGAGAGGTACGTTGGCGAATTCTCCACAACTATCAATGGTTTCTGTGCCGCAGCGAGCCAGAGTATACCAATGGATATTATTATTAGTAAGAGACATAAGTCTTCGAGGCCAACGTAAACCTTCTCGGTTTTCCGTGAAAATAGGGGACTTAGGTAAGTGTGAAACAATCCATTTGTACAAAAGAGGTGCACAACATACAATGATTCCACCGCCTTGGCGATTCCTATGATGGATAGAGAAATACGTGTCACCAAGCAAAGTCGGAACGGGATTTCCAATCAGAAAGATCTTTATGGCATTGATATCAACAAAGTCGTTGACGTTGGGAAACAGAACCAACCCATAAATGAGCAAGGCTAATACAGCTTCAAAAGCTATCATGCTACCAATGTCAATGAAATCAAAGGCTTTCTTTATTAGAAACTGCGAAGTCAAACCCGGAAAATTTCCTTTGGTAGTCCAATTACTTTCTATTTCAGATTTCTTCAAGTGGATACTTGCTGCAATGACTGGTGACTTAGGAATGGCTTCCAAACCATTGAAAGGTATTTTGTCAGACACAGGAATACCCAAAAGATCGGCGTATTCTTCCAAGGTTGGTACCAACTGATAGTCTGGAAAGGTGAAACACCGGTAGACGGGATCATAAAACTGAACCAGAGTTTTGAGAAGTCCTTCATCAACATGAGTGTTCAAGATAGGCAAAAGCTTTCCATGGCTTTTCCTAAAATCAGAAGGATCTTGTACAGAAGATGCTAACTCTTTCAGCCTTTCCACATTAGGCATTTTGAAATCATACTTTTTGGTATGCCTTTTTACCCACTCCATAACTTAATCCTATAATGTTTGCAAAGAAAATTCTCTAAATTTTTTTGGAAAAATCATGTTTTTATGGGAAAAGATGGGTTTTTTAATGAATGTATGAATGCATGGATGCATGGATGCCACATATTCAAACATGGTAAAGCAAACATGGTAGTTCAAACATGGTAACGCAAACATGGTACTACAAACATGGTAATTCAAACATAGTACACATAGGTTCAAAGGTCCAGCGTCACGAGCATGAGGTCAGAGAACCAAACATGGGATAGTACTAGGGTTTATCACCTGCAGAACATGTTCTACTGATACGTCAGAGTCTACATTTTTCTTTCGGATATTACCGGCTTGCACAACTGAACTTGTGAGCTAGAAATATTCTCAAGAAAAACTCGTCTGAGTGTGGTTCTCCGCATGACAACTATCCAAGTCTTCACCTGGATCGTTTCTGCACCACGTCCTAATAAGGCCAGGATGGGTTGGGGTTCTACAGCCAACTCAGCTTCTACAATTCAATGAAAGCAATAATGTCTTCGCAACTGAACTTGCTAAACATATACTACCAACAAGGAACCTCCACTGAGCGGAAGGATTCTCATGCTGACTTTTTAAGGACTGAACTCCTTGTATGCCATACATGACTATACCCTCCACCTAATTCTTATGTGTACTTAATCCGGGTTAGGATTTGTCCATAATGTATCACTTGTAACAGAATCACACAAGTAACAGGACCAAGGAACCACACATGTAACAAGAATAAAAACAAAACAAATAGAAATAACCCTTTCTTTGGAAACAATAAAAAGTTTATTTCCCCAGTGAAGTCGCCATTTTTCTGTCGCGGGCGAAAAATCGTTTTGTTCCTCTTTTTTGTGGGATGAGACACCTGATGCCTTCTTTGGGCTCGAGTGCTCAAAAAAATGATTTTTCTTTTGTACCGACCAAACTTTTTATTGTTTCCAAAGTAGGAAAAGGAAAAAAGCTGCAATAACCTAAAAAGTGGGGGAGAGATTCCGGGTAAGAGGGTTGGTTATACGAAGGGAAGGTATTAGCACCCAACGTATCTATAGTACTCTATAGGTTTCTTTGTTTTGTTTATTCCATTCTTGTTGTGGTGGAGGTTCTTGTGAGAAAGAGGTGGGACCTAAGGTGTTTGTTTGATTATGCTCGCAAAGATCATCGCGATCCTCTGCATACATATCCCTTAGAGGGAATCAGAGCATCTGTAGCTCGGGGTCTACGGGTGCTAAGGTTTGAATGGTTTTTTTTGTTTTGTTTTGCTCGCCAAGGATCGACCTTGTGCCTACGTATTCTCAAAGGGATGTTGAGAAAGTCAGAGCAATCGTAGTTCCCACTTATGCTAGTGGAAGCAAAGGAAAATAGACAAATGTCGTCTAAATGCTAGATGTATCTAATCTATATCATCACATACATCTGTTTGTTTTTTGTTTGAAAATCTTTTCATTATAAGCCCAGGGCCATGCCACTTAGGGTGCTTAGAATGATAAAGATGTTTTTGTTTGTTTAACCAGCCTTGTGGCAAAAGTTTCAATGAAGTCAGCCTTGTGACAAAAACTTTGATTAATCAGCCAGCCTTGTGGCAAAAGTTTCAATGAAGTCAGCCTTGTGACAAAAACTTTGATTAATCATCCAGTACGGTGGTAAAACAGTTTGATTGATTAGCCAGCCTTGTGGCAAAAAAGTTTGATTTTTGATTGATTGACTGTTTGTGATGATATAGAAGAGATACTCCTAGCATAGAGATGAAAAATGTCTAATCTCCTAGGGTATTTGATTTGGATATTGGGGATGCTTATAAGAAGCCCGTGGGTCCTTGTACGAAGCCCAAGAGGAGGCTATCCGAGGGTCCTTGCATTGTGAGCCCAAGAGGAGGCTATGGGAGGGACAATCCAGGGTCCTTGCATTGTAAGCCCAAGAGGAGGCTATGGGAGGGACACTCGTTTGTACAAAGCCCAAGGGGAGGCATGGTATAGTTGGTTTGAGCTCTTAGAGCGATTTCACCGGGAAACCATACTCTATGTCCTAACCTAAACTAGTGGAGATTCTTTGCACGAAGCCCAATAGGAGGCTATGGGGAACCTAGTATTGTACTAAGTTGAACAAGTATATAACACAATCACACATATGAACAAGTACAAACAAATATGCACAAGTACATGAACAAATATGAACAGTTATATGAACAGTTATATATGGCAAAGTGTGTGTATATAATGGAGTTTATGAAGGAAATATACCTGTAAGCATGATCCATTTGTATACACGGGGCTCGGGACTCACACTCGGGGAGAAGTCCACTTGAGTTTATTCAAAGCTATGTAAACAGGTATTTACAAAAGGGCTTGGGACTTATACCTACATGGAGGCCCATGGTATATTTTTGGGAAGATTTAAAGAAAACCTTCATTTTTGGTTTGTTATTCAAAGTTAAAAACAAAATGAGATATGTACAAAAATGTATGTGTACAATGAAATACCTAATTTCATGTACAAGAGTGGGTATGTACAAAAGGGCTTGGGACTTATACCTACGTGGAGGCCCATGGTATATTTACAAAACATGGTTGATCGTTTTATTTACAGACGCGTCGTTTGTTGTTTTGAAAACAGTGTGAAAAGTATTGTTTTGAAAGAATTTTCTGTACAAAGAAAGACAAAAGGGACTTATACTCTCTAATATTCGAGAGGCCCCTGTTTTATTTTCATAAAACAGGGTGGATGGTTTTGAAAAAGAGTTGAAAGATTTGGCGTTAAAAACTGTGAAGGTTTTGGAAAAAGTTTTCTGTACAAAGAAAGACAAAAGGGACTTATACTCTCTAATATTCGAGAGGCCCCACATCGTTTTGAAAATCAATTGATCAATTAAAAAGATTTAATCAATAGTTTCAAAAAGAAATGGTTTATTGTTTTTGAAAAGAATCGCGATCGCTCGTTTTAAAACGATTTGAATTTTGAAAGAAGTCAAATTAATCAAGATAAACAAAAAGATTGTCTTCAATTAACATTTAGATGATTAGGGTTTGCTTCAAAAAGTATTTACAAATGATTAACTTTGAAAAGCAAATGAAAAATAATATTTAAAAGTATTAAAATTACTTAAAAACAAGTCATTTTAAAACTATTAAAAAATGTATCAAATAAATATTTTTTGATGATTTTTTTTGATATTCTCAAAATATATATTAAGTGAGAGGTATGCAAAAAATGAATAAAAAATGAGTTAATTTGGTTAGTTAAATAATTAATTGAAGTTTGTTAAAAAAATGAAAGAAAAATAGTTGTAAAAAAATGGTTTTGGTCCCTAGAGGTGTTGAACCCACGACCTCACGCTCACCACTCAAAAACATGACCAACTGGACCACGCGCGTGGTCTGTTTAGTATTTGCAACGAATCAATTATATTTTTGAATCAATTTCTAATTTCAGTTTCAAAATCTGGCGCCAAGAACACATACCCAATTCAAATTTGAAAATTCTGAAAACTGAATTGTTTGGATCGAGTGAGTAGCCTATCTTGCTCGATTTTTCACCAGGAACATGATGGTATCATTTAATTGCATTTATTTTATCTCTAAGGCTATCAATTTTCTGATGAACACGAAGAACCCTAATTTTGAGTTTCAATCTGAAATCGTGTGTGTGCATGATAAGTTGCAATTGATTGAGGGTTAATGATCCATACATATGCAGAAACAAGATGGCATAGCAGTTTTTCATTTATGATGCATGTATGATAGAGTTTGAAGTTCATGAGCACTTACCTTAAAAACGGCCAAACTGGAAATTGAAATCGTGCCTGGAGGTGTTACAGATGCTTTGTATCAATCTGGATAGCTTCAATGGACCTTATGTGATGTGTTTGAATGCCTGGAATGAACTGGAAACCTCTTGATCACCTTGTGGTACCCGAACTGCAGTTTAGCTCAAGTGAGGATCAAGCTAGTTGATTTTGATGTTTCAGATCATGTATGATGGTTGGAACAGTTCATGTGAAGTATATGGAGTGTGTTTAGATGATTAACTTGGACAGATATGACCTGGTATGAGAATTGATATGTTAAGGCTCATTTTATGCAAATATGGTGGTTGAAGAGTGATTCTGAGATTTAGGGTGATTTGGGGTGTATGGATGGATCAAACACATCCCATATGATGTTTGTGGTTTGTGGGAAGCATCACTTTGGTCAGAACTTGCAAGAGATGGAGGTTGAGTTTTCTACCTCACTTTGAAACACATGACTTGTAATTCAAGAAAGAAGAGAGAAAACCTATAATTGTGAGGTTTTGGTGTGATTTGCAATGAAGTTTGGACCTCTATTTATAGGCCAAGGTTTCTGAATACAAAGCTTTGCAAGTTGATCAAGAATTGGTGATTTGGCATTTGAAGATAAAATGGAATCTTTACATTTAATGCACATGGTTAAAAGTTACTAAACCATGGTTAAATCCCAAGCTTCCTATCCTCTTCCATTCTGATCTCATATCAGAAAATATCTCTTCAATTATTGCCTCTTTGCATCATTGCTTGGATTATAGGTCATGTAGTCTTGAAACTTAGTGAAAAATGGTGAAAATTCAAGTGAAAATGATCACTAAATGCATAATTCAAAACCATACCTACACTCCATATTTTTTCATGCTCTTTGACATTTTGGAAAGCTCATATTACACACTTCAAAAGCCTAGTTGAAAGTTTCTTCAAGTCTCTTAAGGAAATGGGTGAAAAAGTTCCATGAACTTTGAAGAAAATGAAGTTTTAAGTGAAGTTTTCAAAAAGTACCAACTTTGAAGCTCCATATCTCTTAAATGGTTGATCTTATGGAAAAAATTTATATGTGTCAAAGTTGTTTATTGGATCAAAATCTACAACTTTCATGTTGGAAGTTTTTTTCAGTTTGTAGGTGAAATTTTGAGAAATCCCCTTTCAAAGTTTGGAAAAAACCATGAAAAACACTTAGAAATTTTTCTAAGTATGAAAAGTCAAACTTTTGACTTTTGATTCTTGATTGATTTTCTTGATTTTTCTTGATCAAATGACTTCATATATCATATATTGATGATTTAAAACTTCAAAAGTCATGGTTGACCAAAATTCCCCAAAAGTCAATGGTGATCTTGTACAGTTGACTTTTTCAGACGAATCGCGTTTCTGGAGATTTCAAATGAAGCAGGCTACCCTCACCAAATGAATGGTATGAATGGATCATATTGAAGCATTAGAGGATATTGAGCCATGGTTTGAGTTGTGGCACCATGTCCTGATTAAAAAGTCAGTTGTTCAGTGAATTAGGTCAAAAACCCTAATTGTCGACCTGATGAAATTGATGACTGTGGACCTTGAATTGAGATGTAATCTTCATTGGATATTGTCATAGGGATTATTTGAATATGATTAAAACCTTTGATTGACTCCCTGGGGATTTTTAGGGTTTCCCAAATGTGATCCCTGATTTCAGTCCCTGATAGTTCAAAACCCTGATCTGAGGATTTGTCTGATCAATCTTTGTGTAGGAGATGTTATGAGCCAATGGATTAGGTCAAAACGATGCACTTGAGGTCTTGATATCATGTCCCAAGCCATTAGGTCAAATTCTGAGCAAAAGTCAGGAGTGTGCTGTCTTCAGTCAAAACCCTAGTTCAGTCGATTCAAAGCTGTTGAGCTTGTTGAAATGAATCTCTGAGGACCAAATGTTGATTATTGATGAAGATGATTCATTTGAGATAAAGGGAGAACAAAACCCTAATTGATTGTTACTTGTACTGATGAGTGATTTCCAGATTAAACCCTGCTGAGTCACAAGTAGCAAACACAAACTATGCAATTTGTTAGAGATGCAAATGATGCATATGCAATGATATGAGGTGGTATCTTAGGTCAAAAATTGGGGTATGACACACCCTCAAAACCAATGCCGACTCTTTTGTTTCCAGACACAGCATATATCATAGAAGCTAGTTGACTTCTGCCAATACTTCTAGATAAGAACTTCCTGAAACTTAAATCATATTCTTTCAGAATATGGTTTAGACTAGGAGTGGATTTCTGTGAATCAGAAGTAGATCCAACATTATTGGATAATTTTAAAAGTTTTTCTTTTAATTCAGAATTCTCCAACTCAAGCTTCTTTGTTTCAAATTCAAATAGCTTTTTCAGCTTTTTGTATTTGAGACTGATCTGAGACTTGAGTTCCAGAAGTTCAGTTAGACCGGAAACTAACTCATCTCTAGTAAGTTCAGAAAATACCTCTTCAGAATCTGATTCTGATGTAGATTCTGATCCGTCATCTTCTGTCGCCATCAGCGCACAGTTAGCCTGCTCATCTTCAGAGTCTGAATCATCTTCTGACTCATCCCAGGTTTCCATAAGACCTTTCTTCTTATGAAACTTCTTCTTCGGATTTTCCTTCTGAAGATTTGGACATTCATTCTTGAAGTGTCCAGGCTCATTGCATTCATAGCACATGACCTTCTTCTTGTCAAATCTTCTGTCATCAGAAGATTCTCCATGTTCAAATTTCTTTGAACTTTTGAAGCCTCTGAACTTCCTTTGCTTGGTCTTCCAGAGTTGATTTAGCCTTCTGGAGATCAAGGACAGTTCATCTTCTTCTTCAGATTCTGATTCTTCAGGATCTTCTTCTCTAGCCTGAAAAGCGTTAGTGCATTTCTTGATATTGGATTTTAATGCAATAGACTTACCTTTCTTTTGAGGCTCATTTGCGTCCAGCTCTATTTCATGACTTCTCAAAGCACTGATAAGCTCTTCCAGAGAAACTTCATTCAGATTCTTTGCAATCTTGAATGCAGTCACCATAGGACCCCATCTTCTGGGTAAGCTTCTGATGATCTTCTTTACGTGATCAGCCTTGGTGTATCCCTTGTCAAGAACTCTCAATCCAGCAGTAAGAGTTTGAAATCTTGAAAACATCTTTTCAATGTCTTCATCATCCTCCATCTTGAAGGCTTCATACTTCTGGATTAAAGCTAGAGCTTTAGTCTCCTTGACTTGAGCATTTCCTTCATGAGTCATTTTCAAGGACTCATATATGTCATAGGCCGTTTCCCTGTTAGATATCTTCTCATACTCAGCATGAGAGATAGCATTCAGCAAAACAGTTCTGCATTTATGATGATTCCTGAAAAGCTTTTTCTGATCATCATTCATTTCTTGCCTTGTCAGCTTTACGCCACTGGCATTTACTGGATGTTTGTAACCATCCATCAGAATATCCCATAGATCACCATCTAGACCAAGAAAGTAACTTTCCAGTTTATCTTTCCAGTATTCAAAGTTTTCACCATCAAATACCGGCGGTCTAGTATAACCATTGTTACCGTTGTATTGCTCAGCAGAGCCAGATGTAGATGCAGGTGTAGACTTTTCACTTTCATCAACCATCTTTTACTGAAGCGTTTTTCTCTTCCTGAATCTTTTCTAAACACGGTTAAGTGCTTGCACCTTAGAACCGGCGCTCTGATGCCAATTGAAGGATAGAAAAACACTTAGAAAGGGGGGGTTTGAATAAGTGTTGCTTTAAAAACTTGACAGATAAAAATAAATTGCACAGTTATTTTTATCCTGGTTCGTTGTTAACTAAACTACTCCAGTCCACCCCCGCAGAGATGATTTACCTCAACTGAGGATTTAATCCACTAATCGCACGGATTACAATGGTTCTCCACTTAGTCAGCAACTAAGTCTTCCAGAGTCTTCTGATCACACACTGATCACTCCAGGAACAACTGCTTAGATACCCTCTAAGACTTTTCTAGAGTATACTGATCCACACGATCACTCTAGTTACAACCTGCTTAGATAACCTCTAAGACTTCTTAGAGTATTCTGATCCACACGATCACTCTAGTTCCTTACAACTTAATGTAATCAATTCTAAGAGTATTACAATTGCTTCTTAAAAGCTATAATCACAAACTGTGATATTTCTCTTAACGTTTAAGCTTAATCTCACTAATATATTACAACAGCAATGTAGTGAGCTTTGATGAAGATGAAGATTCTGAGCTTTGATTTGAACAGCGTTTCAGCAAGTTAATATAAGTTGTTTTGGTGTAGAATCGTTAACCTTGCTTCTCATCAGAACTTCATATTTATAGGCGTTGGAGAAGATGACCGTTGAGTGCATTTAATGCTTTGCGTGTTCCGTACAGCATCGCATTTAATGTTATACGCTTTTGTCAACTACCTCGAGCCTTGTTCACGCTGTGTCTACTGACGTAGCCTTTAGTAGCTTTTAACGTTCCTTTTGTCAGTAAGCGTAGCTTGCCACTTGTACTTCCTTCTGATCTGATGTTTGTGAATACAACGTTTGAATATCATCAGAGTCAAACAGCTTGGTGCAAAGCATCTTCTGATCTTCTGACCTTGAAGTGCTTCTGAGCGTGATACCATCAGAACTTCAGTGCTTCTGTTCTCTTGTTCTTCTGATGCTTCCATAGACCCATGTTCTGATTCTGCTTCGACCATCTTCTGATGTCTTGCCAGACCATGTTCTGATGTTGCATGCTGAACCCTTTGAGACAAAGCTTCTGAGCGCTGAATTATGCATACTCTTTATATATTTCCTGAAAAGGAAATTGCATTGGATTAGAGTACCATATTATCTTAAGCAAAATTCATATTATTGTTATCATCAAAACTAAGATAATTGATCACAACAAATCTTGTTCTAACACTTATTATAACAATTAATATGAACATAGTTGAACTCCTACCAGTTCATACCAAGAATTACATTGATTTTGTGCAAGGATAGAGACACTAAATCCATCACGAAACTCTTCTCAAAGATAGTCAAAGGACATCCCTTACAAACAAAATTAGTAGTAACAAAACCACTTGCGGGAGTATCTATTACCATATTACCATCCATAGAAGACAATTTCAATCAAAACATAGTAGCACAATCAAGCTAAATAAACAAATGAGTAGCACCAGTATCAATAACAGCAACCAATTTGATATCGTTAATGAAACAAGTACCTCGAATCAAGTTGTCCTTCTTTGAATCCTCTACTCCACTGAAAGCAAACACCCTACCATTAGTATTGGTAGCATTAGCATCCTTCACTGGCTTGTGACACTGGGTACTAATATGACCCTGCTCACCATAGCTAAAACAATTCAGACCATCGTCTTTACAATTAGGAGCACGATGACCGGTCTTACCATTTAGTAACATCACAACACTTTATTCTCACATTCATTGAAACAGTGACCTTGTTCGCCACACCTATAACATCTAACAGTAGCGGGGGCTCCTCCACCACTTGTCTTCTTCCCACCAAAAAACTTCTCTTTCTTTTTCTCAGCAGGAGCATCATAAGGCTTCTTACGATCATGATGCAGTTTTCCTCTCTTCTCGTTCACACTCTTGTAATGAGCCGAATGAACAATGTTATCTTCTTCATGAATCAAAATATTGTTCACCAATTACGCAAACCTACGGATCTGCTGATATTCAATCGCCCGTTAATCTCCAGACGCAACCCACTCTCCAACTTGATACACTTCGAAAACTCAGCAATCTCTGCACTACATTGTGGATAAAACTTCACAAGCTCCACAAACTTGGCAGAATACTCAGTCACATATGAATTTCCTTGTCTTAGCGCAAGGAACTCCATCTCTTTCTTTCCCTAGACATCTTCAGGAAAATACATCCTTAGGAACTCCCTTGTGAACATAGCCCATGTAATCACTTCACCAGCAGCCTCCAACCTTTAACGAGTGCTAATCCACTAATCATCAGCTTCTCCCGACAGCATATGCGTACCATATCGCACCTCCTGCGGTGCAAAAAATCCACCACCCAATAAATCCTCTCAATCTTCTTAATCCATTCTTGTGATCTATCAAGATCGTACTTACCCTTGAAGGTATGCGGATTCACCCTCTAGAACATACTCAAACTATGAGACTCATCAATCCTCCTAGCATTGGGCTGATTTTGCATAGCCTAAGCAACAACCTCCAAGGCAGCAACAATTGCAGCATCGTTTCTTCCAGCCATAATTTGTTTACACCAAAATTAGCACTAAAGTTAGAATAATATACCAACAATATTCAATCGTCACACTACACACTCAATAACCTGGTCAGCTCTTCCTTGTTGCTGATTAGTCACTAGACTTTGTTTCTTTCTGTTAGCAATTTCCTTGTTTTGTATTGCATACTACATTGAACTTCGTTTATTTTTGAATGATAATTTTAACGAAACGAGTATTACATATTTTTTTCAATTCATTTTCACCTACTATTTTCGAATATATCTCTTTTCACTTTCTTTATCAAACTTTTGAAGGATAGAAAAACACTTAGAAATGGGGGGTTTGAATAAGTGTAGCTTTAAAACTTGTAAGATAAAAACTATTTGCACAATGATTTTTATCCTGGTTCGTTGTTAACTAAACTACTCCAGTCCACCCCCTTGAAGTGATTTACCTCACCTGAGGATTTAATCCACTAATCACACGAGATTACAATGGTTTCCCACTTAGCCAACTGCTAAGTCTTCTAGAGTATCCTGATCACAACTTGATCACTCTAGGAACAATCTGCTTAGATACCTTCTAAGACTTTCTAGAGTATACTGATCAACAACCTGATCACTCTAGTTCTTACAACTTAATGTAAACAAATTCTAAGAGTTACAATGCTTCTTATAAAGCTATTATCACAACTGTGATTTTCTCTTAAGTTTAAGCTTAAATCTCACTAAGATATTACAACAGCAATGTAGTGAGTTTGATGATGAAGTTTGAGAGCTTTTGAATTTGACAGCGTTTCTGTATAATGCGCAAGTGTTGTATTGAGCTTCTCATTAGAACTTCATATTTATAGGCACTTGAGAAGATGACCGTTGGGAGCATTTAATGCTTTGCATAATCCGTACAGCATTGCATTTAATGTTTCACTCTTTTGTCAACTACCTCGAGCCTTGTTTTCGCTGTGTCTACTGACGTTGCCTTTAATAGCTTCTAACATTCCTTTTGTCAGTCAGAGTAGCCTGCCAGTCTAGTACTTGCTTCTGATCTGATGTTTCTGTAAACAACGTTTGAATATCATCAGAGTCAAACAGCTTGGTGCAGAGCATCTTCTTGTCTTCTGACCTTGAAGTGCTTCTGAGCGTGATACCATGAGAACTTCAGTGCTTCTGCTTCTGATCTCAAGTTCTTCTGATGCTTCCATAGACCCATGTTCTGATTCTGCTTGACCATCTTCTGATGTCTTGTCAGACCATGTTCTGATGATGCATGCTGAACCTTCTGAGTCAGTGCTTCTTGCGCTGATTTTGTGCATACTCTTTATATAATTCCTGAAATGGAAATTGCATAGTATTAGAGTACCACATTATCTCATACAAAATTCATATGCTTGTTATCTTCAAAACTAAGAATATTGATCAGAACAAATCTTGTTCTAACAATCTCCCCCTTTTTGATGATGACAAAAACATACATAAATGATATGAATTTGCGATCAGAATATCAGACGGCTAAAGACAATTACACAGCTATATGAACATAGTGTGTGAATATATCTCCCCCTGATATTAACAATCTCCCCCTGAAATAAATACTGGAAGAATTTTAATAAATAAAGGACTTCCCTAAGTATTTTCCATTTCAGTTGAGACGATCACATATGCTTAGATCTTCAGAACATTCACAGCTTCTGATTTTTGCTTCCATAGGACAGCTTCAGAACTTGAATTTCTTCGATCTTCAGAACATTCAGCTTCTGATTCTTGCTTCCATTGGACAGCTTCAGAGCTTGAATTTCTTCTTGAATCATTTCATGCTAGATTGTATCAGAATATTGTTGAATGTACCAGAGCATCATCAGAGCATCTCTACATCCTGAAATGTTACAGAACAAGCTAAACGACAAAAGTTAGCATGAATGAATCAGAACATAAAATATGTATCAGAACATATAATTATGTATCAGAGCAAAAACAAGTAATGTTACAGAGCATATTTTATAACTAAAAACATGCATCAGAACATATAAGGAATAAGAATGAGTTGGAATATCAGAACATTCTTCCTTCTTGCTTCTGATCTTGAAGCTTTACAGCCCTCAGCTTGCTTCAAACAGGACAAACAATATGAGAGAAGAAAAGATAAATTTCATTGATTGCCAAAGAGAGAAATGAACAGAAGTACAAGAGGGATGCTAGGAAAAAACAGATGCAGCAAACAAAGAAAACAACTAAGACTCAAAGACTAAGATGACCCTAGCTTGGACATGATCTTGGCCAGCTTGTCATGAATCCCATTGTTGCTCGCAGTCTGCCTCTCCATGAAGGTGCGGAACTCAACATTGATTGTGCGTTGCTCATCCATGCGAGAAGATAGCTCAGCCTGGTTCTTCTGAATAACTTCCAGAGTCCTTGCGAGACGAGAAGGTTCATCAGAAGAAGCTTCACAGCTTCTGTCCAGAGGGATAGCATTCTGAACCGCAGCTTCTATAGTCAGACCATCACCTTGATTTTCCTCAACAGGAATAGATTCAGCAGGATGATCTTCAGCATCTGCTTCTTCCATAGAAGCATCTCCATACTCTGTAGCAGGCACCTCAGAATCTCCATTCTCAAGATCCTGAAGAATGGCAGCCAGATTCCTTGGGCAGAAGGACCTTCAACTTCTGGAGGATCAGCAACTTCTGGAATGACCAAGCTGGGGTCTTTCTCAGAAGGATTCTCCCTCAGAAAGTCAAAGAGCGACTTGAAGTCTCTAAGCAGAACTGGATACTGAGGTCTCCAAACCATAATATCTCTGCAAGGATTGGCTTCCATTGCTACAGCAATTCTTGCTTCCTCAAGTTCATCAACAAAACGCTTCTCCTCAAGAATTCTCCTGTTTCTGATGGGATGATAGTAGATACCATTATCACCCTCAAGAAGATAACCAGCATAGCCAGGAGCAGCAGCTACTAGTCTCTTCTAAACAGCCATTGCTCCAACTTGAAAATCCTGGCGAAAGCTTCTCCAGAGGTTTCTTGTGGAAACATCATCAAGACCATGGAAGGAAGCATCCTTCAAAAGATCCAGCCTACTGATCACTTCATTTCTGAACATCTCCGGGTAGATATGGGGTTCAGGTTCAGGTGGGTTGAAGGTGAATTTTTAGTCAGGGTAGAGAAGGCAGTAAGGGTTGGATTTTCTGGTAGTTAGGGGATGGGAGAGAAGAGGTGGAGGTGCAGTGGTTGAAGAGGATGGAATATCTATGGGAAGGATTGAGGAGGAAGGAATATCTGTGATTTAAGTTGATGAGGATGGTATATCAGAAAGAGTTGGGGGATGGATATTTAGTGGTGTAGGGTTCAAGACATGTGTAGACAGAGATGGTGGAGGTGGATTTGGTATGGTGAAGTTGTTTTGTGGTTCAGAAGGAGGCGGTTGGGTAGAAGTTTGAGGTTCAGAAGGAGGTGGTTGATATACCTGCCTGGAGAAGTTACCAGTTCTTATTGCTCGAAACGAATCTACTTTCAGAGGATCATAAGTGACCTTCTGCCTTTTAGCTTCTCTAGCAGCTTCTTCTGCAGCCTTTCTCTTCAGCTTTGCTTCTTGCTTCTTCTGATCCTTCTTCTGAAGATCAGCAAGAGAAGGAAGCACTCTACCACGAATTCACGCAGGATCAACGGCAGATTGAGTCCTAACAAAAGTTTCCAAGTAATGCTTTACAGCCTTGTGAAGTTCTAAATGAAACATAGTAGCAAAGCCTTCAACAGGAACTCTTCTTGACAGAATATCTGGGAAGCTTGTACCAACAGAAGTTACTTCCCTAATTAGATCAAGTCTGAACAGATCAACACCATTGAAGACAGGACCTTGAACAACTCCAAGGAATTGGGACGCTCCAGTGGTCCTTATAGAATCCAACAAATTACCTTCTATCAGAATATCAGAAATCATTCTGGCATAAGGAATAGTATTTCTTGGAATGTGAGGACACTTCGCACGTTCTTCATCTCTAGACTCTACAATAGATGTCTTCAGATTTTCAAACAGAATGTGAGAAATGTTGAGTTCGAATCTTCTTCCAATGCAGAAGAGAGTGTATTTGTGATCAGGATTGATGTAGGTGGAGGAGGAGAATAACTTCTTTCTGTGATGAAGAGAACCCAGAATAATTTCAGCCCACACCTGATAAAACGCCCTCAAAGTACCAGTTTTATGAGATTCAATACCAGTAGCATGAGAGATTTGATGTTCAACCTGAAACCAGTTAACTCTTCCAGGAAGAGGACCAGTGCAACCTTCTTCATCCTCCAGGTTGTATAACTTCCTTATCAACTTTTCAGTAACTACAACTTCATGCCCTAACACGAAGGAGATTATTGCAGTTGGAGTAACCGTTGCATGAACCCAGAAGTCCTTCACTAGGTCAGGATAAATTGGTCTAACCAATCTATCAAGATAGTTTGACCATCCTTATTCTAAGATCCTTGCATCAGGTTGAAAACCATTTGCTCTTAGGTTTTCAAAGTCCACAGCGAACTCACACAGAACTTCCAAATCTTCAGTGGGTATAGTGCATGTCTTCAACGGAGCATACCCATGCTTTCTTAGAAGTATTTGAGTGGAAGAGAGTCTTTCTGCTGGGCTAGAGGAACTTGATGAGGAATTCATGACGAAGTGCTTGGTTACAGATCAAAAACTAGGTTTTGAGAGAGAAATGCAAAGAGAGAGAGACACAAGAATAGAGAAAGAGAGCAAAAAAGATGAAATGAAAGTGAAGCGGGTTATTTAAACGGTTTGAATAAAAGAAAATAAAATAAAAAATAAAAGGAAATGATTACACAAAAACATGACATTAATATGCATTTAATGAGAAATGACGTTAGGAGAGATAAAGTGACAAAATGAACTGATTTTCACAGTTACCTAGGGCGGCGTCTCCTCAACTGCACACATGCTTGTCCAAAAATAGTGAACACGTGTTCATTTTCTGGAAAGACTGGTGACAGCTGTTTTGCTTTAAAAGAGCTTCTGAATCAACTTAGATAATGAAACGTTAGTAATAACGGAATCAGAACTTCTAATTGATCATTATCAGAAATTCTTATAAACATAAAATCCTAATGCATTTCAGAAGATACACATACATAAGATCTTCTCATCTTCTCATCTTCTCATTCTGGGCATAAATCCATACTGATATTCTTCAGAATGAACTTAAACCTATCTTCAGCAAGAGGTTTTGTAAAGATATCAGCCCATTGACGGTTTGTATCCACAAAGTTCAAAGAGAGAACACCCTTCTGAACATAGTCCCTCATAAAATGATGTTTAATCTCAATATGTTTAGCTTTGGAATGTAAGATAGGATTCTTAGATAAACATATAGCAGAAGTATTATCACAGAAAATAGGAATGTTACTCTCATATATCTGATAATCTTCTAGCTGACTCTTCATCCAGAGCATTTGTGTGCTACACCCAGCAGCAGCAACATATTCTGCTTCTGTTGTTGATAGGGCTATGGTAGCTTGCTTCTTGCTGTACCAGGAGATCAAATGACTTCCAAGAAATTGATAACTTCCAGAAGTACTCTTCTTTTCAATTCTATCTCCAGCATAGTCAGCATCACAAAATCCTACTAAGTTGTATTCTTTAGATCTTCTGTAGACTAAACCAACATTAGTAGTACCTTTCAGATACCTCAGAATTCTCTTAACAGCAGTTAAGTGAGATTCTCTAGGATCTGATTGGAATCTAGCACACAAACAAACACTGAATAGAATGTCAGGTCTAGAAGCAGTTAAATATAGAAGAGATCCAATCATACCTCTGTACAACTTCTGATCTACTTTCTTACTTACCTCATCCTTACCTAGAACACATGTTGGATGCATAGGAGTTTTGGCTTCTTTGCTTTCAGAAAGATTGAACTTCTTCAGAAGTTCTTTCACATACTTTGTTTGATGAATATAAGTTCCATCAGAAGTTTGGTTGATTTGAACCCAAGAAAGTACTTGAGTTCACCCATCATACTCATTTCAAATTCAGCCTGCATAGACTTAGCAAACTTCTTTCCAAGTGAAGCATTAGATGTTCCAAAAATAATGTCATAAACATATATTTGACAAATTAAAATGTCCTTCTTAGACGTTTTACAGAAAAGAGTCGTGTCCACTTGTCCTCTAGTGAAACCATTGTCCAAAAGGAAAGAACTTAATCTTTCATACCAAGCTCTGGGAGCTTGCTTCAATCCATACAATGATTTCTTAAGTTTGAAAACATGTTTTGGAGACTTAAGGTCTTCAAAACCAGGAGGTTGGTGGACATAGACTTCCTCATCTATATAACCATTTAAGAAGGCACTCTTAACATCCATCTGATACAGAGTGATGTTATGCTGAGGGGCAAAAGAAATTAATAAGCGAATAGATTCTAACCTGGCCACTGGTGCAAAGGTTTCTGTATAGTCAATCCCTTCTTGCTGACTATATCCCTGAGCCACCAGTCTGACTTTGTTTCTTACCACTTCTCCCTTCTCACTAAGCTTGTTTCTGAACACCCACTTTGTACCAATAATGTTGAATCCTTTTGGTCTAGGAACCAAATCCCATACATCATTCCTTGTAAACTGATTTAGTTCTTCTTGCATGGCAATTATCCAGTCTGGATCTTCTAGAGCTTGATCAACAGAAGTTGGCTCGATCAAAGAAACAAGACCTAATTGACATTCTGCATTGTTCTTAAGGAATGCTCTTGTTCTGATAGGATCATCTTTCTTTCCAAGGATCACATCTTCTGAGTGAGCTGAGGTGAGTCTAGAAGATCTTCTGACTGTTGGCTCTTCAGAAATTCTGAGATTCTCTAAAGATGCAGCAACTTGATCTTCTGATTCTTTGCTTCTGAGACTTTCAGCTACTGGAGCTTTGCTTCTTGGTTCTACAGCTTCTGATATGTCAATATCTATATCTGCAAAATTCTCAAACTGCTTTGGCTTTTCAAGACCAAGCTTATCATCAAATCTGATATTGATTGATTCTTCTACAACCAATGTTTCAGTATTGTATACTCTGTAGCCTTTAGAGTGTTCAGAATATCCAAGAAGGAAACATTTTTGTGCCTTAGAATCAAACTTACCAAGATGATCTTTAGTATTCAGAATAAAACACACACATCCAAAAGGATGAAAATATGAAATGTTGGGCTTTCTGTTCTTCCACAATTCATAAGGAGTCTTATTTAGAATAGGTCTTATAGAGATTCTATTCTGAATATAACATGCAGTGTTTATTGCTTCTGCCCAGAAGTGCTTAGCCATATTGGTCTCATTGATCATGGTTCTAGCCATTTCTTGCAGAGTCCTATTCTTTCGCTCTACAGCTCCATTTTGCTGTGGAGTTCTAGGGCAAGAGAAATCATGGGCAATACCATTTTCTTTGAAGAACTCCTCAAAGAATCTGTTCTCAAATTCGCCACCATGATCACTTCTGACCTTTATGATTTTGCACTCCTTCTCAGATTGGATCTGAGTGCAGAATTCAAAGAACACTGAATGAGACTCATCCTTGTGTTTTAAGAACTTTACCCTTGTCCAGCGGCTATAATCATCTACGATGACTAATCCATATTTCTTCCCTCTGACAGATGCTGTTTTGACTGGTCCAAACAGATCAATGTGCAGAAGTTCTAACGGCCTTGAGGAAGAGACAACATTCTTAGATTTGAATGCAGGTCTGGAGAACTTGCCCTTCTGACATGCTTCACAAACAGCATCTGATTTGTATTTCAGATTTGGGAGTCCTCTGACCAGATTTAGTTTGTTAATCTAAGAAATCTTTCTCAAACTAGCATGTCCTAATCTTCTGTGCCAGACCCATTGCTCTTCAAAAACAGACATAAGACAAGTCACCTTCTGCTTCTCAAGATCAGAAAGATCAATCTTATAAATGTTGTTCTTTCTCTTGCCTGTAAAAAGGATTGAGCCATCCTTCTGACTTACAGCCTTGCAAGACTTTTGATTGAAGATTATGTCATAATCATTGTCACTTAATTGACTTATGGACAATAAGTTATGCGCTAATCCTTCTACAAGAAGTACATTAGTTATGGAAGGAGAGTTACCAATACTGATGGTTCCAGAGCCAATAATCTTGCCCTTCTAATCTCCTCCAAACTTGACTTCTCCACCAGACTTAAGCACCAGGTCTTGGAACATAGACCTTCTTCCTGTCATGTGTCGCGAGCACCCAGAGTCCAGGTACCATGACATTTTGTGCTTTGCCTTCTTTGCTGCTAAGGATATCTGCAACAGAAATTATCTTCTCCTTAGGTACCCACAATTTCTTGGGTCCTTTCTTGTTAGTTTTCCTCAAGTTCTGATTGAACTTGGGTTTAGCATTATAAGTAACAGGAGGAACAGCATGATATTCTTTAGGTTTGGCACCATGATATCTTTTAGGTTGTGTCACATGCTCTTTGGTTTGTGTAGTGTGAAAACTCTGTGCATGTGAAGTGAGCCTAATATCATGTGAGTGGCCATATTTGAACTGATCATACAATGGCTTGTATGTGATTTTCAAATCATCAACAGGTTCAAATTTATGTGAGGTATCACCCTCATAGCCAAAACCAAACCTTTTGTTTCCAAAAACACCATATATCATAGAAACAAGATGACTTCTGCCAATACTTCTAGATAGGAACTTTCTGAAGCTCGAGTCATATTCTTTCAGAATATGATTGAGGCTAGGAATGGATTTTTCTGATTCAGAAGGAGATCCAATATCTTTGGATAATTTTAAAACTTTTTCCTTCAGTTCAGAATTTTCCACTTCCAACTTCTTAGTTTCAAATTCAAATTGCTTTTTCAGCTTTTTGTATTTGATACTAAGATGAGCCTTGAGTTCTAGAAGTTCTGTTAAACTGGAAACTAACTTTTCTCTAGATAGTTCACAAAATACCTCTTCAGAATCTGATTCTGATGTAGATTATGATCCATCATCTACTGTGGCCATCAGTGCAAGGTTTGCTTGCTCTCCTTCAGAGTCTGATTTTGATTTTGATTCAGAATCATCCCATGTTGCCATAAGACCTTTCTTCTTATGAAATTTCTTCTTGGGATTCTCCTTCTGAAGTTTTGGACATTCATTCTTGAAGTGTCCAGGCTCATTGCATTCATAGCAGACGACCTTCTTCTTGTCAGATCTTCTGCCACCAGAAGATTCTCCTCGTTCAACTTTCTTTGAACTTCTGAAGCTTTTGAACTTCCTTTGCTTGCTCTTCCAGAGTTGGTTTACCCTTCTGGAGATCATGGACAGTTCATCTTCTTCTTCAGATTCTGATTCTTCAGAATCTACTTCTTCAGCCTGAAAAGCGTTAGTGCATTTTTTTAATATTAGATTTTAATGCAATAGACTTACCTTTCTTCTGAGGCTCATTTGCATCCAGCTCTATCTCATGGCTTCTCAAGGCACTGATTAGCTCTTCCAAAGAAACCTCATTCAGATTCTTTGCAATCTTGAATGCAGTCACCATTGGACCCCATCTTCTGGGTAAGCTTCTAATGATCTTCTTTACATGATCAGCCTTTGTCCAAAACTCTTAATCCAGCAGTTAGCGTTTGAAATCTTGAAAACATCTTCTCAATATTTTCATCATCCTCCATCTTGAAGGCTTCATATTTCTGGATTAGAGCAAGAGATTTGGTCTCCTTGACTTGAGCATTTCCTTCATGGGTCATTTTCAATGACTCATATATATCATAGGCAGTTTCCCTGTTAGATATCTTCTCATACTCAGCATGAGAGATAGCATTCAGCAAAACAGTCCTACATTTATGATGATTTTTGAAAAGCTTCTTTTGATCATCATTCATTTCTTGTCTTGTAAGCCTTACGCCAGTAGCGTTCACTGGATGTTTGTAATCATCCATCAGAAGATTCCATAAGTCACCGTCTAGACCAAGAAAGTAACTTTCTAGTTTATCTTTCCAGTATTCAAAGTTTTCACCATCAAATACTGGCGGTGTAGTATAACCATTGTTACCATTTCCATTGTATTGCTCAGCTGAGCCAGATGTAGAAGTAGATGAAGGTGGTGGAGTCTCAACCATCTTGACTTAGTGTTTTTCTCTTCCTGAATCTTTTCTAAACACGGTTAAGTGCTTGCACCTTAGAACCGGCGCTCTGATGCCAATTGAAGGATAGAAAAACACTTAGAAAGGGGGTGTTTGAATAAGTGTAGCTTTAAAACTTGTAAGATAAAAACTATTTGCACAATGATTTTTATCCTGGTTCGTTGTTAACTAAACTACTCCAGTCCACCCCCTTGGAGTGATTTACCTCACCTGAGGATTTAATCCACTAATCACACGAGATTACAATGGTTTTCCACTTAGCCAACTGCTAAGTCTTCTAGAGTATCCTGATCACAACTTGATCACTCTAGGAACAATCTGCTTAGATACCTTCTAAGACTTTCTAGAGTATACTAATCAACAACCTGATCACTCTAGTTCTTACAACTTAATGTAAACAAATTCTAAGAGTTACAATGCTTCTTATAAAGCTATTATCACAACTGTGATTTTCTCTCAAGTTTAAGCTTAAATCTCACTAAGATATTACAACAGCAATGTAGTGAGTTTGATGATGAAGTTTGAGAGCTTTTGAATTTGACAGCGTTTCTGTATAATGTGCAAATGTTGTATTGAGCTTCTCATCAAAACTTCATATTTATAGGCACTTGAGAAGATGATCGTTGGGAGCATTTAATGTTTTGCGTAATCCGTACTGCATTGCATTTAATGTTTCACTCTTTTGTCAACTACCTCGAGCCTTGTTTTCGCTGTGTCTACTGACGTTGCCTTTAATAGCTTCTAACGTTCCTTTTGTCAGTCAGAGTAGCCTGCCAGTCTAGTACTTGCTTCTGATCTGATGTTTGTGTAAACAACGTTTGAATATCATCAGAGTCAAACAGCTTGGTGCAGAGCATCTTCTTGTCTTCTGACCTTGAAGTGCTTCTGAGCGTGATACCATGAGAACTTCAGTGCTTCTGCTTCTGATCTCAAGTTCTTCTAATGCTTCCATAGACCCATGTTCTAATTCTGCTTGACCATCTTCTGATGTCTTGCCAGACCATGTTCTGATGATGCATGCTGAACCTTCTGAGTCAGTGCTTCTTGCGCTGATTTTGTGCATACTCTTTATATAATTCCTGAAATGGAAATTGCATAGTATTAGAGTACCACATTATCTCATACAAAATTCATATGCTTATTATCATCAAAACTAAGAATATTGATCAGAACAAATCTTGTTCTAACAACTTTTACTTATGTAAAGATTAGAGGGACGATGATAAAAACGAAATACCCAAATCATTCTACTATGCATTCAATTAACCTAGGGCAAGGTAGTTATCTCTCTAAGAAAAAACCCTTAATTTTAAACCCGGGGAAAAGTAGTTCTCATTTAATTCTAATATGCATTTAATTACAACAAAATCATTCAATGTACCTTTCCATAAGGGTTTTAATCGCAAGTTTTCCTCCTCACACATCAAAGAAATATTGGAGATGTCAATCAAAAGTCAATGATAGTTCACTGTAATCATTAAGCAAAGCAGTCACTATCTTCCCGAGAAATATAAACAAAGAGAATCAAAGAAAAGCCCGCTAAGTCAAAACCTAGACGATGAAGAAAATAAGAAATATTGTTATGATTTTAAATTAAGAAATATAATAATTTCACGCCTTGAGATCTAATGTATATTACTTCATTTCACAATGTAAGACAACTCAAAAAATGTGGAAAACACGTTGACAGAAGAATATGAGCTTTTCCGTATGGAACCCGAAGAAATTATGGAATCCATGGAGATTTGATTAATTCATATAATCAACAAATTAGAGAATTTGAGAAAGTCTTTATCTTATCATGATTGTGCTAACAAAGTGTGAAGGAATATATGCATGGAATTGATACTAAAAGTAACAATCATAAAATGGTCACTTGACTTTAAAACTTTCGATGCATCTATAGTGTTTGAATTTTTTTTTTTTAATTTACTAAATTACCTCAATTTTATTTTAATATTTCAAAATTATTTATTTTCTTTTGCGTCAATGCTTTTGTTTTGTGAGATTTTCTCTCTAACTTTCATCAATTTATTAAAATTATTCTCCATCTTCAAATTATTTTTGGTATTTTTTTTACTTTAAAATCACTGCAATTTTTTTGTTTTTTTTTATTTTTAATTTTAATTTATGTTTGTGTTTTTAATTTTGTTATTTATTCTATTGTATTTTATTTTATATCAAATTTTAAATCATTCATTTTATTTTTTTTTGCCTATTACATTGTTATTTTATGTATTTACTTTGTTAGATAGTTCATCACAATTTAAAAGTTGTTAATTATCATCACATAGTTTAATTTGTGTTAGAGAATTATAATCTAAATCAAGTGTACTCAATTTTTTTTAATATTACGGGGTAAGTTATAACTTTTTTAATCAATCAAAATTAGAATTGTGTTTTATTATTTATGCATATTTTATTACCAAAAGATATTTACGATTTTTTATCTTTGAATATCATATCATCTATATAATATCATAAGGATACAAATGTAAATTATTGATAAAGTTTCTCAACTTCTCTTGTGAATCAAACATATTTTTAATTCAAATCTCTCTCTTCTCTTCTTTTGAATCAAAGGAATATATGATTAAAAAAAACTCCTCACCTTCTGTCACCTTCTCTTCCCTCCATTAAAATTCATCATCTCCCCACTCTTTCATTTGAGAAAATATTTCTTCAAAAGAAAATGATTTCAAAAATTGAGAGAGAAATTTTACATCTTTATAATGTCTTAGAGTCCTTAAAAGAGGAACACATGTCTTTGGTAAATGAACAATTATGCATCTCTAGTTCTTTATAAGAAAAAGACAATATGGTGGAATATGATACTTATCTAATTTTGAAACTTGAAATTGAAAACTTGAAAAGACAATTAACACCTATCATTAAATCACCTATTGTTATTTCTTTTAATTCAAGTATTGAAAAGTCAAATTTTAAAAATAAAAAAAAACATTTCTAGGAAAAAAACTATTTCACTAGAAGTAAAAGAAAGAGAAATTCTAGTAGAGTAGTTTGAAAGAGAAATTCTACTAGAGTGGTTTTACATATTATGGTGGGAATGATCATATTAGGCCTCTATGTCAGATTAGATTAGGAATGTTAAGGTTCCTAGGGGTATCATGACATGGGCTCCTAAAGACCTTACTAACCCTCAAGTATCCAATATAAGTTGGGGACCAAAATTACCTTGTTAATCTTATTGCATGAATGTCTTATCGCTACGAAAATATTGTAGATTTTAGATAGTGATTGTTCAAGACATAAGACAAGAGATATTTTGATGTTCATCGATTTGAATAAAAAAGAATGTTGACAGGTCATGAATGGATATAACAACCGAGTTAAGATCCTAGAAGAAGGTATTAAGAGAAATCCTTCCACAATCACCATAGTTGAAGTTATATTAGTCAAAGGACTTAAACACAACCTCTTAAGTATTACCCAATTATGTGTGAAAGGGTATTCAATTACTTTTGATTTCCTTAAAGTTCTTAATTTAATATAAAGTTCATAAGAAGTTAGTGTTTAAGGATTCTAGAGTTGATAAAAAAGTTACTTTTGATACCATAAGTTTCTTAGATAACATATCAAAGTGTTTTACCAAATGTCTATCATATCACCCGGAGTGGAGACTCCTAACTGTGACATAGTATTTTGAGCCATGTGCACTTTGACTTAATTAATAAGATAGTTTTCAAAGAATTAATAACCAATTTACCAAAAATTAAGTTAAAGAAAAGCTATGTGAGATTAAACAAATGGAAAAATAAACAAAAGTGTCTTAAATCGAAGATTTTTTTTTCTACAAACAAATCTCTTGATCTTCTCCATCTATATCTCTTTGGCCCCTCAAGGACTAAGATTATAGGAGGAAATTATTACAACTTTATGATTGTTAAAGATTACACTAGATTCACTTAGACCCAAATCTTTAAGCATAAGGAAGAAAATTTTACCACTTTTGTTAAATTTGTCAAATTTGTCCAAATCTAATTTCCTTTAAAAATAATTTTTAAGAAGTGATCATGATAATGAATTTGTTAAACCGTCATTTTAGAAACATTTGCGATGAAAAAATGGTATAACCCACAATTGCTTATGTCTTTGCACTCCACAACTGAATAATGTTGTAGAGCATAAAAATCGTGCTTTAGACGAATTGACACACACTATGATAAATGAGATGAGTCCACCTAAATATTTTTGGACAAATTTAGTTAACACTGTATGTCGCATCATAAATAGGGTGATAGGGTGGTCATTAAACACATCCTAAAAAAGACCCAATATGAATTACTTAAAGGTAGAAAGTCAAATATATCTTATTTTCACGTTTTCATTGTAAATATTTTATTTTATACAGTGGTAAGAACAAAGTTAGGAAAGTTTGATTCTAAAGCTAATGTGAGAATTTTTCTAGGATTTTTCTCATCTAGTAAAGCCTATTTCTATAATGTGGGAATTTTTATAAGGTGTTCAACAATATAATATTATTTGTTGTTGAAGATGCATATTTTTTTTTAATTTTAATGTTTTTTCAAGGATAATATATATATATATATATATATATATATATATATATATATATATATATATATATATATATATATATATATATATATATATATATAAAAATAAATTATTAAACTAATTATATCCAAATCATTTTTACTTTATCTATAATAAAACATACTCTAAATTAAATCTATTATTCAGCCGAAACACGTTCAAAATGCATAATCCAGCATGGGTAACGAGTGAAATCTAAAATATTACAAAATTACAAGGTACACAAAAAATTAAAACTCATCAAACAATTCCCACAAACAAGTGATGTTCCTGAATTGATGACCCTCAGAAATTAACATCACACTTGGTGGGTTTAAATGCATTTATAACCTTAGTCCCATTAGAACCGAAAGGAACATAAAGTTCACATTTAATGTTACCCTTATTATGTCCAACATTAAAACCATCAAGCACAAACCTTATTTTGAAATATAATTTCACATCAATACGAAAAACTCCATCTTTCTTATCACGTTCAAAACCAGAAACCTGATCACGATCAAAAACAACACGACGTTGTCCAGAGAAAACACCGCTCATAAGGTTCGTGCTGTTCGTGTATTGACGGAATGAATTTAACCTTGTTATAACATCCGTTGAAGCAAACCTTGTTCCTTTGTATGATACATGTCCATTTATTTCATCATAGTAGATGTTGAGGTTTTTGTTTGGGTTACGTGCCGTGAAGTTGAGTACGAGGTTGTAATGGAGGGTGTTGGTTTTGGTTGTGTAGTTGAATTGGGTGAGTTTAGCTTTATGGACACTGAATTTGAAGGTTTGTGGTTTGATGATGAGGAATAAAATGAGGATTATGAGAGCAACGAAGATGATTATTGCTAAGAGGTAGCAACTGCGTCTTTTGCTACGGTTGTGGTTTTTTGCTTCTAGTTCTACCATATTATTGTCGTAGTTGAGTGATTGTAATGTTATGAAATTGATTAGTGTGATAGAAGTTTAAAGATGTTAAAATGAAGTGTGTTTTGTTGTGAGTGGAATGAGGTATATGTATATATACGTAAATTTTTAGGAATTTGATAGTTGTTGTAGGAAAGTTTAGAAAGAAGTGTGATCAAGGCCGTTGAAAATTCTGTTGAAAAATTCGGAATAGGCGTACGTATTTAATTCTGCTGAAAGAAGTGTGACCTAGTACTGATTATCAAAAAAAAAAAAATTTGACCTAGTAATATTAGTTACTTTTTCTTTTGGTTATAGATTTTTCTTATACAAAGAAAGTCTACCTATAATCAAAGATTTTAACATAACAATTTTATTTTAATATTTTAAATTTATTAATTTTTAAAATTTTTGATATTGAATTATTCAATTATTCAAAAAAAATTTGGTGGATTCTTTGACTTTGTTTGAAGGCAAAATACCCTTTTTCGTCCTCTAACTTTCACTCGGAGTCTACTTTGATCCCATAATTTTTAAAAAGTTCAAATAACTCCCTTATCTATTAAAAACGTAGCACGTTTATCCTTCCGTTTGCTTCTGTTAGTTGTCTTGTTATTTTTTTATACAAGTGGTATTTACATGCTGATGTGTATTATCCACGTGTGTATCATTAATTTAAAACTAAACCTTTATCCTTTAGAAGGCTCATTTTTCATACTTAGCAACAATTGAAGAATATCAACCATTGAAGTTGAAGCTGAGAGAAGTTCTGGGTGTACCTCTAAAGCTCAAAATCGAACGCGTGAAGAATATCGACCACTGAAGAATCACATGTATGTCATTTATACCTCTAAATGATGCTGATTGTTGCGAATGGATTTCGTTTTTAGGGTTCTCTTCATCTTCGTTCTTATTAGGGTTCACTCATTTGTATTAGGGTTCGCTCATTTGTATTAGGGTTCTGATTGTTTCTGATTGTTTTGTATTTGGGTTCTTGTAAATGTTTCTGATTGTTTTGATTTAGGGTTTATTACATCACTACTCTCTGAAATTAGGGGTTTAATGCTTGATTATAATTTTGGGTTTGTTATGATTTAGGGTTCTTATTTATGGGCTTAATATGAATCAAGTGTAATGGACGAGATTCTTTATCTAACAATTCACCATAGATAAAGACACAAGCTACTCAACAGGTTTCAACACAAGCTACTCAACAGGTTTCTATTCAACCTACTCAACAGCAAATAACTCAGCCTACTCAACAGCAACCAACACAAGCTTATCAGACATCCAGAAGTAGACAACCTGCTGCTCAAAAGGCAAAGAAATTGGGTGTGAGAAGGGCACCAACTCCTTGGGTACCACCTGGACCAACCACAAGATTAGGTGCATCAAGAATTGGCCCAACAACTAGAAGGACAACTTCAACATAGAGAAACTCATCCAAGAAGAATGTTTAGAATGTTTAGAATATTAAGATTGTTTAGACTGTTAGTTTCATCTTTTGTCAGTGTCAATTTGGAACATGTATGCTTTTAAACATGTATGATGTTGAACATGTAAGTTTTTAAACATGTCTGATTTTGAACATGTATGGTTTTGAACATGTATGGTATTGAACATGTTTGGTTTTGAACATGTATGGTTAATGAACATGTATGGTGTTATTACAATCTTTCAATGTTGCACACATGTTTGGTATTGCAAACCACTGCTTTCATTAAGACTAACCAAACCACTGACTTCATTAATGTTAAAAGGTACATCTATTGGTAACAATAACATCTACTGATTACACTTAAACCTTAAAATTACACCTAAACCTTAAAAAAACACAGAACCAATAACATGATCACAATCATCAAGTTACAAAAATTTTCCAATTTCATCATCTTCTTCAGTTGCCTTTGAATTTGATCAGTCTCCTTCCTTATCTCTTCAATTGACAATCTAACTTTGACAACATCCATTTGTAGGTCTTCAAATTTGTTTCCAAGCTTTTCCACCATATGTTGGATACAATGCCCATCTTTATCTACAGCTTCCTCCAAATACCATTCGAAAAATCCACACCAAGGATTCACAGGTCCCTACATGTGCCATAGATTGATGTTAAATTACCATAAACTCAGAAAACCAACAATCTCTAAAAACTTAACATACCTTAAAATTGGGACATCCCCAAAATTGTCTTCCAAAACTCTTCGTTGTCTTTGACTTTCGTAGGGTGGCTTTAGCTCCACAATGGCATACCCCAACTGTCATACCCCAAAATTTTCCCGATCAATTCATGTCCTTTAATTCTCCATGGGATCAAAATTAAGAGTCATGGGGTTTGACATTCCTATTGTCAAACCCACGCTCTTATGAAATATCTTGAATTAAAATGGGGGTTAGGATTAGGGAGTATTTGAGCCCAAATATTTGGCCCAATCTGGTCCGCTATAAAGTTTGATCATCTGGGAAGTCTATTCTAAATAACGGGTTAATTATTAATTGTTAAGTATTATAATGGTAATTAGATGTTGATTTCAATTTATTAATAATGTTACTGTTAATTTTAGTTTTACAATTATTTATAAATGTTATTAATTATTAGGATTAGAACTCTAATATTTATATTAGGATTATTTTTGTTAATTTTTAATATTAGTATTATTAGGTTTAATTTATTGTTGGGTTAATTGGGTATTAGGCCCATTAGGGAAGAAATCTAGGTTATACATCATAAAAGAAAAAAAACGAGAAGGAGGGAGGGGGGATTCGGGAGGGTCGGCAGCCTCAAGGGCTCGTGACGTACCTTGGGTCTTGAAGAAAAAAATCAAATTGGTTATAGGGCTATGGATCAATCCAAGGCGTTTTGGGAGACTCAAGCACGTTTCTGAATCATCACTAATTGTTCCCGAATGCTTATACAGGTCTGAAACATCACAGAATTCCCAGGACATCTCGCGGTTCGCTCACGTTCCTTGAGTTTCGATTTCACGAATTCAGATGCTATAAACGAAATTTGATTGTGTATTTGTGTTTACCTTATTGTTTATAACATGTCTGGACAATTCGATTTGAGTTTTGAGGCAGGAATTAGCATATGCCATGTTTAGGGTTTTCCATTCTTGGAATTGGGAACTCGATTCATGAACAATTTCAGATCGAACTAAGGGTGTCAACGGAATCGTGGGGTTTGTTATGATTAATCTGGGCTATTATATGGTTCTTTTGCAAAATTATTCGCAGGTTTGAGGAGGAAAGACCTATGGCCACGTTTTGAGGCCGTAGGTGAAAGGCTGCGTTTTTAAAAAAAAATCCTCACGAATTTAAAAAATTCGTTTTTGCTTATATTGTTTCTGATTGCCGTCTCTATCAGCTAATGTGGCTAGCGCAGTTGGCATTAACGAACATTGGTTAACCAAGGGAGCACGTATTCGATCCCTGGCATCCACGCCCATTTTTTCTATTTTCCTTAAATCAATTTGCTGCAGGATTTGGTGCTCACAGCTGCACCCGCGTCCACGATGTACCTCAGTTCTCTACCATCAGATTGCCAACAACACAAGATCTGACGCTCATGATGCTGAAAGCACACCATGGAGTCCAAGGAGTCAACAACATAGGATTGATGCCCGGGTTCTATTTAATATTTTTATTTGTTTTATCTATTTTTAAATGGAAAATATTTGTATATAAATTCAATTAATTTATTTTAACTAGGGTTAGGTATATAATTAGGATTAATTACTTAGGATTATTCTCTCGATTATTTTCCCTGATTATTCGGTTATTCCGATTAATTTATTTTATTAATATTAATTGTTATAAAAACCACTAAAACCCTAGAAACATTATCATGTATTAGGGTTTGCCCCACCCCATTGGCCAGTGGCCAAAGTATTAAGATTAGGGTTTTCTATAGGTTTTAGCCAAACAATAATAGAATTTAATTTGTTATTCGCTTCGATTAAATCAATTGATCGCGGTGGGTAATAATTAAGTAATTACTTAATTCTAATATATAAATTAAAATAAATTTATTTTGCTAAAAGGTTGTAACCATCTTATTGGTTATGATGATTAGCATTTCTTATCAATTCGTTATCATTTGTAATCGAAACTATTGATTATGAGGGATAACGATAAATTAATAATTATATTAAAATACATTCAATTTGCTAAAAGTGATAATCGAATCAATCGATTAGAATTGCCAGCAAGTCTTTACTAATCCGTTAACTATGGTGATCAAACCCATTAATCATCACAACTAACGGTAACATATTAAATCAGGGTTGTACGCCCAAATCTAAAACACACTAAACCACGACACTACGGATTTTCATCCTTTTCAATCAGGCAAATTCAAAATGCCTTTCAAATCACAACTTTCAAAACTACGATAGGCCATTCAAAAAGCCTTCAAGCACATCAAATTCAATTCTAAGGCGTACAACCCTCCCCGAACTACGTTGACTCTGATTCTCCATAAGGAGATACGTAGGCACTTGGCAACAAGGCGAGTCCCCCTCTTCCAAACTCTAATCATGTTCAAATAATTAGCCTTTAACTCTATTTACTGTCTGTCATCTTTCTTTATCTTTTGCCACAAACCTTCATCTTTGCAATGTTAACCTTTAGGAAAGGGTTGAGGGTGCTTAACACCTTCCCTCGACCTGAATATAGTATCTTACCCTGATCTCTATACTGCGTAGGGTTTCCTATTCGCCCTTCAGAATAGGTGGCGACTCTCTAAGTTATAATTTTTAGGGCCGGTTGCTACAGCTGGCGACTCTGCTGGGGATAACTATAATGGTGAATACTATGCTCCTATAGGTTTTGGCAGGGTTTAGGTTTGACAACTTTTTAGGGTTTGGCTAATTCGCCTTTTTTAAGGTTTGCAATTATTTTTTTTGTTTTTTGTCTAAAAATATTTAATTGTTTATAATATGTTTATATTTAATTGTTTATGTTAATATATTTATATTTAATTGCCTAATTGTTATATTTTTATATACGCTGCTGGCATTATGTAATGTTAAAACCCTAAGTGTGGGAGTTAACTTTGAGATCAATAGGGGAGTATGAATCGCCTACGAGTCTCATTGATAACTCCACTCGGAGTGGGTTGAGTATTCGGAAATGTCCAAAACGAGGCTTGACTTTGTTGAGGGCAGGACTGGATACTTGGCTGATCTCTCCGGGAACCTACCCCAAAAATTCGAACCTCATGGATAAAATGAGTTGTTCTAAAATCCGAAGAGACAAAAAGTCTCGGAGGCTACGAACGACCCCATGAGACCTTCTAGAACCCCCCTATAAAAAGGTTGGCTCCCAAGAGCCGCTACGTCGAACCCATGAACCTGGATTTCTTGAAATATTATGATATGATTTGCATTTTTGCCTTATATGATTTGTTTTTTGTTTTGTTTGTTTGTTGCTATATCTTTGTGTTTGCATGCATCATACATCATTTGCATTCTTGCATCATGTCTTATCCAGAAAAAAAAACAAAAAAAGAAGTTTTATTATATTTAATCCATAGGTGTGGATGAAGACATAAATACGAACAAGGCATATCATGCATGGCATGCACATCATTTTCATGGCATTAAGAGAAGATTTCTCTTCTATCTCCAGAGCAAGGAACCATTGGGAAGGATAACCTAACATCCCGACCGTCTTATCAAACCAGATTTCAACAAAAGAAATCGATGGAGCAGCTAGAACAGAATCAAACCGCTCTTCGTGAAGACGTGGATCAACTAAAGGGTAGTATGGAAGAGGTTAAAGGAGGTATGGCTCAGATGCTAGAATCCATGAAAGCCCTCATGGACAAAAAAGAAAAGGCAAAAGAGGTTCAGTCTAGGGATACCCTGGTTCAGGATGAGATCCCCAACGACGAAAACCCGCTGCTAGGATTTGTTCAAGGCTTTGGCCCTGCTAAGGACAGACCTCAGGTCCGATCTGTTAGAAGAGCTATCCAATTCCAAGAGAAAGGAGAGACCTCTCAAGAAGGATTTCTCCCCACTCCACAAACGAAAGGGATAACCCGCACAGTTCGCATTCCTGCTAGCAATGTCCCTAGGGATGATGATTACCTGGATCTACAATACGGAGTGCAAGAGGTGGACAACACAGACCAAACACCTCAGACACAACAGTCTATCCCTAACTCTAGGGAAGACTCCAAGGACAGTGAACAAATCAAGGTGGCTAGAAGAAGGATTTCTTAGATCATTAGTTTTGTTTTCATTCGCAAATTCTTTTCGTTTGTTTAAACATTAGTCTTACGACATATGCTATGTACTTTACAACAATCATTAATGCATTGCTTACGTTTGTCTTGATTCATTCCTAGTGTTCTCACTATATTCAAAACGGTGTTTTTACTTGGTTTTCTTCTTTGTGATATTCAACTCTCGATCAAAGTCGTACACCTTTTGAGGGAGAATGACGAAAACGATACCATAATTTCATACACTATGCTTTCGAACAGACCGTGTTGACGATGTACAGGCATTTGTTCAATCCCTAAATAATGGAGATATAAGGATTTTAATCCCTCGTCAACCCCTTTGGGCTCAAAGAAGTAGGAGTTTTCCTTCATACAAAATAAAACCCTTAATATATAACCTGGGGTAGGGTAGCTGCTCAGTTAACTAAATTATTCCAAACTGTTCCTTTGAACATAACCACCGATGGTTCTCCGTCATGATTAATCCTGGCAGTCAATATCCGCAAAGAAAAAAAGAGAAAGCAATGCAAAAGCCTGCTGAGTCAAAACCTATTAAGGAGACTTAGGCAAAATTGGGACATCCCGCTGACTGTAGTTTTAAAACGAACAGTTCAGGCAAAAGTTAGGGATAACGAAGTCGAAAAGAGGTCACTATATACCTTTGACAAAAGGAAAGATATTATGAGAAAGGAGAATGACTGCCTTTGCAGATAAACCTTTGGTTTTTGAACCATCATAAAAGTCAATGTCATAATTCCCCAAATTCTTTTGGAGACTAAATGCATAGTTAACTGAGCATAGGACTGGAGAACATCACGAAGATTGGGATGGGTACAAATAAACTTTGAGCCACTATCCTTTGTTTCTTTAAACCGTGAACCAGGCCACGTTACAACCCTTAAAAGTCCTAACTGAAGCATGGTTAGTTCGAAAGCATACTGTTACCAAAGGTATCCCGACTCCTTAAGGTCTACTATAACTTTTGAGTTGATATCACTTTCTTACCAAAAAAAAACTTCGTTTTATTCAAAAAAATGTTTTTAAACTTTCAAGACAAACATATGCATTCGCATCTTATGAATTTCATTACAAAGTACACTTGTCTATGTAGTTTCAGATGTTTAAACATCAGGGAGAAGTTGTATGGGGCATGGCTAATGGCTAAAAATCCTACTGACTGACGAAGTAGCTTTAAAAACTCGTCAAAAGAAGAAGCATCCCTTACTCATGACTGGGATGGCTAATGTGTACACATGGCATAACTCGTCATTATCTCATTTACATGGGGCAATCTAATCAAGATCCATTGGAATCTCTCAAGGACGCTGAATAGCCCATGGGGCAAGTCCATTACCTGGGGCATGTTGCAAAGGTCACTTAGTATCAGATGGTGTCAATACCACTCTCACATCCTTTCCAGGAACCTTTATAGGATACTTCTCAATCCGTCCATATAGTCTTCTTCAAGACATGTTCAAATACTTCTCACCCTTTCTAGGAGCTTTTTCAAGATAGTCTTTTAAGACCCATCTTCTTATCCTTTCTATTTTCAAACCCTTTCAGACAGTCTTCTCTAAGACATATTTCTCTCTAAGAACCTTTTCTAGATAGTCTTCTGTAAGACATCTCTGAACTTTTTCAGTTAGTCTTTTAAGACATATTCAAGCTTCTCTTGCGTTTCCAAGAACCTTGTCAAACTTTGTTTAAAGTACAGAGTCTTCTCTAAGACAGTTCACCATCCTTTTTAGGGTGATCTTCTTCAAGATATCTTTTCCTAAGTTTTAAAACGCCACAAAAAAAAACAGTCTCTATCCTCTATAGGAATATTTTGACCCTCTGCACAAACACATCCCTTTGAGCTTTGTTTAAAGCGCGATCTTATTTAAGACAATCTCCCATTTCTTTCCAAGGACCTCTTCAGGTAGTCTTATAGAAGGCATCATCTCATCCTAAGTACTCAGCAAATCATTGTCCGTCAGGATGCAACCTAAACGCATGACTCATTCTGAAAAGCATCTGCTTCACATTCAAATCAACACTTAGCATCAAGGAGACCTCAAAATTGGTCTAATCAAAGACGATCATTCCTGATAAAGACTCTTGAATGGGGAAACCACATCCAGAGGGTTTTCCTAAAACAGGGGCATACAACCAATGATCCTATTGACTAGGGGCATATCTTTCAAAAAATCAAACACTGGGGCAATGCATATCAGGCAAAACATGGTGAAACTCGAGTTCCCTCTAAAGGTCCCTCCTTCATATTAAGGGGCACGTCTCTCAAATTTCTGATAATCGGGGAGTCACACTAGTATCATACAAGGAGCATTGTTGCATAATTGATCTTCCCACGCCTGTACTATTTACATTCCGTAGTGTGGGATTGACATACATGCATAATTCTCATTTATTTTGAGAATCTCATTACATGACGCATGCATCATGACATTGCATAAAACTAACGCTGCCTTTTCAGGTCACTTCATATTCAAAAGGATGTTATCATCCAATTACAGTGCAAATACGATCGTATCAACGATTCAATCTTAACAGATACAATTCCAATACCTCATTCCAAGTCTTTCTTCAAAGACAATCCAGAAGCAATCAAAGAATTTCTAACCTTCCCAAGCAGTCTTGTTTAAGACGTATCCTAACCTTTCTAGGCAATCTTGTTAAAGATGTATCCTATCCTTTCTAGGTAGTCTTGTCTAAGACGCTCTATGTCCTTTATAGGAACCTTTCTAGGTAGTTTTGTTTAAAACATTTCATGTCCTTTATAGGAACCTTTCTAGGTAGTTTTGTTTAAAACGTATTGTATCCTTTATAGGAACCTTTTTTAGGTAGTTTTGTTTAAAACGTTTCATGTCCTTTATAGGGACCTTTCTAGGTAGTTTTGTTTAAAACATTGCATGTCCTTTATAGGGACCTTTCTAGGTAGTTTTGTTTAAAACGTTTCATGTCCTTTATAGGGACCTTTCTAGGTAGTTTTGTGTAAAACATATCGCGTCCTTTATAGGAACCTGTCTAGGTAGTTTTATTTAAAACATATCGTTCCCTGTATAGGAACCTTTCTAGGTAGTTTTGTTTAAAATACTTCGTATCCTTTATAGGAACCTTTCTAGGTAGTTTTGTTTAAAACGTTCCACGGCCTTTATAGGAACCTTTCTAGGTAGTTTTGTTTAAAACTTATCGTATCCTTTATAGGAACCTTTCTAGGTAGTTTTGTTTAAAACGTATTGTATCCTTTATAGGAACCTTTTTTAGGTAGTTTTGTTTAAAACGTTTCATGTCCTTTATAGGGACCTTTCTAGGTAGTTTTGTTTAAAACGTCTTATGTCCTTTATAGGAACCTTTCTAGGTAGTTTTGTTTAAAACATATCGTGTCCTTTATAGGAACCTTTATAGGTAGTTTTGTTTAAAACGTACCATGCCCTTTATAGGAACCTTTCTAGGTAGTTTTGTTTAAAACATATCGTTCCCTTTATAGGAATCTTTCTAGATAGTTTTGTTTAAAACGTATCGCTCCCTTTATAGGAACCTCTCTAGGTAAGTCTTGTTTAAGACATCCCGTATCCTATCTAAGAGCCTTTCACGGAGAGTCCTGTTTAAGACGTACCATAACCTGTCTAGGTAGTCCTGTTTAAGACATTTCATATCTTTTAAGAAGCCTTTCTAGGTGAGTCTTATTTAAGGCATATCATGCCTTTCTAGGTAGCCTTCTTAAAATGCTTATCCAATCTTTTCTAAGACACACTTTTTTAAAGAGCTCCTCAGTTAGTCTTCTCTAAGACATTCTTCCTAAGCATTGTTCAAAGTCCAAGCTTCTTCGCATCAACCTTCGATACACCCTATTCAGGAGCCTCTTCAGGTAGTCTTATGTAAGACACCACTTTATATCTCTTCAGATACAATCAATATGATCCTGGTATGAAGAGCATATGCTCTGGACAAGCATCTGGTCAAACAAATAAGTGGCATCTGTAAGCCCATCTCCCACAGAACTCCTTCTCTACGCAAGCAAATTTCAGGGCATTTCAGTGTCCAATCATCTTCTACCTCTTCAGGTTCAAGAAGATTGAACAGGGGCAACTGTCATACCCCAAAATTTGCCCGATCAATTCATGTCCTTTAATTCGCCATGGAATCAAAATTAAGAGTCATGGGGTTTGACATTCCTATTGTCAAACCCACGCTCTTATGAAATATCTTGAATTAAAATGGGGGTTAGGATTAGGGAGTATTTGAGCCCAAATATTTGGCCCAATCTGGTCCGCTATAAAGTTTGATCATCTGGGAAGTCTATTCTAAATAACGGGTTAATTATTAATTGTTAAGTATTATAATGGTAATTAGATGTTGATTTTAATTTATTAATAATGTTACTGTTAATTTTAGTTTTACAATTATTTATAAATGTTATTAATTATTAGGATTAGAACTCTAATATTTATATTAGGATTATTTTTGTTAATTTTTAATATTAGTATTATTAGGTTTAATTTATTGTTGGGTTAATTGGGTATTAGGCCCATTAGGGAAGAAATCTAGGTTATACATCATAAAAGAAAAAAAACGAGAAGGAGGGAGGGGGGATTCGGGAGGGTCGGCAGCCTCAAGGGCTCGTGACGTACCTTGGGTCTTGAAGAAAAAAATCAAATTGGTTATAGGGCTATGGATCAATCCAAGGCGTTTTGGGAGACTCAAGCACGTTTCTGAATCATCACTAATTGTTCCCGAATGCTTATACATGTCTGAAACATCACAGAATTCCCAGGACATCTCGCGGTTCGCTCACGTTCCTTGAGTTTCGATTTCACGAATTCAGATGCTATAAACGAAATTTGATTGTGTATTTGTGTTTACCTTATTGTTTATAACATGTCTGGACAATTCGATTTGAGTTTTGAGGCAGGAATTAGCATATGCCATGTTTAGGGTTTTCCATTCTTGGAATTGGGAACTCGATTCATGAACAATTTCAGATCGAATTAAGGGTGTCAACGGAATCGTGGGGTTTGTTATGATTAATCTAGGCTATTATATGGTTCTTTTGCAAAATTATTCGCAGGTTTGAGGAGGAAAGACCTATGGCCACGTTTTGAGGCCGTAGGTGAAAGGCTGCGTTTTTAAAAAAAAAATCCTCACGAATTTAAAAAATTCGTTTTTGCTTATATTGTTTCTGATTGCCGTCTCTATCAGCTAAAGTGGCTAGCGCAGTTAGCATTAACGAACATTGGTTAACCAAGGGAGCACGTATTCGATCCCTGGCATCCACGCCCATTTTTTCTATTTTCCTTAAATCAATTTGCTGCAGGATTTGGTGCTCACAGCTGCACCCGCGTCCACGATGTACCTCAGTTCTCTACCATCAGATTGCCAACAACACAAGATCTGACGCTCATGATGCTGAAAGCACACCATGGAGTCCAAGGAGTCAACAACATAGGATTGATGCCCGGGTTCTATTTAATATTTTTATTTGTTTTATCTATTTTTAAATGGCAAATATTTGTATATAAATTCAATTAATTTATTTTAACTAGGGTTAGGTATATAATTAGGATTAATTACTTAGGATTATTCTCTCGATTATTTTCCCTGATTATTCGGTTATTCCGATTAATTTATTTTATTAATATTAATTGTTATAAAAACCACTAAAACCCTAGAAACATTATCATGTATTAGGGTTTGCCCCACCCCATTGGCCAGTGGCCAAAGTATTAAGATTAGGGTTTTCTATAGGTTTTAGCCAAACAATAATAGAATTTAATTTGTTATTCGCTTCGATTAAATCAATTGATCGCGGTGGGTAATAATTAAGTAATTACTTAATTCTAATATATAAATTAAAATAAATTTATTTTGCTAAAAGGTTGTAACCATCTTATTGGTTATGATGATTAGCATTTCTTATCAATTCGTTATCATTTGTAATCGAAACTATTGATTATGAGGGATAACGATAAATTAATAATTATATTAAAATACATTCAATTTGCTAAAAGTGATAATCGAATCAATCGATTAGAATTGCCAGCAAGTCTTTACTAATCCGTTAACTATGGTGATCAAACCCATTAATCATCACAACTAACGGTAACATATTAAATCAGGGTTGTACGCCCAAATCTAAAACACACTAAACCACGACACTACGGATTTTCATCCTTTTCAATCAGGCAAATTCAAAATGCCTTTCAAATCACAACTTTCAAAACTACGATAGGCCATTCAAAAAGCCTTCAAGCACATCAAATTCAATTCTAAGGCGTACAACCCTCCCCGAACTACGTTGACTCTGATTCTCCATAAGGAGATACGTAGGCACTTGGCAACAAGGCGAGTCCCCCTCTTCCAAACTCTAATCATGTTCAAATAATTAGCCTTTAACTCTATTTACTGTCTGTCATCTTTCTTTATCTTTTGCCACAAACCTTCATCTTTGCAATGTTAACCTTTAGGAAAGGGTTGAGGGTGCTTAACACCTTCCCTCGACCTGAATATAGTATCTTACCCTGATCTCTATACTGCGTAGGGTTTCCTATTCGCCCTTCAGAATAGGTGGCGACTCTCTAAGTTATAATTTTTAGGGCCGGTTGCTACACCAACATTACATAGCAGATTCGCATTCCTACAATTCTCAGAATTCAAACTTTCATGGCTACCTTGTAAGATATGTGACGAACATTGAGACGACTTCATGTTTCTGCAAAACCCTAGCCCCCAATTTCTTCCCAATCTCGAAAATCTGGAATCAAGCAAACCCTAACCCCCAATTTGTGAAGAATCTGGTAGAGGAAGAAGAATCTGGTTTAACCCTAGCCCCCAATTCCTTTTAACGAAGGAGACGAATACAATAACGTCCACGTAAGATGCCACATAAGCATCTACAAACGTCTGTTTGCCTGTATTGGACGGAAAGGACTCTTGTGCTAAGTTTTTAATAAATAAGGGAGTTATTTGAACTTTTTAAAAATTATGGGACCAAAATGGACCCCGAGTGAAAGTTAGAGGACGAAAAAGGGTATTTTGCCTTGTTCGAAAGTTTAGGGGGAGGGAATGAAATGTTTCGAGAAATGATTTTTTGAAAAAAAATATAAACTTTTAATTTTGTAAAACAAAAATTTGTATACAATAACAAAAAGAGTACTTATTATTAGCATAAGAATATGGGCCAGGTTGATGTGCATAAGGTATATCCTTATGCACGGTGCATAAGTCTCGTACGAGTAATATTTAAATTGTTCAGAGTAACATTTTAGTTAGAAACGAGTAATAATATCATAATCCATGAATAATATATGCATTATTTGTACACATCTATTAATTATGAGTAATTATTAATTGTGAGTAATGAGTACACGATTCTGAGTAATATCGAATTTTAACTATTTTGAGTAATATATTCATTGTTCTGAGTAATATTTATACTATTTTGAGTAATCTATATATTATTTTGAGTAATAAATATAATACTTTAAGTAATATAAACAATATTTGAGTATTTATGCACCGTGCATAAGGATATACCTTATGCACATCAACACATCCCTAAGAATAGTATAACAACATAAATTATATTTGAACAAATTGTCTAAGATCACCAAAACCCTTTTAAAAAAATTTAGTTTCTCCAATACAATTTTTAGTTCCTCCAAATTAGGAGAATTTTGGGTTGTGAATAAAAATAAATCCTCCCACCCCTAAATCCTTCTATTATTTTTTCTTAATCATTCATTTTTTTTCAAAATCTTCCTCTCTTTTTCCATCCAAACTCCCTAACAAAATTTAAAGAGTTCATATTCTTCCTCCGATCAAGAGGTTAATGACCTTTTCACAATTCTTCTACATGTTCTTTAAAAGTAATTCATGAACTAAATGACCTCCTTTGATGTATAATTCGAATTTCAAACTTGACATCACTGAGGATATTTGACTTAGATTCATTAGACTAAGGTGGCGCCCATGTCTCCCATAAAAATGTAAAGTAAAAAAATGTTCCTTGAAACTAATATAAATTCTTTCATTTAAGTTTTTCTAGCCACGCAAGAGACGAAAAATGTCTGAATGGGTATGCTCTCATTCGAGTTATCAACCGGAAAGAGTGTACAGAAACATGTCATTTTCCCATGGATATTATTTCGATGAAGACATGAAAAAAAATTTTAAAACAAGATAAATATAAAGAAAAAAAAGGACACCACGACCTAAAAATCTACTTTTAATATATAAAAATTGATTACTACTAAATTTAATCTTTTTGTTAGCCTGGAATTTGAAACATAAGGATTATTCTAGCACAAAATCGCCAGGTCCTTCGAGTACTATCCCGGCTCCGCCACCTTTGAGATTGGAAGAACCATCAACATGGAGAATCCAGCCACTGATGTTCTCAGTATTCAGGGAACTTAAGTCAACCACAAAGTCAGCCAATGCCTGAGACTTGATACTCGTTCTTGGGGTGAATTGAATTTCATATTCCGACAGCTCTACCGCCCATGTGACCATCCTT
The DNA here is from genome assembly GCF_029867415.1 of Vicia villosa. Classification (NCBI taxonomy): domain Eukaryota; kingdom Viridiplantae; phylum Streptophyta; class Magnoliopsida; order Fabales; family Fabaceae; genus Vicia; species Vicia villosa. The sequence goes on along the minus strand of NW_026705944.1, from coordinate 4,086 downwards.
TTTGCAAAGTCCAGATTCATAAGTATCTGCTTTATTAGGTAATTTGTTTTGACAGTGACTTTATGCCCCTGGAAATAGTGTCTTAGTTTCCTGGCAATGACAACTAACTCCAGGGCCAATCGTTCGATCTTCTAGTACATATGTTATGCACCTTTCAGCACTTTGCTCACATAATACACCGGCCTCTCCCCCTCTGCACTATCTTGAACTAGGATCGAGGTCAAGGCATTATCTGTTATAGATAGGTACAACACCAAGGGAGAGTTTACCTTTGGCCTGGTCAAGATTGGTGGAGATGACAAGAACTTTTTTACAGTCTGGAATGCCTCTTCGCAAGCAGGTGTCCACTCAAATTCTTTAGCGTTTCGAATTGCTGCGAAGAAATGAATGGCTTTTTCACCTGCACAAGATAAGAAATGGGACAGAGCTGTCAGCCTACCCGCTAGTTGTTGAACCTTTGTTTTGTACGAAGGGTTTCTCATGTCGAGGATTGCTTGGCACTTGTCAGGATATGCCTCGATTCCCCAGCTTGTGAGCATAAACCTGAGAAACTTCCCGACTTGAACTCCAAAGGTACATTTCTCCAGATTCATCCTCATGTTAAAACTTCTCACAGACTTGAAAGTCTTGGCCAGATCTTCTATATGTAGTTTGGATGCTGGAGTTTTGACCACCATATCATCCACGTACACCTCCATATTTCTGCCAATATGACTGGCGAACACCTTGTCCATTAACGTCTGGTAGGTAGCCCCTACATTTTTTAGGCCAAAAGGTATCACGTCATAGTAATAATTGCTACGATCGGTCATGAAAGTAGTGAAACATGCATCAGTCGGGTTCATGCGAATTTGATTGTACCTGGAGTACGCATCCATGAAACTAAGAAGGCGGTACCCGGAAGATTCGTCGATCAGGCGATCTATTATAGGCAAAGGATATGGGTCCTTTGGGCATTCTTTGTTTAGATCTATGAAGTCGACGCACATTCTCCACTTGCCAGATTTCTCCTTCACCATGACAACATTAGACAGTCATGTCGGGTACTTGATTTCCTTGATGAACCTAGCCTCTAACAACTTCCTGACCTCCTTAGTAATAACTTTCTCACAATTTTATCTCACAACTCCCTGAACCTAGCCTCTAACAATTTTATCTCATAATTTTCTCACCTGATGTGAATTGGAAGATTCTAAGACATTATTAGAGACAAGATTCAGAGGAATACATGTATCATCAGATTTTGCAGCCTCTGGTGCTACATATTCTTCCTCCATAATGGTTTCAATAGTAGGAAGAACAACTTTAGATATGAGAACAACTCTTGCATATGAAATTCCCACAGCATTCTTTAGCATAATTTCTGCTACATTTTTTTGTCCACTTACGTATAAGGATCATCAGACAGGAAATGTTCTTTTAAGGCTTTGCTCAACAATGTTTTTGCTATCAAACCAACTCCATCTTGAATAACCTCTACTGGGAAATTATGGATATCTTTCTTAGTAGATATGGAACTTATTATTAGAGGTTATTCATCAACCTCTTCTTCTTCTTTTAATAGCATAAGCATCTTTCCCAGTTTCTTCTTCTTTTTCAGCCATAACAGAAGAGGTTGTGTTCTGAGGGGTGGCTCCACTCCTAGTCTTTGTAGGCATAAAAAACAGTTGAAGAGCCCGCTTCTTGAACCTCCTTCTGTTTACGGTGATTTCCGGTAAACAACCGCTAGTCCTCCAAACTATAAAATATACTTTGGTTACTGTCATACCCTAATTTTTGACCCCCCTGAGATGACATATCTTCAGGATTTTTCATCAGGTCAAGACAAGTACCCAGAGCAGTCATTTCTCCATCTGATACCTAATCAAGGATGCACAAAGACAAGAAAGCTCAGGCAAAGGATCAATCAATACAAAGATTAGCCTCTAATACAATCATGGAGCTCAAAAACTTCACTTTTCTCATCTATGATTGATTAGACATCCAGTCATATGAGTACAGGCTTACTCAGGTCACCAGACTAGGGTTTTGAGCCTATCAAGGACTAAAATCAGGGATCACATTTGGGAAACCCTAAGAAACCTCAGAGGGTCATTCAAAGACATCAATCATCTTCAAATAACTCATATTACAAGGTCTACTGGACATCACACTTCAATTCAAAGTCTACAGTCATTACTTTCACATGGTCGACAAATTAGGGTTTTGACCTAATTCACCAAGATAGTTGACTTCTGATCAGGGCATGAATCCAAAACTCAAGACATGATTCAAGGATCTCTACTACCTCCATATAATCCATTTATATCATCCATTTGGGGAGAAGATCTTATTTCTACACAAAAGCCCAAAAATTCACTTTGTCAGGAAAAAAGTCAACTGTGAAGGATCATCATTGACTTTTAAGGTTTTTGGTCAAAAAATGACTTTCAAAGATCAATATCATCAATATATGGATGTCAAAGTCATTTGGCCAAAGAAATTCAAAGAAATTCATCAAGGAGCGAAAAGTCGGGAATTAGGGTTTTTAAAGGCATGGTGAGATCTCAAAATTTCACCTACACAACTCAAAAAACTTCCAACATGAAAGTTGTAGATCTTGCAAAATAAAACAACATCTTACAAAGGAACTTTTTTCAAAAGATCAACCATTTATGAAGTTTTGGAGATTTTGAGGTTTAGGTCATAAACACTTAGAAATTTTTCTAAGTGTTTTAACCTAGTTTTCTTCCAACTTTGACCTCATTTTTCACAAATTTCCCAAGTGATTCTGAAGAAGACATAAACTAATGATTTGAAGTAGATGTTTAGGGCTTTCCAAATTGTGTTCAACCTTCTCCAAATTCAATTTGAGCTAGGAGTTATGCTTGTTCAAAGTTGGCCTCATGAAGTGAAATTATAGGTCATGGACACTTTTTGACTTTGCAAATTTTGTGCAAATAACCTCTCTTATGGATGCTACACGACCCATAACACATCTGAAACAATGCCATGCATTCATTTTCACCATGGCATGAAGATTGAAGAAGATTCCAAAAACAAATGCATGTGATTATGTAATGATTGCATTTTTGAATTTATGACAAATTGGTGATTCATCAAAGGAATCTTCTCCCAACCAATTGGAGCTCATTTCTGCAGCAATTTGGTCCCCTAAGATCAAGCAAAATCGAGGGCTAGGGGATTGATCAAATGGAATCAAAATTCCCATCATTGCATAAGAGATATTTGCAAACTTTCTTCATGGCTAAGAAACCAAATCAACTTCACTAAGCAAGCTCACACTCTCACTCAGTACTGAACCAATTGCCTATAAATAGAGGCCTCATTCTCATTCAAAAAACACACCAAAGCAACTCAATTACTTGCTTTCTCTTTCTCTCCTCTTGTTCATTGTTTTTCAAAGTTCTTTGGCAAGAAGAATCGTTTTCTTCAAACCAAAGCTCATCTTTGGAAAGTGAGCATTCCAACATCTCAAGGGAGGTTATTTGAGGTGATCCAAGCACCTGGATCACTTCTGTAAGTGGAGGAACACCATTGTTGCTCTCACTTGGAAGCATTTGCAGTTGGAGGTCCATGGAGTAACTCAGGGAGTCTCAGGCCAAACCAATCATTCAGACACACTCCCTAGGTCATAGTGGAGCTAACCAGATGGCTGCAGCTCACCTGTAACTCCAAATTCAACAACCTCCATGTTCACTTGAAGCTGAAATCGAGGGAGGTCCATAGAGCAATTCAGGAGGATTCAAGCTACAATAAGCATCCAGTTAGCATCATTGAGTCTCAGGGAAGCTATTGAGATCATTCATTCAAGCCCAGGTGCTCTCAATCATCCTCACGACCTTCAGTTTCAGAGGTAAGTTTCTGAACTTCACCTCTATAATTTAAGTACTCTTTGTGAAATAGCTCGATTCTATCTTGTTCAGCATCATCAGAGGATTGAAAACCCTCTATCATCATTCATTTATCTTTCAGTATAGTCATTTAATTTGATTTTGAAATTTTAGGGTTCTTCACGATTTCTGTTAAATTAATTAGATGTAGTTAATATTAGTTCATGTTAGTTACATATTTAGAATCGTGAGT